>NW_004955476.1:8407232-8627346 GCF_000276665.1 Chinchilla lanigera
TCATGAACAAAAACTAAACTGCACAGGAAATACTTCAAAGAATAAGCAACTGGGATCTCATCTTGAAAAGTTTTTGCACATCAAAAGAAATCACCAGCAGAGTAAAAAGAAAACCCACTAATTGGGAAAAACCTTTAGCCAACAGCCCATTAGACAAAGGACTTCTATCTGAAACATATAAATTTTTTTTTAAAAAATCAGACCCCCCCAAACTCAAAGACCCAGTCCAAAAATGGGCTTCTGAGATGAATCCAAACTTCTCAGATAAATAGTGAATAAACACATGAAAAAATGTTCAATATTATTAGTCATTCGAGAAATGAAAATTAAGACACTGAGATTCCATCTCACCTCAGAAAGAATGGCTATCATCAAGAAATCAAACAATAATAAATGCTGGAGAGGCTGTGGGGGAAAAGGAGCCCTACTCCACTGCTGGTGGGAGTGTAGATTGGTGAAACCGTTGTGGAAATCAATTTGGAGATTCCTCACAAAACTAGGATTAGAAGTCCCACTTAACCCAGGTCTTCTCCTTCTGGGTATTTTCCCAGAAAAATTAAAAACATATCACAACGATATATGTGCACTCATGTTTATAGCAGCACAATTTGTCATAGCTAAATTTTGGAAACAACTCAAATGTCCATCAACTGAGGAATGGATAAAAAGATGTGATATTTTTATACAATGGAGTATTACTCAGCTATAAAAGAAAGATAAACTCAAAGTTTTTATAGGTAAATGGATGCAACTAGAGACCATACTCATAACTGAAATAAATCAGACCCACATATGTAAGCAACATACTGTCTCCCTGGTGTAGGAACCTGAAAGAGTAAGTAAAACTCAAAACACACAATAGATGATATGAAAGGGAAAGAAATTGCTCAAAGGAAGGAACAACTGAGATGAGGAAAAGAAGAAAAAAGAAAGAAGGCAAAAAAAACCTAGGTAGATAAATAGATAGATAGATAGATAGATGACAGATAGATAGATAGATAGCTGGGATAATTTTACCACTGATGTCTGATAGTATATTGAAAGGAACAGTTAATGCTTAAAATTTTCTATGTTTTGATCAATTTTGCATGTTTATATCTGGTAATCTGGGCAACTGATTTGAAGATGACAATATGCAATGGAAGAACCATTGATGAATTCCCACCATCTTGTCTAGTGAAACTTTGTATTATCTCTAACATTTTATTTAATAATTATTTTTCTTCTCTTTAATGGTTTGAATAATCTTCCATTCTTATATCTGGTAATCTGAGCAATGTAGTTGAAGACAGAAATATGCAATATAACAACTACTGTTAATTCCTATCATTTTGTTTTGAAATCCTGTATCACTTTTAATGTTTTTGTTTGTTTTGTTTATGTCTGTGATGTTGACATGTTACTATTGTTCTTTTTTATTTTATTTTTTACTGCTATCTTTAAAATAAAGAACAAGTATTAACACTAAAATATAATGTTTTTTCCCACAAATTATACCTCAAAACTTGAGCTGTCAAGTGCCCTGAATATCTCATGTAATATATTTAACACCATTGTGAAAAGTGAAGACTGTAGGAAACAGAATTAAGATGGTCTTAATAATTTTATAGTCTTAGAATACAGCCTTACTTAACCTTTGCATGTCTGCTTGTTTTTCTTGGTAAAATCTAAATAGCAATATTAATTTTCTCTGATGCTCAGAAAATTAAATATAATGAATGTAAACTTTTAACTTTGTGCCCAAAATATGATAGATACATACCAAGAGACAATTAATAGCAGCATAATTTTATACATGGATATGTGTGCATACTGTGTATCAAATACTCAATAAGTATTGGGATAAATGTAAAAGCTATATTAGACACACTGCTAGACCCCCAAAATAACTAAGTGCAAGGGGAGATATTTTTAAATGCCAAACTATACAGTGAAAATGTAAATTCAAAAGTGACTTTGAAAAAAGGCCAACATTTAGAAAAATCCACTGTAAAAGTAAAAGTTTAAAGCAGGGTGTGCTGGCCCATGCCTGTAATCTTAGCATTCTAGGAGGCTGAGTAGGATGATTGCAGGTTCAAGCCCAGCCTGGGCAATTTAGTGACTTAGTGAGAGTTTGTCTCAAAATAAAAAGTCAGAGAGAAAAAGAAAGAGAGAGAGAGAGAGAGAGAGAGAGAGAGACAGACAGACAGACAGACAAGACAAGACAAAGCAAGGCAAGACAAGGCAAGACAAAAATAAACGTGTGAGGCCCACATTAAAACCCTTGTAAAAGTTGTTAACCTAAATGGGTACAATCCCAAATCAGAAACCTTGAATTTAAAGTTTTAAACCCACTTATTTTTTCAGTCTCCTGTTGCCATCCAAAATTCCTGATGCTTACAACTTAAAAAAAGAGAAATTTATTCTACTCACAGTTTCAGGGGATCCAGTCCATAGTCTGCTGGCTCCAAAGCAGGAACATTATGGTACAAGTGTGTGGTGGAGCCAAGATACTTAGTTCACAGCACAAGGGACCAGAGCAGGGGATCAGTGCCAAGGAGGAAGAGACAGTACCACAAATGGTATGCAAGGCCACATCTCTACGACACACTGAAGTATGCCCAGAAGTGTGCTTTACTAAACCCATGAGCAACTCCCATGCCAGACAAGTCAACAGTTCACCTTACTTCCCACATCTATTCTGCGTGATTTGTTATCATAGTCTTTTTTTTAAACCAAGTACATTTTGTAACATCTAAGTAAATCTGCCATTCAAAAATGTTCTTATTTGCCCCATATACATGTATTCCAGTTGTAAACTTCTCTGTATATGAATGGATTTAGTATTTTCTCAATCATAATATGAGATTGCTGACTTAGCATACAGCTAAACACCTTCCAGGGTCTCCTTCATTTCCTACAATTAACTCAGAATTCCAGTGTAGATATCACACGTGATACTACATAATAACACATCATACTTCCTCTTTCTGAACTTGTAAAATGCACTAGGCAATGTGTAGGAAATACTTTCTCTACCTTAGTTTGTTTAATCAACCTAATACACTAGAAAATAGATAAGATCATTCCATATCTACAAATAAGGAAACAGAAGGTTAAAAGGAAAGTGATATGATATATGCACCACTTTCCCAAAATAAATGTAACTATTAAGTAATCTCAACCTAGCCAATAAAAAGGAAAGTTACAGAGATAGAATCTGAACAGATGTTCCCAGTCCAGTATCCATGCTTTCCTTCAGTGTTCAATATCTCCTAAAACACTGTCTCCTTCCAGATGATTAGTGGAATTTCTGTGCACTCTCTTCCAATTAGCTGAAAGTATTGGACAAAATCTGCTCTAACTAAACATAGTCTCACGGAGTGGCCTCTCTGAAGTTAATTACCAGGACTCTTCCAATCCCACACTTTCTTTGTTACCCTGGGTTAAGGCTAAACTCTGTTACAGCAGGCATCAATTGCTCTGTCTTTAGTGATGAGCGCAGAGATGCTTAACAAAGAACTGTCAACCTACTTTTTAAATTTTTTCTTTTAATTTCATTCTCTTTATTATCTAGCTGATTGAAGCACATTGTTTAGGATTCATTCTGGACACAGAGATCAGACTTATAATAAATTTTAAGAGTAAACTTAAGAAACAATAGAAACAGAAGTGGGTCATTTTGCAAGTAGTATGTTTGTGACACATAATAACATCTTCATCATGAGAACTGGTGCACACACAGATCACATGTGGACCATTTTGACCCCTTCCCCTCCTGTCCTCATCCCTGGATTCCCACACTTTGTCCACATCTCTGTCATCTTTCCTTTATTCTGTCTTTTAAATTAGTTATATTTTCGGGTCTCTAATGTAACACAAACCATGTAATATTTAACCTCCTGTGTATGATTTATTTAGCATGATGACAAGAAATGAATCTTTTAATAAGTAGAATTGAATAAACCTACATAGCACAACTGTAAGTAGCACAAGATAATGCAATCTTCCCTTCTGGGCAAAGGCTGGCCCTCGGGTTTTTTCTCACTGATGTCTACTGGCTAGATCCAAGTCACCCCTTCCTGTACCTCAAGTGCTGAGTCACTGTGGAGCAGGACATGGGTAGAGCAGTCTAGGAAGAGCCACCTTGTGTATTTGCTGGGCCTGCCCACACCTCAGCATTGAGTGTTAAACCTTCCTTCATGCAAGGCAGGAGGATGGAGGGGACCAGACCATGCTAACACACTGCAGCAGAGGCAGAATTTAAAACCTTCATTTGTAGGAAACCCACATGAAACATGGTTGATACTATATATTATTACAGATTTCTGTTTGAGAGTTAAATGTTCATTTTGTTCTTTTTTATTTTAAACTACTGCTATTGTCATATAAATGGTTAGATTGGTCTCTCACAATACACACAATGTGCTTAATGAGAAGATTTTCCTTGAGCAGATCTTTTCGTGCATAGACAATGGTGAAGTTTTATTAACTGCCAAAATGCTATGGAAATACGTGTGATGATTATTATTATTGTTAAAAGCAGCAGAATTTATTATAACCTCCAATATCAACATCATCTTTTCAAAATATCATTGATACCTCATATAGATAAATTAATGCTCTGTACTGACACAAGCCTGACACCCTCAACTGTCATGAATAGAAAAGTGAGGAGAATTGTTTCACAGCCTGTGCATGTTATGATTTTACCTTCAAACCAATGCATAACTTCATTACTGATATTTTCCAAAATTTGTTGGTACTTTGATTCACCATTTTTTACTTTGGTCACTAAAATTTAACTGTCTATTAAATAAAATCTACAAAATGCATAAAAACTAAAGAATAAAATGAAACTACCACTTAAAGAACAATACCACTATTGGTTTGATATACCTGGCTAGGTTTTTTCAAAGGAGAACATATAAATACTTCTCGTCTCTCCAAGTTTAAATTATACTAGGTATGCTGTTTCACAATAACCCGCTGTATTTAATAGAATCATGATATTCCATGTTATTAAATATTGTGCTACAATGTAAATTTTAATATATGTTAACTATTCTTGAGTAAATGTTCTTCACTGTTAAAGATGTTTAAATATTTGTTTTCAGTTCTTCTAAATTGTAAGTTTTTTAAAAAAATAAAATTATAAGTGATTGCTAATATTTCTAAGTACAAAATATTTCCATACCATGTCATTAATAGGAAATGTAGCCCGCAATGATGGCCACTGGCAGGCTTTAGATCTAGAACACTCTTTCAAGCCTCATGTGTGTGGAAGATGATGGGATCTTGGGAGGGCTGAATGTACCAGTGTGTGAGCTCACGGCTGAGTGTGCTATTTGGAGGAGGGTCTGGTTGAAGGCTGGTGACTGGCAGCATGACCCAGAGTGGTGTGTAACCTCTCCTGGCTCCGCCCTTCACTTTCTGCCTAATCTTTACCATCTCATAAGCCTTTTTCTCCATGTCAGAACCTCCCACCATCCTGCTTCTGTGTCTGAGGCTACAAACCATGAATTGGAACATCCAATTCTGTGAGCCAAAATACAAGTCTTCTCCTTTAAGTCACTAGTGTTGGGCACTGTGCCCCAGTGATGAGGCTAGTGACTAAGACAGGAGCTCTTGTGGATTTCCTGGGACAACTTACAATGGCAAGTAACAGTCTGGTTACCGAAGCTGACAAGGAAATTCCCACACAGACTACCCATCCCTGGAACATCCAGTATGATATTTATG
This sequence comes from Chinchilla lanigera, assembly GCF_000276665.1. Lineage (NCBI taxonomy): Eukaryota > Metazoa > Chordata > Mammalia > Rodentia > Chinchillidae > Chinchilla > Chinchilla lanigera. The sequence continues at coordinate 8,412,954 of NW_004955476.1, forward strand.
GACTAACTCAATGGAATAAATTTCCTAAGTTATTCATGTGCCATAACAGTCTTTCCAACCTCCTCTTTTTCTGCTTTCCTGCCTTCACAGTATAAACTTTTAAAGTGATAAAAGCTTAAGCCATTATCCAGAAAGACAGCAACAGGTTTACTTCTGGTGTATTGCCCAGAGGATCCATCTCAGCCCTCCTTTACCTTGAGTTCCATTAATATTTTCCAGTTAGCCTACAACAACCTTCCAATGCTGAGCATCCTACCATCCACCAAAATAAGACAAGTGGTGTGTAAGAAAGAAGGGAAAGATGAGGACCCTACTGCAAATGGGAAGTGGGATGCAAACCGAGCCACGCTCTAGTAGGATTCAAGGTAAACGTGAATACAGAGTGTTATGATAATGATGACCACAGTGCTTGAACAGGAAATGCAGGCATTGGTGGTAGCCTCATCCTGTTCAAAGGGATGAGTGTAATGAAGCACAGATTAACTGCTGAGCAACCTGTCCTTACAGCTGGGCAATCGAGCCCCTGCTCCGCACTGTGCACTTCAGACAGCTTTGGCCTGGGCCTCATCTACCCTGTTTTTCTAGTAGGCTAAATGCTGTGCTCTCTCAGAGTCTGAGGCCTTCACCTTTTGGACCCTATTCTGTGTACTTGTAGTCCTGAGCTCTATCCCCACAAGACCTCGAGCTCACTTCAGGGGCTTGTACTTAACCCTTTCCCACAGATTTTACTTTCTAAAAGCACAACCTTATTAAGCTAGAGGGGAGCGGAAGAAGCCCTTTCCGGGAGAATGGAAGATGCTTGAACATGTGCTCCTGACAAGCACGAGACAGTCCCTTATGGGACAGAGAAACAGAGACCGATGCATTCACATCTGCCATACGCTTTGTCCTGGCCTTCGTAAGTGCTAGTTAGAGCCTGCTCCTCTGGGCCTTTATGAGTGATGGGGATAATTTATGTCCTTTTCCATTTCTGCATCATTTCTTTGAAGGTTAGGAATACTTCTTTTAGGAAAAAGAACAACGAATTAAAATGTGTAGGTGTGATGTATCTTTTGGAAATAATCTTCAGGATAAAGACTGAGCTCATGGTGTCCTACCCCTTGTGAGTCATACCTAAGGGTTCTGCAGATGAGAGTCAATGTTTTTGGAGATACTACAAAAATTTTGTTGAATTTAACTTTACAAAAAGGATGTCTGCGTTTAAAGAAATTTCAACAAGGTTTCTAGCAACCATCGACAATGGGGTGCTATGTGTGTCCCGTGTCAGCGGACTGCTCCTCCTCTGACTCCTAATCACAGCCACTGTGTTTGCAAGGCTCCTCCTCCATGCTACAGCAGACTTGCTTCTAGAGAATGGACGAGGAGATGGTTAATTGTTTCACAAAAAAGATATGCTCAAGTCTTAGCCCTCAACACCTCTAAATGTGACCATCCTTGGGAATATGGTCATTGCACCAGTGATTGCTGTTCTTCTAGTAAGAGGTGTGGACCCCCAGACTGAGAAGAATGACAGTGGAGGAGATCAGAGTGAAGTCCAGCATGAAGAGGCTTCCAGAAGCTATGAAGACACAAGTAAGGAGTCTTCAGCAGCCCCTAGAGGGACTACAGTTTTGCCAAAGGCTTTCATGCCTTTAGACTCCACAACTATGGGAGGACAAATTGTATTATTTTGAGCTTCTCAGTCTGTGGTTTTGTTATAGCAGCACTAGGAAATGAATACAACTTCTACTGATGAGTCTTTCTTCTAAACCTCTGTGCAGAACTGCACTGCACCCTGGCTCTGTCCACCTTTTTTTTCTGCCAAAATGACCTAACGGGGTTTTTTGTTTGTTTGTTTTATGAAGCCTTTACTTTTAATTACTTTAAAGAAAAGAGCTGGGCACCAGGATGGAGGTAAATGTGGAGGAAGGAGAAGGCATTTTCAAAACATCACTCTCTGGGCTGTGTTTCTTGGCTTTAATTCATGAAATCTCCATATAATGCTGGAAGGTAGATATTTTTAAACCACTCTATTAAGGAAAAATATGTCTTAGGAAGTGTAAGTCACTTCAAGTTAAGCACACTGTCATCCAGTGAAATCAGCAAGAGCCAGGGGTCTAACTCAAATCTAACTACAGAAAAGAGTTCAGAATCCTTTCCAGATGTGTTAGATAATAATTAGTATTTGTCTCTTTTGCTTTTCTGTGAGTCTGTGGGATATCAGGACCAGACATTACTCTTTACTATATATGCTTTTTATGACTGATTAGCTTTATATTAACATTTTACTTATTTATTTTAGTAAAAGAAGTACATGTGTGATAAGCATTTCCTATCACATAAAAGAAATACATTTTATTAAATATAACCAGGAGTTATATATAGTGAAATAAAATTTCTTCCACTCTTTAACTCAACCACCTAGTTTTCCTGTGTGAGTCAGATCCTGTTATCCATTTCATGTTTTACCAGAATTTCCATGAATTGACCCATTTACCCAGATGTACGATTGCTTTCCTCCCAAATGGCAGAACTGTATGTGAAACTCAGTTCTGCATCCGCCTGTGAACTCTTTGACTTTCAGTTAGCTACTCAGAGAAACAAACCCTCCAGCCCTTATAATGTTCCTCTCTTTCCTAAAATATTACCAAACAACTCTATTTTGCATTAGATCTAAAATAATCCCCCAAAGTCTCCTGTGTGCAGAAGGTGGTTGGATCACAGAGGTGCAGTGTTCACTAATGGATTCACGCACTGATGAGGTCATGCATTGATGAGTAGCTGGATGTGTTGTTAGGAGATGTGACCTGCTTAGAGCTGTGTTCCTGGTGATATGAACAGGAAAGGTGTGTTATTGCCTCAGCTCCAATCTCCTTCCTCTCTTTCTCTCCCTCCACTTCTGGCCACCAGGGTTTGAGTACTTCCTGTGCCTGGCCTTTCCACCATGTCATTTATGCCTTACAGTCAGCTGACTGTGGACTGAATCCAAGGAAACAGGGAGTCAAAATAAATTTCTTATTCTTTAAATTGTGGGTATGGAGTCATTTTACCTAGTGACAGGAAAGTTGGTTAATACAAATTTACATCATCTTTCATCTCTTCCTATTTCTTCTTCATCTCCAAATCTCCCTTTCTAATTTCTGCAAATTTGGGATTGTGTGATTGACACACACTGTTGTTGAATCAGACACTCAAATTAATTAGAACATTCAGTGAACAAAACCTCTCCTCTATCCCCCAAACTCCAACAATTCTTTATCATAATCTGGCTCATCAACATTTTACTGTTTCAAAAGAAAGTGCTGTACAAATTGGAATGTGGAGTTCAGAGATTGCTGGGGGGTTTTAGTTTAGTTTGTTTTGATTTGTTTCATTTTGTTGTAGAAGATTTGTCCCTGAAGAAACATTGAAGTGATTGCACCAGTGGTAGCTCAAGTCCCACCATGTAAAAATCTATTTGTCAATGTTCTGCCTAAAATAAACTAATCCATGTTGGTATCAATAGAGCAAAGGAGAATAATTATGTATAGAGACTCAAGAGAGAAAAGTTTTTACCCCATTTAATTTTGTTTAAACATTGATTGCAACTGAGCTGATTCACATTTGCATTTTTAACCTCACACAGAAAATTCAGTTTCTCAGCTTTGCCAGTGCTGCCCAGACAAAGGTGACTGGGGATATACTCAAAGTTTACAAAGAGGGTTTATTACTAGTTGTTAGAGTGAGGGAGAACACACACAAGGAACATCGTAGTAGAAGTTATATTATGCTTGAGTTCTAAAATGGCTTCAAAAGTCTCACATGCAGACTGGGGCTGCCGGGAAGGTGCCAGTCACTGGGAGAGTGACTGGGACCAATGTATTCCTGCTCTTAGCGCCTCCCTCTTTCTCTGCTGTGCAGCCACTATCCTTTGAACATCTTTCATCCACAGTGCTGTTCTGCAATGACTTTCTGCCTAGAGCCAGCCTACTATGGATGGAAGTCACTGAAGCTATGAGCCAGGATAATCCTCTTGTCCTTTAGTTCCAGGAGTTGGGTGTTTTGTCCCAGCAATGCAAAAAGCTGACCAATACAGTATTTTAGAATGTGCATATAGATTTAGGCTGTGTCAGCTAGTTTTAGGCAGAGTATGAGGAAGCAAGGTTTTGCTTTTAATAGCATTTATCAGAATGTTTAATAACATTTATCAGGGGTGATTCTGTGATTGGTTATCTTAATAAATCTTATCTGGAAGGAGGGAAGACTACTGGATTGAGACTTCAGCTGAAAAGGTATTGAATACTGAAGTAGCAGTCATTCACAGTAGACAAGATAAGGAAATATTTCATGTTCTGCACATTTGTTTTGTGCTGAATCACAAAGCTGAAAGAGTGGTCTAGTATGATGACGTTCTGGGGAGTTTATGTTCAACAGAAGAACACCAAAGTTCAGCTAACTTTGAGTGCCAGGCCAAGTCCTACTGGTGATATCAGACTAGTTGTGGAATACCAGGAACTGCTTATCCTTCAATTTCTTCCCAATGATCTCGGGAAGATGTAATTATACTGAAGAATAGTGACCTGTGATGCACTCACTTACACTATTATTGAGATATTCCTCAACTGGATAGTGCTTAGAAATGTGATCTGTAGTTCAACTAGGGTTAGATTCTCCTGCTACTTTTGTTACTAGGTGAGTAGCTGAATCCACTGAAATGCCAATAAGTATACAAGGAACATCAGCCAACCACTACAGGAGTCAATAATCAGGAAAAAATTTTAAGGCCAGAGACCTAGATCATAAAATGAGTATAGCTGGTTCTATCTTATAAAGCCAGTTGAATATTTCTTTCTTCACTTAGTAATAATATTATTTACTCACTTTGAAGTACATAAATATAGAAAGAAGTGGTTTTTATTGTACAACTATTCCCATTGTTAGTCCAGAGGAAAGCAGAGAGCATGTAATTAATTCTCCAGGGACAACACTCAGTGATAAATCTGACTCCTTTTGGAGGGTCTCTGAATAGCAGTTTTATGCAAACAAAATTTTAATTGAAAGAAAATGGCAATGGTAATATTAATAGTAACCAACCAGTGAGGGTAATTATTTTGTATTTCTTTAATTTAATTCTCAAAAAAATCTAAATTATACATTATTTCCATTGTACAATTAGAGAAAATAAGGCAGAGAAACAGTAGGTTACCTTAAGGTCATACCACTAAAAAATAAAAGAGGATTTACCTTCAAGTTTGTCTGACATTTCAGACTTCCCCCTTAACGATTATTCTCTATTACTACAATCTTAGAATTGACTCAGTAAACCATTTCTTGAGTAACATGCCTGCGAAACTTCATCAGATAAACCTGTCTTCTTTACTGCTACTTGTTAAGTCTTTTTACCTGGGAGTGGCCCTGCATTGAGGTTTGTGGGGAAAAGACATCATAAAAACAAATAATTGGATTGGTCTATCACAGCGTGAGTAAGAAATTGAGAGATGGTTTGCGTTTCACTTCACTCCAAAGCCGGCACATCTCCTTTCTGTGGACTGATACAGAAAGACCCCTTCTGAAGTGGTTACACATACCAAAGGCCCAAATCAAAAACAAAAATTGAGAAGTCAGAAATTTGTGCTCTATTTTTCTTCAATAAGTGTGGCCACAGAACATCAGAATCCTTATTCATTTCACTTTTTTAAATGCAATTTTAAAAGCTTTGTTTTGTTAAGATGTCCTCACTAAAATAGAATGACCTGTCAAGCAGTCAACACAGCACCATACCATTTAACACGGCAAAGCGTGCTGATAGGTGTCCCCAGCTAACGAGAAAGATGACTCCATGACCACATCCAGTGACTCAGAAAATCCGCCTCAACTATTTTTTCTAAGCTAATTACTGGTTTGGGCTAAATTCCCCTTTCCTGGAATAAAAGCCACTGAAATCTATATTGGTGTTAGATTTTTGGGTCCAGGGTTCTGATTAAACCTTTCCATTTATACACACTGCATATTTGCCATAGAACTCTCTTAAAACCCAGAGTTCCATATTATTTCGGGTTTTTATTTGTTAGGTGTTGAAGCTTGAAATATCACATAATTATTTTAAAAATAATTTAAAATATAAAACTGCTCTATACATCCTATTCTTTGCTTCATATGATAGAATAAAAAACCTATAAAATAATATCTAGGAGATGAAATCATATTGTGAATATAACATTGCATATAGAATTGTTTCATTATACAGTTATGTATAAGATAAGTGTGGTTTTTGAAAACTTCTAGTTTTTCTCTACCGAAAGTTCATATCTTCCTATCTCAGTTTTTCCCTGAAGTACACAGGTCTAGGCTGTTGAACACATTGCAATTCCAGGAGGTAAAAAAAAAGTGTGCATTCTTACAATAATTCTTACATAAATACCAAGCATGGTCCCACGTAATGCACTGAAAATGCTATGCAGTGTAGTCATATAAACGCATCAAAACTTGGGTTATTTTAATCTCTGGAAATTTCAAAGAAATGGATGACATTCAGTGAACTTTAGCAGAAACCTGTGGCCTATAGATGAGCATAAATTTCTAACTCAATCCAGTGTGACTTCAATCTACCATCAAAATACTATGAGCTCTATGAAGTTATGTGTATTCTAATTTTATTCAAAACTTTATGCTCATTTCCTCAAAGTTAGCTTCTGAAAATCATCCTTACTCATTTCACATTATGTATAGATAAAAGTTTATTTTGTTTTTTTATGTAATTTCTGCTTAAAAGCCATTTATACAAGGAGGGGTAGAGAAGGTGGGAGATAAAAAAGAAATGGAAACAAAAGGACAGAAAAAGACAAAGCAAGTTCACACTGATCTAATAAGAAGTGGAAAGAAAGACCAAAAAAAATTGGATTTTGTTCTACATTCAGCAGTTCATGTGATTTCTAAATTTGGCAAACCTGGAATCATGTCTTCTCTCTGTAGTGAAATCTCTTCACACTCTGAGGCTCCTCACTGAAAACCTTCTGGAAGGTAGGACTATTCATATTCTGTTCTCAGATGTTCCTGCAAGACTTTCTCCAAATTTAATTAGACCTTCCTACTCGTGAAGATAGGTATGAAGGACTTTTTAAATGTCACGTAGGAGAAGATGCTTGAAGTTCACCTTAGCAATTTGTCTGATGTCATAGTTCAGGGACAGTTCCTGTCTTATGAAATTCAGTTCAAATACTACCCTGTTTTCTCTCCCAAGCATCACTGATTATCTGGGTCTCAAATAACTCCTATTTCCCTAGCTCCAATGAACAACCAATTCCTATTTTTGTCCTATAAATAGTCTGTTTATTTCTATAAAATACAATGCCTATTTATGCCTGGGTTACTTAGCATCCAAGTCTTGCAGGCTTACCGTTGGGGTTGAAAATCTGGTCCCACCACCTACTAGCCATGTGGTCTTGAGCAAGATACTGATTGTGTTAGTTAACTGAGATATCACCAGCTATCTCAGTTGTAAAATAGGGATGACAATGCTCATCTTGTGTATTTATTAATAGAATGAAATGTGTTGTAACATGTAATGCTGTGAGACTGCATACCTTGCCTCAAGAACAAATGGAGGGTTAGCTGCTAATTTCATTACTACTATGATTATAATTATGATTATTTCTCTGATAGAACATATATCTTTAAATTATTTGACCCATTTAATCAGGACTATGAGCCCCATAGTTTGCAAGGATAATACCTATACTTACCGCCATACCATCTCCTTAATTAATTGCTTGAGATTTAAAAGTTCTCGGAAAGCATACTTGAAATAAATGAAAGACAGGCTTATTGATTGCTGATGCTACTAATACTGTAGATAAAATTCCTCTGCTATATAAGGGATCCCAGGGTCAGGAACTTTCTCTACGTTTGTTCAACTAACACAGAGTGTAGAATACAGCAGATCACACACATTGTGGAATCAGAAAAATAAATTAATGTACATTATGTACATATTAATGTACACTAGAACACATGTGCCACACATACATATGACTATTCCATTTACTCCCCACAGTCTTATTACTTCTTACATACTTGTGATAGGGCATGTGCTCAACGGACTTGACTGGGTGTATTTACTAATGGTCATTGGCATTAAAGATCCCTTATAGCAAGTGCTGTATGGAAAAGATCTGAGTTAGCTCAAATAGCACACATCACCAATATTAAGTGAGCTTGAATACATGAAACATAAAAGTATATTTGGGTAAAAATGACAGAAGTTATGAATGGCCTCAGAAAACATTAAACAGTACTTCTCTTGGACTTTTATACTCCATCTGGAGCAAATGACTGCAAAGTTGCCTGAATGCTAATCTATTTCTCTGGAATGATGGCATGTGCCTAAGGTTTTAGTAGTAAAACCGAAATACAGAAAAGATTAATATCCTAATTCTATTTTTCTCTTTCTAAAATGAACATTGGGTTCAGTGGTAACAAATCCAGACTCTGATTTCCCTTCTGATATTTTCAAATCCACAGGCTCATGGTTCTTTCAGGCAGGAAATAACTTATTTTCTCTGTGCTGTGTTTTTCTTTTTCATTTTGGTGTGCAACTTCACCAGTAATAAACTGCATAATTGACCACAAAAGAGAAGGAAGGGTGTATATATAGCCAAAAGCTTCAGGATTGAATTTGACCAGTGTTTGGCAAGGAATAGTTTCAGGCAACAAAGTGAATCTCATGGTCCTTGTATGGGAAGTAGAGTTATTTGCCAAGGTATTTTGAGGAACAATCACAAGGACAGAGATGCTTCAGATTTAGCTTTCTACTTCATATAATAGCAACTACATATAATACTACACGTAGTAGTAAGAAACCAAATGGTCTGACAACTTCTGAGCAACTTAAATATACAAGCACTGTGATATGTACATTTCCTGTTTCAGTCATTGCTCTGGCTTTGCAGGTTGGATTATGACGGCCCTACACTCATCTGGATCCAGCACTGACGAGTGTAGTGTTCATCTGCTGTTAAGTGAGAACTGCTCGGAGGTGGACCACTGTGGCATGACAAAGAAGGGTGGATTCTTGTGCCTGGACTGTCACTCTCTTTTTTTGTTTGTTTGTTTGTTTGTTTTTTCCGGTACCAGGAATTGAACTCACAACCTCGTGCTTGCCAGGCAGGCACTGTGCCACTGAGCTAAATCCCCAGCCCTTGGACTATCACTGTCTACATCCTGGACACCACTAGATGAGAGTAGCTTTCCTCTACCATGCTTCTCCACCATGTTGCTTCTGGCTTGGAACCAGCTGACTGTGGACTGCATCTCCCCAAACAAGAAGCCAAAGTAAACTTCCCCTTTTTTACTATTTATGTATTTAGTACACATTTGCAGCACATGCAGTTTACAATCAACTTGGAGTGTGGTTACCTGTGCGTACTACAGCTTGTTCCTTTTTCTCAGTCCCATTCCTTTCAAGGGCCAGGACAGGTGTTATGAACTGAGCAGCTGTCCTCTATCACGTCCTCCCCCGTGCTGTTCTGCCTTGGACCCACCTGACTGTGGAATGAATCTCTCTGTCAAATGGAAGCCTATTAAACCTCTTCTCCTTTAAGGTGTGGGTGCTGGGTATTTTTTTCAGCAATGGGCTAGGTGAATAACAGACATGGACATAATCTTGGCTTCTACCATAAGATATAATGTAAGCATACATATCCATAAACACACAGTCACACACACAATTTTACTGAATGAAAACCCAAAATAAATAATTGGGGATAAATGGACACTGTCATATTTGTTGTTGGTTATTAATTATTTAGTCTCTTCAGGTATTTGTTCTCCTCATTCCTATGATATATCTATGTGTCCATGTTCAGCTGACATAACGGTTGGGCAATGACTTGCTCTGGAGAGTCAGATATGGAGAAAGAGTAGCGTATGTTGCTATCATGTGTTCTATTATCACTCTTCCTGCTGCCATGAGCTCATTAAGACTGATCCCTTGGCCTTGATCTTGGTGGAAACATGTGGAAAGAAGAGTCATACCACACATGTAATATTAGTGATAGGTAAAAAAATCTCCTTTTGAAAGGCACTGAGACTTGAGATAATTTGTTATTGCCACAAAACCTAGCTTGAACCAACTACAGATAGCCCCTGTTTTATAATACTTCAGTTTACATTTTTCCAGTCAGTCCAGCAGCAAAAATTTTGAAAAAAAAAAATAACAGATATTATACAATGTGCTGTATTTCCAAGCTATGGTGTGTGGTAGCTTAAGCATATTAAACATATTTTCAACTGATCATATTATCAACTTACAGAGAGTTTATCTGGTCTACTTTGGATGTAACCCACGTAAGTTTAGCGGCATCTGCATTCACATATCCTGATAGACCAAATAACTCATACTGTTCCTGTATTCTAGTTCTTTCCCTGCTGTTTCTAAGGGCCTTCACTTTTCATTTTGTAAAGGTAAGCCTCTTGCTGTTGAGTAGAAGATTACATATACCTTAGAGACTCTGACACTTTAAAGAAATATCCTGCTTTCCATTCTATGCAGCCTAGCCTTACAGATGATACAAATACAATTCTTTCATTTACCCAAGATGTTGAGCTACCGTACCTGATTTATAGTTAATGAAATGTGTCTCTCTCCTCTATGTTCACCTTATCTGCATGTCAATTTCAACATATATGCGAGACTTGACCTTCTTCTCTCCCACAAGCCTTCTCCGACCCACCCCAGTAATTACTCTGCTGCCATCAGCTCCTGCTTCTTGTCACCAGTGTGCACTAACAGACTTCATGGAAATTACTTTCTGACATTCTGACCCTGGGGTTTCATTGCAGGAAAACTACATTGCTTCAGGTACCTTTAGAGCTCCAGCCTCTAGTAGAGAGTTTGATACAGCACAAACATCTGATAAATATTGTGGAATTCATGGGTAAATATATGATTAAATGAATTAATGATCCTCCTGCTTTTGTTTCTACATTGGAATGGAGTTGTTTAAAAAGTTTGGCTAAATGACTCAGAGGAGAAGAAAAAGTCAATGATTTGAAGGTATTGACTTTGAACTAAAATACAAACACCAGTATCTCTGTATTAGTGCATATTATAATGAAAGGAATGTTCTACTAATGAGACAAATGTTGAATACTATATTTGAAAATTATTCCACATATATTATTCTACATTTTACAAATGGAGTAAACTTATGGACAGAGGATTATTTGGCCTAACTAATCTAAATTCAGAGATTATTCCTTTAGTTTCTACTTTGCCTTTAATTTCTATATTGATGTTGGTATTTAGTGCCTGGTTTGAGTATCTGGTGGATGTTGTGCCAATCTTAAAGTGTTTCTACCACGTTTTTTCACATTCTCTACCGTGGTATCTTCTCAACTTCATCAGTATATGCATTGAGAAGGTTATCACCAAATAGTTACAAAACTACCTTGACAGTTCAACTTGACACTGTTTTTCCTGGTTTGTGTTTGCAGAGCACAGTGTGTAGAGTCCTTGTGTGGGGTTGACACACACCCACAACACGTCTTAATTCCCCTTTCATCCCCTTCCACCCTTCCCTCCATCTCTTGATCCCCTTCCCATCTGAGAAAGATCTCTCCACTTCCTGTTATCTGATACGTTTTTATCTTCATGGAGGAAATGAATAAACTACCCCATACTTCTCAGTCAGTTCGACATCTATCTGATCTTAAATCTAGGCAACTCATATAGCTTTGTCCTTTTCATATTAGAGAAACTCAATGGTTCTTAAAACTAAAAAGATCCCAAATTCAAGACTCAGTTTGGTTATAAAGTTGTTGTATGACCTGGGCTTCTTCACTTACCCTTCTGTAATTTCAGTTCTCTCATCTCAAAGATTAAGTCAGAGAAGGGAAATGTACTGAAGTCTCATTAATATATATCTGTGAGAAATACAGACAGGAAGGTGCCATGGGTCACGTGCCCGGCGTGCGCCTGGAGCTCTGCCTATTTAGGCTTCGCTCCCTCCCCTTACTTTTCTCTCACGGCCATCTCCCGCCCAAGCGCTGCTGCAGACTGTCTTCGTGGAATCTAAGCTGTGGATCTCCCGTGATTTTAGGCCCTTGGGTAGCAGAGTCCCAAGTGCATTCTCTCAAGATTACAACTATTCCACCGTGGGAGCAAGGGCTCCTCCTTTGTCTTGCAATACTTTGTTGAGATAATTAGAGGGTTTCTGCTCATTAGAGTCATGCAAAAGATACTTCCATTCCACAGTATCACCTGCAAACAATTGGCACCAGCTCGCTTGACCCCTTACAACACCTTCTAAACAGAAGTCAATACTTGCAATCCTACAGTGCTGACATTCAAATCAGGGCCATGATTTTAGATGTAGTCTCTCATATTTGAATATATAGGATTGAAATATCATTTGTCTGCTCTCTATGTTAACTTGGGCTCCCTCTGGATTCCTCTGAGCTTTCATTTCCTAACCTTCATACTTGAAACTTTGGTTTTTCACCTCGGTTATTTGTGAAGTTCCAAACTGATATCCTTTTTTTATACCCACTCTGAGCAATGCCTTTAAATTTTTTTAACTGTGTGTATTAGGCAATATCTCAATCCACTGCATGATGCTATATAAGACTACCAATCACAGGGCAATTTACAAAGGAGGTAAAACTAGCCTGTATAGTTCTGGGGGCTGGGGAATCTAAGACCAAAGCATTACCATCTGGCAAGCACTTCCAGGCTGCGATACAACCTAGCAGAAAAGCAAATGCACACACACAAGACAGAGAAGGGAGGAGGTGAGCCCAGGTGACAACACTGCACTGGAGATTAATTTCCTAGAAAGACAGGCACAAAGCACAGCAGAAAGCACTGACCACAGGAGAGGTCACCAAGAGATGTGGCCCTCAGTGGGGAGACCCAAGAACTATCCAGCCTCAAGGAGGAGGTACCAGGTAGAAAACATTTTCTGACTTTCCCCTTTTCACACCCTGAACTTGCTGCTGAACCCAAGCCATGGAAACCAGGGGCAAGAGACACACGGATAGGAGAGTGGAAGGCCAGCTTCCTGGTACAACACAGCAGAGGAGAGAAAGGAGACCAGGTCTACAGGGTGAATGAAGAGAGACATGTCACACTTGGTCAACAGGAAGCCTGACATCTAAGATGCCAAACCTCCCTCAGGAAACCAAGGGAGGCAAGGACAAAAATGAAGAGCCCACCAAAAAGTTGAAGTCTATCCTTCAGGACGCTATGAGTAAGCACATTTGCTTTCAGCTTGATTAATAAAATGTGGCTCAGAACAAAGCAAAAACAAACTTGCACTCTATTGACACAAAGTCCTCTTAGTCTTATTAAAGTTTTATGTCTCGACATTGGCATCTTCGTGCTGAAAAGTCTCCACAGTATTTCCTTTCCAGCTTCCCTCAGCCACTCTACATTATTTGTTGAAAGTCATTTTCATTTTGACTTAAATCACATCGGTCCCGGCAGTTGCTGTTCACATAAAATTGGGACGGAGCAAAGCCTGAACTGATAATAACTCCTCCTTGGAAAAAGCACACGGAGTTTTCCATAATTGGTTTTCTTGGTAAAAATAAGTCTTTTCAACTCTTCTCCTCACTTCCCCTGTATGTCTCAGCCTGCATTCTCAACCCCCCACCACGCAGTGCCCACTTTCACACTTGAACTCTCCAGTGTTTACCCCTCTAGCACGAGTGTCCTTACTGTAGTCTATTTTATTGTCAATTAAACCATTTCCAGCTTTTCACACAGCCATCTCTATAAATTTCTTCACTTTCATGAAGCAGAAAAGCCATTTCTTTCTCTTTACAAATCTCCTGTTACTAAACCAAAAACAAGAATGGCCAGAGTTATTCTGGGAAACCTTACTTCTGTACAGCTGGTATACCCCCAAGATTTAAGACATGCTCTTTTTATTAGGAAGGGGTCTTTGGAGACAATCTCTGACCAAAGATTCTTTCCAACTGCCTTTGGAATTAAGCTGGTTTTAGAATTCTGGAAGCTGAAATGTCAGTGTCTGTCTGTGGCTTCTCTAAGTATATAAAATTGCAGTTTCTATGTGGAGCAGCAATTTAGAGCCTCCTAAGGTGGAAATAAGGTGGCCATTTAGTAGCAAAACTCTGTAATCAATACCAAAATACATCAAAACAAAGTGATGTGCTCAATAGGAAAAGCACAATGACAATCACAACAATAAGCTACAAAGTAACAAAATTTGTGAATAGCTGCATACTGTCGGTTACACACTATGTGAACCACTTTACATGATTCTTTTATTTAATTCTGACAAAACCTCATGAGTGAAACATTAATATGATTCACTTTTGCTGAGGATAAGACAGGCTTAGAGGCCATTAAATAATTTATTTGTTTAAGGTTTGCACAGGTCCTGAAGGACAGAGCCAGAACTCGAGCCACCAGCATCTGTGTATGTGTGCAGGGCAAGAGGAAACTCAGTCAATGGGAGCTGAGCCAGGCAGGTGCAGGGAGACCTAGACAAGGCACCACTGCCCAGAAGCCAGCGTCCTTTCTCCCTGAAGGTTCCGCTCTGCTGCTGAAAGATGAACAGCAGCCTACCGGGGGCTAAAGCTTAAAGATCGGGTAGAGCTGACTCACTCTTCTCTCAGTTACTTTCCTCTTATTGCTGAGGCAAAATAGCCAGCACTCAAAATTAAGGAAGGATAGGTTTATTTAGCTCACAGTTTGTGGAAGTTTCAGTCACAATCAGCTGGCTCCAAGGCAGGGTGGCACATGGCACAGGAGCAACAGTTCAAGGCGGCAGAACACAGCAAAAGCAGCAAATGAAAAAGTGGGGAAGGAAGCAAGTCTCTTTCCCTCCCTTATATTGTACGCCAGCCATCTGCCCAAGCCATCTTCATGCCCTCCTCTTCCACAACCTCAGGACATTTACAAAGTAAGGACCCTGGTCCCCTGCTGAATTAAACTTCTAAATTTCTCAAGTTGACACCATGTATAAACCATTACAATCCACTCCTTGTCAACTGGGCAACTAGACACATTTTTTAAACCAGTTTCCAGATACAAAGACATGCTTATTCATATTATTTCACAATTTGAACATTATAACACAGATTCAACAGTTCTTAAGAACCACATTATATTAGAACCATAGCATCATATTACATTAGAACCATAACATTCTGCCCCCGGCCTCCCAAAGACTCATGCACATCCCTTTATGCAAAAGCCATTTAGTGCATTTTAGGAGTTGCTAAAGTCCTAACAGTTTCAGCATTGCTGAAAAGTGCAAGCCCCATATTTCCTCCAAGATGTAAGGCAAACTCCTAGCTGTAAGACCTTGTACAAATGAAAAATTAAACACTTTCAACACTCAGCAACACAAAATAAACATTTTCATTCCAAAAGTTACAAACCAGGGAATACAAAGGATTGTGAACAAAGCAACTCCAAAATCCAGCAAGGAAAACATTAAGTCCTATGTTTCCATGTCCAGCATCTGAAGCAATCTGTGGCAAGTTGTGAGTTCCCAAGGGCTTGCATGACTCTACCCCCGTGGCACTTCTGGTGGATATAGCTCCTACAGCTTCTCTCTTAGGCCCACTTTGCTCTCTCCTTGAAGCTTTCCTTACATGATCCATGTTCCTGTCTTTTCCAAACTTCTGAGATCTCCACTGAAGCTTTGGCTTTTCACTCATAGCTTTATACACTGCCCTCTCTGGGGCACACTGCCTGGCCTCCCAGGCCTTCTGAAATTGAGGTGGAAGCCTTTATACCCCCACAACTCTTACATTCTGCATGCACCTAAAACCAGCACCATGTGGATGATGCAAAGGCCTGCTGCCAGCTGGAGCAGTAGCCAGGCTTTCCTCTCTCTTGGTTGTAGGGGTTGAGTTCCTGGATTGCTGGGTACTGTGGATCCAATTCTAAGGAACAAATTTTCTATGCTGCTGCCATTGTGCAACATGGTGCTATGCAACTTTCTCCTCAAAGCAAAATCTTTTGCTTTTGCAGATTTGAGGCTGCAAAAAGTGGAGACTTGCTGCTTCTAGTGATGCCCGCAGGCCATCTATTATATTCTCCCGTGCCTTCTCAGGAATCAAAATCTCAGCTTTATCTTTGCAGTGCATAGCTTTACAGGAGCTTCCTATCTGGTCAAACTCACATTTTAAATCATCCTGCTGGACCCTTTGCTCTTAATTCTCAACATTAATCTAGCTAAAAGCCTCCAAGAACAGCCATGCCACAGCCTCAACGTTCAACTGCCTTCAAATTTCTTCTGCCAGATTAATTAGTCCACCACCCTTAATCTTAGTCTCAGGCAAAGTCTCCGGACATGAGCAAAATGCAGACAAACTTTCTATCAAGTCATAACAAACATCACCTGGAGTCCACCAACCAATTTAGTCCTTCCTAGCAGAAACCTCCTAAGCCTGATTTTTACTAACAGGATTTCTATCAGCCTTCTGGTCTTCTGAGCTCTGATCAGAATCTCCCATACAGAACAGCCTGAGTCATTCCAGCTTTACTTTTTCAGCTGGCATCTTAAAACCTTTTCAAACACTTCTCACAAGCCATTCCCAAAGGCTCTTAAACTATTTGGTCAAGTATGGTCACAGCAATACCCCACTCCTGGTACCAAATTTTGTTTTGGTTACTTTCCTCTCATTGCTGAGACATAACACTGGACACTCAAAATTAAAGGAGGAAAGAATTATTTAGCTCACAGTTTGTGGAGGTTTCATAATCAGCTGGTTCCAAGGCAGGGTGGCGCATGGCTCAGGGATAACCTTTTAAGGGGGCAGAAGACAGCAAAAGCAACCAAAGCAAAAGAAGGGGAAAGCAAATCTCTTTTCTCCCTTATATTGTATGCCAGCTATCCACCCAAGCCATCTTTGTGCCCTCCTCTTCTACAAGCTCAGGATGTTTACAAAGTAAGGACCAGGGCCCCCTGCTGAATTAAACTTCTAAACTTCTCAAGTTGACACAAAGTATCAACCATTACACCTCTCCTTTTAGGCTGACCAGTTAGCCTAGAATTAATAACTCAGCTTCTCCAGAGTCTTCCCACAGGAAAGCACTGCACTGATTCTACTGGTATTTTAATTACTTGCTTTAGGCTTTTATGAGTTAAGAGGATGAGTTGAAGGTCCTTGCAATACTTCAGAAGTTGGGCACCAACAAGCTTGAATGTAAGAGTCTGTGCAAAGACCACCAATTCTTTTTATCTCTCTGGAGGCAGAAACATCTTCCACCACCTACTCTGGGGGAAATGTTTCTTTTTTCTGTGTGCAAGAAAGTGCATGAAAGTCCATGTGCATGAGTGTCCAAGGGCACTGAGTGTCCACGCTCCAAGTGCATGAGTGTCCATGCTTTTGGAGATCAAGTCTCCCTAGCCACAATCAGCGCCAGACCCACCATGGACCCATGAAAGAACCACTGTGTGGAGATGTGCACCTGCTGCACATGGACCATCAGAAATGTCTGCTGAGCTCTTTAATTTGGGATGGAGAGCTCGGAGCCTTGTAAATGCTCTTCCCTGAAACAGTGAAGCGTGAGAGCTATGGGAAGTCACAGCCTCAAAAGAAGCAAGACCATCGTGATTAAAAGAGGAAAGCAGGGATGAAAGGATGAGGAGATTGAGTTTTCATGGGTGACAGCCATTTATCTCAGATATGTTGCTGAAAGCTTTCTAACCACCTCCCCTTTAGGGTGAAGCTAATTCACATTCAGTTCCAACCCAGACGGCCAATATATTTGCTAATCCAAAGTCCAAACATGGAAGAGTAATGCCAGGATCATCCATAGGCAGCTGTGCAGTTTGTGCCCTGCACAACGGCTTTCAGCCAAGGTAAGGCTGCTCAGCCTGGCATGAGGTTTTGCCCACCAGATGTGGCCACTTTTTCAACTCTTCACTAGTCACCCTAGTTACAGGACTTCTATTGGCCCGAATGAAGTCAGCAAAGTTAGTTTCAATTTATAAATCTTCTCAGGAGCTGCAAATACTGAGAACACCCAGGTCTGACCTGTTGTCTTCTAACTCAAATGTCTACTAGACAGTGTGAGTGGCTGGGGGCTGTCGATATCTGCGATTGGGAGGGTGACGTGTCAACACCATCCTAACCACCCTGACTTTAATGCTAGATGTCTTTCTTCTCCTTCTGCCTCCCTTCCCTCCTCCCTTCCCTCCTTACTTGCTTTCTGTCTTGTTTCAACGTTACTGTAATCACAGGACACATGCTGGTCCCTTCTTCCTCCCTTTGTCCCACAAGTGTTGTGATTACAAGTGGGCACCACCATGTCTGGCTCTTGTTGTTTTCTCTCTAGATGAAAAAAGTTAGTATTCTTTTTCAATGCACATGGGAAGAGATTCTATTCTACTGAGACCATATTTCTTATCCTTGAGGAATGTTTGGCTCCTTGTAGATTCAGCTGACAATTGATGGGTTAGATAAGACTTACCAAATTCCAGAGAGGAAAGTGCATGTGAACACCATACCACATGTCACACCTGTGAGCCACATTATCTGTGAAAATGCCCAATCACTTGCCTGTGATACTGGCTATTTCCAAGTCCTCAAGCTGCACTTCTTACATCTCCTGAGACTCTATACGGTGCCGACACCACTGGGGTGCATGAGCCCCCCATGCCTTCACCATCAGTAGCCGCCAGCTGCAACACATCACAGCCCTGACCTTCACTCTCCTTATAGTGGGTGCCTCAGGGACCGTGTGCTAAGGAAGTGTTTCCACAGTGAAAGCATGTCACCAAGGAGCTTAGCAGTAGTTTGGTTTTCTTTCCATTACTCACTCAAGGCTACACAGCTCCTAACTCTTGAACAACAAAGCCAGGTTTCAAATACAGCTCTGCAAAGTCAAAGCCACTGTGCACAGCACCAACTCTCCCTGGAAGGTAGATGCTTTCCTTGCTTATGACATCCTGGGTTTCCCTCAGCCTCCTGGAAGCAACGATTTCACAGACTTAGCTGTGTCTCAAGAATGCACCTGCTGCCAGCCTTTTTATCACACAACTGCTTCCTGTTTGGGAGCCGATGGAAGCCCTGGACCTAGGGGGAAGGCTGAATGCTGCGGGTGACAGCCAGGCCTGGGCGCTGCAGATGGAAACACTCCGCACCCCTGCATGTGGGCAGGTGGACAGTGCATAAGAGCCCTGGATATATGAAGGGCCTCATTTATAAAATGCTCCTCAGAACAGCAGGAGAAAAGCAGCAGAATCGAGATTGTAAATGCTGCGTCTCAGCCAATTAAAAAAAGTAAGTCTATCTCTAGTCCAAAATGGCCCTCAGCTAAGTGTGTAAACATGCAGCAGAAGCTATTAAAATTTTTCAAAACATATTTACTGATTAAGTGGATATGTCCTCTTTCCCATCTCCTGACTCTAGTCCCAGTTATCCTACTTTGATCACGTTTCAATTTAATTATCACTTATATTTCTACTACAATGCCTATCCATTATGAAAAGTTAATTAAATTCTTTTGCCCCACCACCCCCCCTCCTGTCCCAGGCTCAGACCTATCATAGAAGCCCAGAGTCAGAGGGGCCATGGCAAATGTTCACCTGCGGTGCATAATGTTCCAGAAAATGAGTGTTTAGAACGCCCGGATGGGGGAGTGCACGCTATGTTCATATGACTGACCAGAAGTAGGAGCGGAGAGACTCTCAGTCAGATGTCTCCAGTTGTTGGTATTCTAATGGATTGGCCCTTCGTATGTCCAATTGAGAGTACAAAAATTGTTGGCTTTATTCTAGTTTTCTTATTACCGTAAGAAACTGTCACTTGTCTAGGATTTTCCCCAACTCTCCGATTTTACGTTCTCACACAGTAAGCATCTTCCACACAAACTTGAAGGCAGCAAGTGAGGCACTGTCAGCCTCTGTACACTAAGCTGCGGCTTCTCTTCACACTGCGGCCCCCAGTGTCTGGGACTGTGAATGGCTCTGGGGACATGGAGTTGGTCAGCTTCTACTCAGGGTGCCAGAGACACCAAGGGGACTAGGTGTGGGACTGCGATAACTGTGGGGTGCTTCAGGGAGAACAGAGGCACAGGGCAGAACTTGATGTGCAAGTGTATAGTCAGGTGGACAGTGAGTGATCAGAATGTCCCGGGGCAGCATCTGAATGAATTCAAACATGAGAGAGGAAGGAGGAAAGTGGTTCTCACCTATCTCGCCTAAGAGAATCAGGTGCAGAGTAAGAATAACAACAAACAGAAAGACAGTAGACAGGCTCAGACAGAACAAACAAGAGGTTGAGGGTGGAGTATATCGGGCAGTGGATGGAAAAGTCCAGGGTATTTTCTAAGCAAAGGACATGGAGATAAAAATCATAGTTTGAGCCAGGCTTGGGAGAATGAAGGGTTTATTCACCATGTTGCAGGCTGCAGAACAGTGCTGCTAGTTCAGACAGAATGTGAATGCCATGAACTGGTTACTGTGGTCTGGGATAAACTGAGCACCAACTAGGAGACACCAGGCAACCCCAAGTTTGAAAATATTAGATGTCCACCATGTGGATGGAAGTGCAATGAAAAATACCCAAGATGGGCTATGACCTTAGCCCTGGACATGGCGACAGAAAAGAAAGTGGTTTTATAGCAGAGTTACCAATCACAGAGCAAACCCGGCCATGGGCAGAGATGTCCGAGGCACAGAGGAGCAAGGGAAGGAGGATTCCGTGTTCTTCCTCTGGCCTCAAAGCTCTTCCCAAGGCTTTCACTGACTGACCTCAGCCAGGAGCCTGCTAGCCACTAGGTCTGGGACACAACTAAGGTTGATCCTCTGAGGTTCAGAGCAGACTAGGGGACAGAATGTGTAAGCGAATGTCAAATGCCTGGCAGGTGGTGAGGAATCAGAGATGAACCCAGAATCTAATGGTATGGATTTGTGTATTGAAACAGACATAAGTGCAGCCAGATGTGGTGGTACACACCTATAATCCTAGAGCTTAGGAGGCTGAGGCAGGAGGATCGCCAAAAGTTCAAGGCCAGACTGGGCTACATAATGAGTTCAAGGACAGTCTGAACTACATAGTGAGACCCTTCTCAATAAAAAAAAAAAAATACAAGAACACATTCTGAAATTTAAAGCTATAGGAGTGCTTAAATATTCTTCATTGCAGAAATAGACAATGAATGTAATTGCTTTCAAGAAAAATAATTCCAAAGTAAGCTGCCCAGGAATTTCAACAGAGTGCTATGTGCAGGGTGCTCCTGTGTGTTCAAGTCTTGATACTAGTGAAAGCTACCTGGGCTGAACATGGGCTCACTGGACGTGGAATGCACCATTCCTAACTTGTACTGTGGGACAGCATCACAGCCTTGCGTGACTACACAGACCGAGGTGCAGGAAGGCTCTGTGAAGCACCCAAAGCAAGACATATGATATGATGAAGAGATGGCTTTGACTTGTAGTGTAACTGCAAAACCTGTGTCCATGGCTCTGAGCCCCCCTGTCCCAATAAGTTAGAGAGAATTACCTGAACTTCCTTTTTTGAAAGATAATAGATCTAGTAGCTGAATCTATTCTGGCTCTATCACAGCCAGGTGGATTTAAATCCCAGATCTTCCCCTTACTGACTTTGACCTGGGAGGTGTATTAGTTTCCTCTTGCTGCTCTGACAAATTACCGTGAACATAGCATCTTAAAACAACAGAAATTTATTCTTTTGCAAGTGTGGGGGCCAGATGGTGGGAATGGATACTAAGGGTAAATTCAAGGGTGTGCAACACGGCTGGTTCTTTCTGGAGGCTGCGGGGAGAATCTGTTCCTTGCCTCTTCCAGCATCTGGTGGCTGCTGGTGTCCCTTGGCTCATAGCCACATCACTCCAATATCCATGTCCTTCAACATATCACCTCCTGTTCTGAAGCCACATTTCCCTCTGTCTGTGTTTCATAGAAGTGTATGGTTAGGTTGAGCTCAACCAAGGATTGAGGATAATTAGTTTGTTTCAAGATCCTAGACTTGGTCACATCTACAGAGACCTTGGTTCTGTTTAAGACAGTGGGCACAGGTTCCCAGAGGGAGAACTTGGAGGTATTCAACAGTTTCTGGGAAACCCAGATACCCACAATTTAAAGAGCAGAGACTTCATCTGGCTCATCGTTTGGGAGTTCGAGTCCATGGTCAGCTAGCTCCAAGGCAGAAACAGAATAGTAGAAGGGCCTGCTGGAGGAAAGATGCCCATCCCATAGCAGTCAGGAAGCAGAGAGAGGGAGGAGCCGGGGTTAAGAACATGCCCTTCAGGCCACACCCCTGTGACTGCTCCTTCCAAGCAAGCCTGATTCCTCACAGCAAAGACACTCATCAGTGGGTTAATCTACTGACAAGTCAGCACCTACATAAGCCAATCACCTTCCAAAGCCCCTCTGACTACATGAGACTTTGGGGTGACCTTATATCTAAACACTGGATATCTTTGGAGGACCGAGCCTATCAGAGGAGAGTTAATTAACTTAGAATTTCACTTTCCTTAAATGGAGATAACAATATTTCCCCCTCCAGGGTTGTTATAAAAGTTAAATATATGAAGCTTTGCAAAGCTTTTAGAAATAATGAAAAATAACCATCTAAGAGATGCTGAGGTGGCACACACCTGTAATCCCAGGACTCTAGGAGGCTGAGGCAAGAGGATCACAAGCTTGACCCAAGCCTGAGAGATTTAGTGACTTAATGAGACTCTTTTAAACAGAAATGAAAAACTTTTAAAAAGGGCTGAAGATGTAGCGCAGAGCAAAGACCCTGGGTTCCACCCACAGGAACACTAACACATAGACACAGCAAGTTAGATATCATCCTACACTGTCCTTTCACAGCTCCACACAAATGAATGTTATTCTCCAGGAACAGCACTTTGAGAACAGACACTCCGTTTTGTTCACTGTGGCATACCTGGTACCTGATACAATTTTGGGCCCATATTGGGTATTTGTATTAGCTCCCCGGGCTACAACAAATGACTACAGATCAGAGAGCTTAAAACCACAGAAATTCATTCTCATACTTTTCAGGGTTAGGCTTCCCAGATCAAGGTGCTGGCAGAGCTGAGCTATGCTCCATCTGGAGACTCAAGAGGAGCCTCCTTCTGCCGTCTTCCAGAGCCTCAGGGCTAGGGCAGCCCTTGGCAGATGCTGGCTACAGCTATGTCTTCCCTGTCAGTGTGTGGTGTGCGTGTGCGTGCATGTGTGTGCAAGTATGTGTGTGTGTTTGTCCAACTTTTCTTCTCATGAAGACACCACACTTACAGGATTTAGATCATTCCTTCCTAGGCAACGTCTCATTTTAACTAAGTAGATGCAAAGACTTTATTCTCACGTTAGTTGGTATTTCCGGTTCTAGGTGGACATGATTGGGAAGTGGTACCATTCAATCCAGTACAGTACATAGGCAGCATTTAATTTTATGGGTCTTAAACTGACCCAGTGAGCTTATTGCCACAGATAGTGAAAAAGAACAAGAACCAGAGTGGCTGAGCTGCAGATGTTGAAGCTTGATGGGCGAACTCTACCCACATGGAAGCCAGTTAACGGCAGTCAAAAAGGAGCTTGAAATCCACCTGGACCAAAATGCAGTCAGGTCTCCCTGTCTCTCCAGACATAACAAGCACAAGTTTAGAAAGACTGGAAAGGAAACTGTCAGTTTTCATGTAGTCTCCAAATTAGACTCAGGTCATAAAAATAGCCATCACTTGGGAACATATATTTTAAGTTGAGCCGGGAAGCATATATCAATTGTAGTAGCCCACAGCTTTTATAGGAGGATATTGGAAAGCCCTGCAAGACAACCATCCAGTCCACTTTGGTAGCAGCAACATTATTTATTCTATTGACATGAATCTTCTGCCTGTAATTACAAACTTGGCAAGATCCCTACAATACAGATTTCTAAATATAGATGCTAAAAGCACAATCTACATGCACACAGTTATGGCAACTAAAATTAGCAATTGCTTTATCCATCTCATAAGCCAAAGTGAGAAGATACTATACATTAATAAAACATTAACTAGCTGAGATGAATGAAATGACTTTAATAAAAGATTAGAATGAAAAATTTTATATAAAAAAAGAAGGCTGGGAGTAGGCTGGAATGCTTGTCTTATTTACTAGGTATGTATTATTTTTCATTATATATGTATCTAGCCTCCAAGAAAGCACAACTCATATTTCATAGTATGAAAATATAATCTAGATAACTCTTCAGGTAAAAAAATGTCTAATCATTCTGCATATTCTCTACTTAAAGTTTAAACTCAACAGGATTAAGAAACAATTTGAGTCAAAAACAAACATTAATGGACATTCATGTTTAATTATTTTCAATACTTTGGTGTCTCTCTTCTTACCCTTGTTTTGCCTCCTACTTTTGTCTAGAAAACTTTATTGTTAAATGCAAATGAGGAACCAACACCACTCATCATCCCTTACACCGCAGCATCCAGTGTATTCTAGTAGTCAAAACTGCCGGCATCAAAGGTGACAGGTAAACATCTTAGTGCATGTGATTGCTTGGTATCATCCTGAGTTAGAGGGAGAGAGGAATGTCTTCCTGACATGAACAAGTCCTTAGCTCACGCCACCTTAACTTCACAAATTAACAATAGCCGGTAGTTCAAGATGCAGAAAAGAGGAAGGTTGGACCTGAAGTAAAATTCAGCTGCAGGTTAAAGGAGAGCATAAATTCTTGCCTCTCTTCTGTGCTATGGCTGCTGCTGAGGCTCAATTGTTGAAGGCACATAGATCTTTCAGGAGCAGCAGGAAGAGTGCTCTGAGATTTGGAAGCTGGTTTCAAACATGTTCTCTTTCTCTGACTGATTTCAGTAAGACGGCCTTTTCTGAGACCATGTCAGCATACACTGCACAGTTGACGGTTTCAGCTTTGTGCTCCTTGATCCACTGCCAGAGAACGCTGTCAGTGGGACAAGGGGACCAGGAACAGCAGGGAGTGGGGAATAAGAAGCCTGCGGGCCTGAGCTGGAGGTGCGGGGAACGGGGATAGAACCTCTCAAGGAAAGGTTTTCCCTTGATGAAAAGCTAGATAGAAAGCATTTTCTTATTTTCAGAAATAAACTACAGGTCCAGTTTTGAAATCTTCAAAAATAAAAACAATACCTCATCCTATCTCCTTCAGTCTTCCTCCCTATAAACAGCCACACTTTGAGAGACACCAAAATTTACTAACACTGAAGCAGGCATGTCCCCAAAAACAGTCTCAAGAGAAATTACCACAGAACTCATGCCTGTACTGAATGGGTCAAAGAATTTCTCTCTGTGTTTCCAGTAGTGTTAAGGGGTTTGTTTGCAGATCAGTTTCTTTTAGAAGTTGTTTATCTATTAAACTGTGTCAAGCCTTATTAATTTCCCTCCTACTTCTGCATTTGCTAAAACCCTAGTCTCTGACTCTCACATCCTACTGGGTTAAGGAGACTCGGTCTTCACATAATTTTGTTCCAAAAGAGCATTTCCTAACCAGAAAACAAAATTCTCACATAGCTTTTTCCAGTACCTGACAGAACTGTGGGGTGGGGATTTTCACTTTATCTACTGCACTGCATCCTTTCGATTGAATTGTCAGAGTTATCTATACCTAAGATGATGTGTGTGAATGTGAACATCATTAGAAAAGTGAATATTTTTCCAAAGTTATGGCAGTAAGAGTTTTGTTTGGGCAGTCAGAATATGAACTGAACAATTCCAGGAAAACTGAGATTTATGGAAAGCTCATCATCAAATTATTCTCAGCTTTAAAATTTCTTGGGTCTTCTGATCACCTGGAAAATTATTTACAATCCATCCTTTTAAATTTCACTAAAACAAGACCAACCAATTGCATTAGTTTTTTTCATTGTTGAATGAAGCATTGTGGGCTATTTTTTCAGTTCCTTAATTAGCATCTTTATCAAGTTCTGGTGCTCTGACTTAGTGAAAGGACAAGTGAGAGGGACCAAGAGATGGCTGAACAGCTACATCTCCTCAATCACATCTTTTTTAAGATAGCAGCTTTGAATTCTGGTGCTGGAATCCAAGAGAACCAGATTCACTGCATTTGTATAATTTGGGCAGTAACCACTTATTTTTGTTAAATGGGCTTTGCAAATGGCTACAGCATTAGGGGCTAATGCGCCCTTTATTAGCCTCATTTCAGTTGTCTATTTGTGTATTCCTTCCAGCATGAAGGAAATGTATCTTCTCACCAGTTGCCTATCTACTGTGCTGAATAGGTCCCCAGAAATTCATGTCCAAGTGGAACCTCAGAATGTGACCTTGTTTGGAAACGGGGTCTTTGCAGATGGAGGTAATTAAGTGAAAATGAGATCACACAAATCAGAGTGGACCTGAATCCAATGACTGGTGTCCTTGTGAGAAGGAAAAACGAGGCACAGAGACGTTCACAGAGCAGATGCCACAGGACGGTGAAGGGGAGAGAGACGGGAATGACTTGCAGCCACCAGAAGCTAGGACAAAGAGGGAGCTGCCTGTGAGTCTTCAGAGAGAGGATGGCTCTGACAACAACTTGGTTTTGGACTTCACCCTCCCAGGACTGTGTAATTTCTGCCTTTGTAAGAGCCCCAGTGTGTGATGCTGTAACAACAGCCACCAAAAGGGAACATAGACTCTGATTATTCCCATGAAGTCTGACCCTCTCTCCTCAAGCCATACCCCAGGAATAAAAATATAGAGTTAATTTCCTTATTTCTCTGGTTAGGAAGAACCACAGCCTGGGAACTCCACAGTCTCCTGCACTGCCACTTTTCTCCCTTATTTAAGAGTGTCAGACAGCTAGCAGTCTCTAGCTTCCCCAGAGATCAAGTCTGAAGAAATATGAAATAGATCCAATACAGCCATTCATTGTATTATAAGATTCTCCATCAAAATGCAATTCGAACTTACCCCCATTCCAATAAAGCAGGAAATCCTACTGACCTCCATGGCATAACTATCAAGGAGAAGCCCCAGATCTTCGGCATCTCAAACCCACAGAAAGATTCCTTTTTACTGGGAAATCCCAAAGACGTAGTGGGGATCCTCACTAATATAACTTGTAGAAGCATCTTCTCAAGACAGCGGTCCCAGAACTGGTAGCCTCTGATGATCACAACTTCTACTCTTAGCATGGTGGTAATTGCTAGTCACAGTAGTTTCTAATGTGCATTTGATTCTGTAGTATTTGTCGGTCTCCATTGTCCCGGAGGTGTATCTCCCATCCTTAAACAACATCTAAGTTCTTTACTAGCTGGACCTCACAGTGTTCCAATCTCTGTGTCACTTCCACAGGCTGATCACTAAGGATCTCTGCACAGCCCTCAAAGATACAAGCTATCACAAGACACACATCAGAAATATTTGGAAAGATTCTTTGAAAACGTATATTGTTAAGCTCCATCCACAAAGGTCTGTAAAGGCCTGGGGCTTGGATTATTCTAATGTATGGGTCCGTGATCTAGGATTGAGATACTCAGCTCCAGCGACAGCCCTGAGTATTCTTCCATGAAGCAAATTTTATTTAAGGGAGTGAGTGTCACTAACAGCTCACCATGCCCCCTCCTAGCTCGCCCTTTAACTGGCATTCTCTTTTCCTGAGCAGACTGAATTCCTTTTCCAGCAGGGTCTTTGTACTTCCTTTGTTCTATTCTTGAAACACTTCTACCTTTCATTGTCTTGTCTCTGCCTCCTTCTCATTATGAAAGCCTTTATTAATTTCAAGTTTCCTTCTCAGAGAAGTACCTGCTCTGACCAGCCAGTGAAAAGCAGTGTCTTCTCGGAAGCACTCTCTTGTCACTCAGTATTATGTTTTGACATCAGGTACCACTGGCTGAAAGCTTCTTATTTGTTTATTTTTTCTTCCTAGATCAGTGTCATTTTGGCCATGAGTATACATGGGAGCACAGCCCCTGGTCACAGCAATGGGAACGTGGTAGACACAAAGGAGAAAGCAATGAGTTAAGTGCACATAAGAGGGAGGTAATGTATGCTTCACTTTTAAAGTCTAATTTACAAAAGAACTCAGCACAAACAAATGAGAAAAAGTCATGGACTTGATTATAAAATACCTCTTGGCTTTCTCCTCATCCTCTTCCCCTTCCTCCTCCTTTCCCTCCTCCTCCTCTTTTTCCTCTTCCTCCTTCTTAGACTTTGTTTTTCATTTTTTGGGTTTTTTTGTACTAGGGATGGAACTTAAGGCTTTTGCACTTAGCTATATCTCTATCTCTTACTAATTTTTTGAGACAGGATCCTACTAAATCACTAATTTACCCAGGCTGGGCTAGAACTTATGATCCTCCTGCTTTAGCCTCCCTGTAATTCTAGGATTACAGGTATGCACTACCATGTCTGGCTTTGGCTTTCTTTGTGAAACCATTTAGGAAAGCCAAATCCCTTGATCTCTTGTAAACACATGAAAAACACAAGTCACCACAATCAAAAACTTTGCAGTATAGAGTTGCCCTCTTGTTAGTGTCTGAACTGAAGTATATGGGACACTAGATTAAAAAAAAAAAAAAACACAAACTCCTCTTTACACTTCCCCTTCCACTTTCTCCATATTTATAAATGTATTAGAAGAGTATCCAAGATCCAGGAACGGCTGTTATACAATTGTCCACGGCAGATGTGCCAGCTGAACTCCATCGGGAACCCTGAATGACATTAGCACTAAAAATAGACAAAGGATGGATGTACTAAAAATAGACAAATGGGCAATATATACATGAAAGCATATTCATCACCTTTAGTTATCAGGGAAATGCAAATCAAAACCACGCTGAGGTTCTGTCACATCCCCAGCCAGAATGGCTCCCATCAAGAACACAGAAAGCAACAAAAAGTGAGGAAATCACTTTGTGGAACTACAATGTCTTCAAAAAACACAGCCAGAGCTCTCCAGCCCTCCAACTTTTTCAATTAATCCAGAATGTTCACAGTACTGCTGGTAAGGTGATTTACTCTCCTTCCATCAGTAGTGCAATAAACATGCTCACTCTGAAGAAATAGTGTTTGTACCTCACGTCTAGCCCAATCTAGTACCCCAAGATAGATTTAGATAGGTTCACTAAACAAACAGTGAAGTCCTTGAAAAGGACAAATTTTGGTTAAAAGTGTGATACAAGCAGACTGCAAATGCTGTGTAAAGAGAAATATATTGTATTATTTAGTGAAATTTCATTACAGAAGTACACAAAAGGTACCCTTCTTTCAGGTTCTTCTCACAAAAATCGAATCCTGATAACAGACTCCAAGCAAATAAAACTGAAGTCTATATTAGCGAAGAGAAGAAAATTTACCTTTTGTTACTACTGTTCATTGTGAAGGTACTATACGTCTGTCATATCACAAGGAGCTGTTTACCTATAGGGTTGTATATAGTGCAAAGTGCCACCACGTAGTATGAGCTCCAATTTCAGACAGACAAGTTGAGTCTCAGAAGCGTCAGCAAGCTAAATTGGAGAAAGACCTTGGAACATAACTGAGTTGTTCATATCCATACTGTTTTTCTGCTAGCCCATGTTGCTAATACAGCCCTGTACTTTTAGAAGCTCAAACTTTACATGTGCTACAAGGACCACATAGAGGGCCGCCCTGTTGTGCTTTTACAGCACCACTGGCAAGTTCCAAGGCTGCTTTCCTCCATGACATACCAGGAAAAAAATCTCTGCTTACATCGAAACCCTCCTGCCTTCTGCACCATTCAGCGCAGTTTGATCATTCACAGTAGCACACATAATTTCACAAAATTGTTCGAGTCTTCTTTTAATACTTATTAGGTCTCTTGCCACTTGTCCTTCTAAACTGTTCGTAAAGGACATGTACCTCAACCCTGTGCTCTGCCACCTTGCTTTATTCTTTCCAACAAAGTTGCTTGGGTTGGCCTTTTTGTAGTTGAATATTGTGCTTTTGAATCTACATACCAAATGTATTATATCACCCAAGGAACAGCTTGTACTTTTTCCTTCTTATGCCAATGTGACTTTTTTGGGCCCTGCGATTTGTTCCCTTTGCTTCTGCCACGACTGAAGTAAATTACACACTTTGGGAGCAATGATCTTGACCCCAACGCAGTCATCTTCTCTACACCACCTGATGAGATGTTAAGCTTCAGATGCAAATACAAAGAATAATAAGTGAGTGACCAAAAGGAAAGGTGAGCAAATAAAAAAATGCTGTCCTGATTCTAGCATAATTATTAATATTTAATAACTACCTATCAGATACACAAAATGGAGCTACCTAAAATAAATATTCAATGACTTGCCAACTGGATAGTTAGAAATCTGTTAAACTATCCCTCCAAAGTCATAGTGAGTCAAAAAAATGAGATTATTGAGATTACCTACTCAAATCATAAATTTGTTTTTATTTTCTCCTCCTGCCTCCCTTTTTTCCTTCTTTCCTTAATCTCTCTGTCTCTGTCTCTGTCTCTGTCTCTGTCTCTGTCTCTCTCTGGTGTTGGGAATTGACTCCAAGGAGGGCTAAACTACATTCACAACTACTTTTTTTGTTGTTTTTTTGAGACAGGGTCTCGCTATGCAATTCAGGCTGAACTTGAGCTCACTTTGTAGCCCAGGCTGGCCTCAAACTTAAAATAATCCTCCTGCCTCAGCCCCCTGAGTGCTGGGATTACAGGCATGTGCCACCACACCTGGCTCTACTTTTTTTTTTTTGAGACAGGGTCTTGCTAAATTGACCAGACTGACCTCAAATTTGTAATCCTCCTGCTGCAGCGTTCCTCATAGCTGGCATTATAAACATGGGACACCGTGCCAAGATTTAAACCATGAATTTTTTTAAATGTTCACAGAAGTTAAATAAGTGGGCCAAATCATATAGCTGGTGGATACCAAGCTTACCATCCCAGACTACAAGTATTTCCAATAGTTACAGTCCAGGAGAATGTCAAGAGGATTTTACAAAAGGTAAGAAGTCAGAACAATTTTCAAGGATAGGAAGTTCAAGTCAAAGATTGGGGAGGGAGTTAGGCATGCCACCCCAATTTTATGTTTTACTGTTTAAGGCATAGATTCAAAGGCAGATGATAGATAGATAGATAGATAGATAGATAGATAGATAGATAGATAGATAGATGGAATGGGTTGGAATTTGGTTGTAAGTACATGAAACCCAATTATAAAACTTTAACAAAATATAAAAAATATCCTCCATAAAACCCAAGTCGGGAGGTGGGTGCCCCAGGGTTGGTAGGGACACTGCCCAGTGCCCGGCACCTGCTCCCTTCCTGCCCACAGCCCTGCATTGCCTTCCATCCCCAGGTCACCTAACGGAGACCAGAAGGCAGCTCAGTCCTAGGTCAGAAAACAGGACAGGGAATACATGGCTTCCCCAGAGACCCTGGGCAGACTTCTCAACCTAAATCTGCACACTGAACACTGCCTTGTACTTTCTTAGTTTCAGGAAAGGCTAAGAAATGTAGCCTTCAACACAGACACAGAACTTAGGAGTCTGTTGACAGAGAAAAATGGATGTAGGAAAAAACTTGGTCCAATGTAGGCTGATCACAAAGTAGTGATCACCGTGCTTACGAATATTAAATATTAATGTTGTTCTTATTACAAATAAGGAAATCAAGGGGTCAGGAATGGGGATGCCTACCATACCCGTATCAGCACTGAGACAGAAAGTTCTATGTGTGCTGACTTACTCTGTGTTCACCTCAGCCCTGTAAACTAATGTTCTGACATGGAAGCATTCATAGTCAAAGGGAAGTAAAGGTTCTTGTCCAGAGTCCCACAGCTAGGAAATGAAGCTGAGAATCAAATTCAAGTCCATTTCATTCTAGAAACCCATTGTTTTGCCAGAAGAGAGGACAATACAAACACCATTCTATTTTCTCAGATAAGCTTTGAGACTTGACCAATCGTGTCGGTCCTTAGGACCCTGGACACGCTCAGGTGTGGGGTGTGAGTATGAGCTGTAGGAAAGATGCTCAGGCATGGGAGAAAGATGCAAACCCAGGTAACAGCCTCAGAGGAGTATTCCTCATGGACAAATGACTCACCTGAGCCTGCCGCACCGCACACGCCACCCCTCCACACTCCGAGCCTCAGGACTGAGCAATGCGTCCCACACCTCACTGCGGAGATGTGTAGGCCTCTTCCTGCCAATACAAGATCAATGGCACCAAGTATACTGCACAGATGCGTCACAGGGCAGAGGTGTTGCCATTCCGCAGCACAGGACTCTGAGGCATTTGAGTTTCTGGAAGACCTTTCCAAGGCGGGATTTCTCACTTCCTTCCCGGATGGGATGTGGACTTGGATGCATCTCCTGAGTCTCCCCAGTATCTTCAACATTAAACAGGACAGTATTGCACTCACACACAATGTGATACTTTACTCTTGACCATAGCCATAAAGAGGCTTCAGGGCAAGAGATATGAGTGCCCTCAGCACCATCCCTGGCACCTGAATAATTCAGGTGACACAGAATTTGAAGCCAAAATAATAAAGAGAGATGTGAGGGCATTCTCCCATATTCTACAGAGGTGGGTTAACACAGCAATTAATGATCTGAGTGGGCTGTAAATAAAAAGGTTGAGCACACGTAACAAGCCACGTGTGGATGGAGATGAGCCAGATTCTCCTCCTAGGGTTCAGCTGGTGGAAAGCTGAAGTGGACAGTCTTCCTGGGACACCTCTCACTGTACGTGAGGTAATGTCACCTCCAGCTGTGGTGCCTAGATGTTGACACTTTTATGGTTGGAATAAAAGGAGCCTCCTCAAAATGGCAGAGCTGGCTGGGAGCATTTATTATGTCTTATTATTAAAAACTACCTGTTCAGACCTCGAAAGTACAAGTTCTGTTCTACAGTGCTGGGAAGAGAAGAGTAATCCAAACAGAAGCGGTGTCTGTTGTCACACGCTAAGTTCTATTGAGGAATCCTGATAGGAGACAAGGAAAATTGAGCCCAAACACACGAACCTCAGAGTATGCTAAACAGTGAGAAGAAAATCAAGCACAGTGACCTGGATGTGAACGTTTTCCCTTATTAAAGGGAACACTTTGACTAGAAAGGGATATTCAAACTGAGACAAGACAGACAGAAGGAGGCGGCCATATTCACACCTGCTTGAGAGTTCTAAAAAATTTAAGAGTAGAAATGAAGAGCTAAGAACCAGAACTGAGAAACCATCGGGGACCTGTGGCCAAGAACCAAATGTGCGCTGTCTCTATGGCTAAGCGATGCCTGTCTCTGTCCATCCTTCAGCCTTCTCGCTGTAAACCAGCAATTTCAGACCTGCTGGACAGACGGCCACCCAGACACACGCTCAGTCACTCAACCTGAATCTGCCTGGTCCACTCTGAGGCAGCTGGTCAACCTTGCTTTAATCATCCATGACTAGTTAGGCAGCTTCGTGAAGCAGGGTTTAGAAGAGGACAAAACTGGCTCTCTAGAAAGTGGGTGTGGGGCTTTGTCAAGGGAATTTGCTGAGAACATTTCAGCCTTTAATTCTCAATGGTCCATCTCATTATTCACTTCTCCATTCATTTATACAAGTTAATATATGATCAAAGTGTCCACTTGACACCTGTTACTGTATTTCTGCAGGCAGAGAGTAGAGAGGAAGAGTAATGCAAACAGAGAAGTTCATATTCCATTAAGAATATGAGCCAATGCAAGGATGTCCGTAATATAGAGATGAAAGTGCTGTAAAAGCCCTCTAAGAGAGCACTAGGGCATTTTAACACAGAAAGATACCCATTTATATCCATAAATCATATATCAGAGGAATGATAGAACTGAAGGTCCAAGGCACTAGCTAGATTTTGAAACTACCTCTGCCTTCTCAGCACAGCCTGCAAAGTTATTTCCATGATGAGGTAAATATAACAGGTGAAGTAATAGGGTTTTGTCAGGCAATGCATCGCCAGGCTAGAAGGCCAAGTGTTCCATCAATAATACATGTATGTGATTAAACCATACTTTCTAAAGAGTCTGGAGGGCCCTTCAGAAAGGTGACCATTTTAGACTTGTATTTGACTGGGGAAGTATAAACTTCTGACCTGTATAATCCATATTCTAGTTGGGGAAGTAAAAACTGCTGACCTGTATAATCCATAAATATTTTCAGTGGCATTCTCACCCTGTAAAGGTGATCACCTTTCTGAGAAGAGTGTACTCATTTCAGATGCCCATTTTTGGATTCACTCTAAATTTTTGACTTTTTTTGAATTCTTTATACATTGTAGATATACATTGTAGATATTAGTCCTTTGTCTTGAGAACAGTTGGCAAATTTTTTTCCCCGTCTGTGAGTTGTCCCTTCACTCTGTTGGTGATTTCTTTTGCTGTGCAGAAGATTTTTAATAAGATGAGATCCAAGTTGTCAACATCACTGCCATTAGAAATACACAGGAAGTGATTAGTGGTGCACTTGACACAGAGATACATGTAGTAAATGAGCAGTGGTTGGACACTAAGAACCTGCTAAATCCCTTACTCGGAAACGCTGACATGACACCATCTCACCAGAGACAGAAAGCGCGGGGGCTTTGGCCTGAAAGCACTGGAAATTTTCATATGAATACCAAAGGTTTTGGAGTTAGTAGAGCTAAGGTCAGTGCTGGCTGGCTTATTTTGATGCATCACTCCCTACCCCGCCAAAAAGAGCTCTAATCCAAGATGTATCCATGGTAAGAGGAAGCGTCCCCTGCAGTGGAGAAGACAGCCTGTTTATGGTCTCCTATTCGCAGCATTTGTCAACATCAGCACTATAGACACTTGGAGCCGATCATTATTTGTTGTGAGGAGTTACGCTTCATTATACGACATTTAGCTGCATCCCTTGGCATCCCTTGGCCCATTAGGAACCAAAAAAACCCCTTCCCCGTGGTAACAACCAAAATTATCTCCAGACGTTGTCAAATGTCCCCTGCTGGCAACATTGCCCCAGTAGAAGAGCAGTATTTTGCGGTGACAGTAAAGGCATCAGGAACTTATTGCAGCACAAATAGAGCTTATTGCTTCCTATGATGAAAAAGTTCAGGCATAGCACCAGCCTCAGGAACAGGTGCATCCAGGAGCTCCTCTGGCACCCACCACCTGGCTCTAGCCTTTAGCATGAACACAATTTTCATGCTGACTTTGCCTAGGAGATTAATTTTTAAAACTCCAGAATTGCATGTTTGCTTCCACATTTTAAAAAATGTATTTTCTTTCTTCTTCAATAGTTTGATTTTGAATATAACCCTCACTGGGCTGATGTGAGTCTCAGGCCCATCCCTGAAGCAGGCATCCTGAGTCACAGGGAGTGGTACAATGGTCGTGGCTCTGGGTTACTGGGTCAGCCTCACCGTTTCATGTACTGAGCCTCAGGGTGTTCTTGAAAACAAATTTATATCTAGAACTATCAAGAGTTTGATACAGAGCTTGAAGTTTGGATGCAAACGCTGACAGTCTCCAGGTGATCCTCGCTGGGATTTGCTGGGCTTGCACGCGGCTCCCGGTAAAAATCACCAAGGCTGGGCCCCCCAAGCTCTTTCAGAACTCCAAGCCCCCTCATTAAGAGTTATTAGTCAACTTGGAGATTCAGAGACACTGAAGAATTGAGGCAGCACGTAATTCATCCTCTTGGAAACTTTTCAAAAATATCACCTCGCCAATGCGGGGGAGGATTTCTTTGCCTACTGTAAATTAGAGGGAAAAAGATAGAGGAAAAAAACCCCGAGCTGCCTGACAACGAGCCTCCGTGTGCAGCACCCGTTCTTCAATCCCACCCACAGCCCAGGGCCGCACCCCAGCTGCGCGGGCTGCTCCAGAACCCTGTCCTACCGGCTCACACGCCTCCCCGAGCAGCCAGCCCAGCGCCAAAGAGCCTTCTCCCACGCACTACCATTTCCCAGGTTACCAGCTCCCCACCACCGCATGGGCTGCAGAAAGGAGAAGGAAACGAGCCTCGAACTGAACCGCAAGTCGCGTTGCACAGGTCTTGACAGGGGCAGAAGTCCTTCTAACGAACCCTCCAGAGGGCTGGCTGCGGGTGAAGGCCCTGCCTCTGGTAACTCACTTCCAGGCCTCTTCCTAAAGCATGACAGACCAGAGCCTCCAGCTGCACTTCAGGAACCAGTACGGGCCCTTTCGTGAAGCTTGCTTGTGCCTAAGCTCAACAACAAACTGAACAGAAGCGCTCCTGAGAGAGAGGAGCAGCGAATGAGGAGGAGGAGAATAGAGCCGGTGCCAGGAATTCCAAAGAGCAGTCCTTCCCCAGGGAGCTGGGTGCCAGGCTCTGTGGGCCGGGCAGGAGCCATAAATAGCATTCTCCTGGATCCCTGCAGGCCGGCAGTGGGTGAGCTGCTGGAACCCTCTGTGACCCACTTAGAGCAAAGCTTCCGAAGGCTGGAGCTGGCCTCGTGTACAATGAATATGGTAATAACAGTGAAGGTTTTCTTTCCTCCACGGTAAAGGATGACAACAATATTTAATTTTCCCTCTGAGTGGCGTAGTGAGGATTAAAGGAAGGAAAATATACAGAGTGCATTGAGCAGCATCTGGCTTAGAGTAAAAGCTCAATAAATATTGGCTAATAAGAATGAGAGGTTACATAGGGTAAAGAATAGACCGGAAGTACCACTGACCACCTCCCTGAACATCAGGTGTCCTCTCTCAGGTTCAGTTCCTCACTCGGAAATGTTCACCTCGTGGATTTCTAGGAGAACACATCACGCAGTCTAAGAGTCTCAGTGAAATCTTAGCTTTATGCTGGGTAAATAAGATTCTGGAGGAAGCTAGCAACCGTACTGTCATCATTATCACAGTCATCCACCTGGGGACGTTTCACTTAATGACATATGGTCACATTCCATTTGTCACTTTTCTTGATTCAATGTATGCAGTACATAGATGGGAAGGATGGACATTCCCTCCACTGTATAGATTAGAACATGGGACCGTGGAGGTTAAATCATTTGTCTAGAACCAGACAACAGGAAGAAACTGAGATGTCTGTGGGACTGGGGTTTTTATGCAGAAGCTCCCTGAGTTTTGTCACAACACCTCCAGAGTAGAATAGGGGGCATCAAGCAATCCTTGCAGCAGCTGATGTTTGTTGAATGCCTGTCAGGCTGCTGGTCCTGTTCTGGAAGCTCTCTAGGCTAGGAAGAGATGAACACAAGTGCATCCTGGGAAATTCTTGCACCAGCCTTGGTGGGGCCGCTCCATCCCTTCTAGCTGTATCTCTCTCCAAATATCACATTCATGCAAGCTGTGTGCTTCCTGCCAAGACCGAGTCCCCAGTCATCAGCATCTGCACATTCCTGTGCATTGTGCGAGGAGTCAGTTTCTGCAGAGCCTTCCAGAGCTTTTCTCTTGCCTCCTCCACTCTCCTCCCAGTCTTAAAAAAGGCTTCCTCAGCCTCGCAGCCAGCTGGGTGAGTCACGGGGGAGGAGGCCAGCTTCCCTCATCTGTCCCCCAAACAAGGACTGGTTTGTTGTTTGCTTTGTCGTTATACGCACCAGACACTGCCAGCAGAGAGACCAGGCCAGCACGGTCACCCACGGCACCAGGAACACTTGCCCTTTCTGGCACCAAACTAGGTGCTAAGTCCCCCTGCGTCCATGGCCTCCCTCCCTCTCCTGAGGTGACATTTCACAAGGCATGCGTTGAATTATTCCACCATTCAGCAGGGCTTCATTCTTCTCCAAAGAACACTGTTCATTAAATGGCCTCTTTTGATATTAATGTGGGTGTCAAAATGTAGCTTATTTGATGAGTGCCCTAACATATGTGATTTCTAAAGAAAAAATAACAAAGAAAAGCAAAACAGTTGCAGATCAATGTATTATGTAATTTAACCATTTGAAGACTGTTAAGAAATATTTATCCTTACAAAACTCTCAGATTTGACAAGATAAGGAAAGGGCAGAGGTTTCAAAGGCACACAAAGAATAGTAAGGTGTGATGTGGCTCATCTGATATAGACATGAAATGAGTCACATTTATCAGGAGCTTTTACAGGAAAAATGAGAGGTGGCTATAGATCGCTACACCAGAATCAAGCAGTGAAAGGTTGTTATTTGCTTAAATGCCATGCTTCACAAATTGGAGAAGCACTATTCATTTTGAATGGCATCCATTAGGCTCCTACCTAGCTCAAATTCTCTGACCAGAGTTTAGAAATAAGAACAAACCTTGTCAGTGGTCAGGAATTTTAAAAAAATTGTTTCAGAACCAACTCTACAATTTCTTTCTTCTCTTGGACTCATATTTTGACCTAGAAAACTCCTTAAACTTCAAAAGAATACCAGATCTGTGGTCTCTGTCTAATTTCCTAGCTTGGGATTTATGTTAATCAAGGAATGCTCTGCTCCCTATGAGTTACTAAGGTGAAGATCCAAGTATGGTGCAGCGACAGGCCCTTGTTCAAATTCTACTAAGTCTTCTAGCTGGATGCCCTGAGCATAGCACTTCCACTGTCAAAGACACACTTATCCCACTCAGAAGGACAGGTTGTTGACTGGACAGCGTCAGCTGAGGTGTCCAGAGGGATGTGTGGAGGTCATCCACCCGGGAACAAACTGAGAGTTGAAGCTCTGGGGGGAATGGCACAACTGAACGGTAGTTTCACCAATTAACTTGAAGGATACGTAGAAGCTGCTACTTACCTATTCATTCATTTGCTAAACATTTCTTAGGAACCCACTGTGTTTCCCACAGTGCTTTGGACTTGAGATTCAATGAAGAACACAACATAATTTTCCATAATTCTCTTTTGGAGTTTGCATTCTGATGGAAGGGACAGAAAATATACACATACATTGCTAAAAACTAGTTTTAGGGAAGAGTAAATGTTGTGAAAATCATAAAGATCTCCATCGCCAGAAGCCACGAGGAAAACTTAAAAGGCACAGCCCACGCTGGTTCACTCCCTCACTTCCCAGCCATGGGGGATAGATAGATCTTTGAAGAGAGAGATAAAAATAAATAAATAAACATGTGCAATATAGTTGTTTTGTGTTGTAATGACAAGGAGACAAAAATCAGTAGAGTGAAATTTGAATTGTGATCCATAAGCCAAAGAGGAGACTAATGTTGGTCTAGAACAGATGCCAAGGTGGGGCTCAGGCCTGCATTAAAATACAGCCCTCAGGGCAAGGCTGAGTAGCCCCACTGGCTGAAGGCAGGAAGCAAACACACAGTTACCCTGGGGGAGGGTGTGTCCGGTCTGCGCCCCCCAGCTTTAATTTATTACATTTAAGTAAATATTATCTACTTGACCACAGAATTGTAACTACAGAATACAAAATATATGAAATATTAAAAGCACTGAAAAAGCAGCAAAGGATACATAAACAACAAGATATTTCTGAATGATGGGGAAGAGATGAAAAGGGGAGGATCAAGTGGGTTTTAATTTCCAAGTATTCAGATGGTACTCTAAGTTATCCAGCCCAAGCTGCTCCACAAAAACAAAGGGAAAGTAAATTGAAATGTCCCACAAAGATCTTTGAAAAGTGAAAAGATGAAATGATTTACAGAGCTAAAACCTAAGCCAGCACTTCCCAGCTAGTGGTTCACTGTGCCTGGGGGAAATCCCAAGACCCACGAAGGGAGATATAGAGCTCAAACTCTTCTCTTAGTGATCCTGAAGTATTATTTGCCTCTTTCTTTGGGTTGATGTTTGTACAGATGGTGTAAAAGGAACTGGAACTGTCCAGAGGGACAAATCTCTGACAGAATTCTGCAAACCAAGGCAGTAGCTCTAAACTATCCCAGTGGTCAGGATATTCTATTTAACCATGATCTCAAAGAAAATAAAAAGGTTAGAGGTAAAAGCTAAATAGAGAATCAAGTTCAACTAGTACCTTTTAATCAAATAGTAAAAAGAAATAACTTTCTTTTTCATTTTAAAGAGAATAAAAAACAATAACAAAATAACAACAATATAGACAAAAAACAAAACAAAAAATAAAAATGATACAGGGTTTCAAAACAGAATGATAGAAATTAACAGAGATTGTTATATTACACATTGTTATCTTCAAGGAAGTTGCTCAGCTTACCAGAGGTAAGAATGCAAAATTGATCAAACCACTGAAGAGAATTTAAAAAAGACATTAGAAATAATACAGAGCTTCACTAGACAAGAGATAGGAATTCACCAATGCTTCTTAAATGCATATGGCTGTCTTCAGATCAGTTGTTCATATTACCAGATACAAGCATGCAAAATTGATAAAAAAATAAGCATTAACTGTTCTTTCAATAAACCATTAGATATCAGCAGTACAATTATCCTAGCTATCCATATATTTTTCCCTTTTTCTTTCTTTTTCTCCTTTCTCTCATCCCAGTTGTTCCTTCCTTTGAGCAATTTCTTTCCCTTTTATAATATCTATTGTACATTTTGGGTTTTATTTACTCTTTCAAGTTCTTACACTGGGGAGACAATACAATATTTACACATGTGGCTGCAGTTTATTTCACTTATTAGTATAGTCTCTAGTGCATCCATTAACCTATAAAAGCCTCGAGTTTATCTTTTTTTTATAGTTGAGTAATACTCTGTTGTGTAAAAATACCACATCTTTTTTATCCATTCCTCAGTTGATGGGCATTTGGGTTGTTTCCAAAATTTAACTATGACAAATTGTGCTGCTATAAACATGGGAGAACATATAGCACTGTAGTATGAAGAAACACAATTAACTTTTATAAAACATGACCATTGTTAGCAAGATACCTTTTTAATGTAATAAAATGGGCAGATGCAAAAACTTTTCCATCACATACCAAAAATAACATTTGTCATGAGAAAAAGTGCTTGTGCTTTGGTCTGTGAATTTTCTAGGCTCTTTCTGCATGCATCATTTATTTTTAATTGGAGGAAAAATAAAAAAACTCTACGGTTTCTCAGACTTGATTCTTTTCCAAAATTTGTCTTAGAGATGAAGGAAGAAAGCTTGTTCCTCAAGGGAAACGACTCGGAGATTTTACTGCCTGTGATAAAATTTGCACCTTAAGCAAAGATTAAAATTTTTGGAAACTTGTATCTACCACTGTGAACTCAAAAACTTTCCCTATCACACTATTTTGATATAATTAGTGGTGATATTAATAAATGTAATTTTGATGACTGAACTCAGTTTTGGTCAGTTTGATTCTTATAAGTAAATTGAGTGGAAAACAGAGAGTTTCACTACATTTATCTCTCTCATGCAATTTTATTCATGTCTTATACCAGTGCAGTGCGTTGGTGAAGCCTATGATTCAATACTGATATGTTCTTATTAACTAACCTCTGTGGCATATATTAAAATTCATCCTTTGTGCAGTACAGTTCTGTGTGTTTGTGTAAATGAAAAACATTACTTATACATATTATAGTCTTATACAGAATAGTTTTGCCACCATTAAAAAAAACCCTATACTGGTATTTTGATGGGATTGTATTAAATCTGTATAACAACTTTGGGAGTATGGCTATTTTCACTATGATGGTTCTTCCTACCCAAGAATAATGAATATCTCTCCTGGTTCTGATATTCCTTTTGATCTCCTTTTTCAGAGTACCATAGTTTGCAGTGTAAAGATCTTTTACTTGCTCTGCTAGAACTGCTAAGTATTTCATTTTTTCAAAGCTATTGTGAAAGGTGTAATTCCCTTAATTTCTCTCTCCATGAGTTTGTGCTTTGTGCAGGAATGCTACTGGTTTTTAGTGTTGACTTCGTATCCATCTATGCTACTTAATTTGGTATTTAAATTTAGAAGTCTTTCCGTGGAGTTTTTGGGGTCTTCTGTGTACACGGTATCATATCATCCCACAAATAATGGTAATTTAACTTCTTGTTTTCAATCTTTATTCTTTTATTTCTTGTCTAATTGCTCTGGCTAATTTTTTCAGAACTATACTGAATAGGAGACATCCTTGTCTTGTTCTTGATTTTTAGATTGAGAGCTTTCAGTTTTCAGTCATTTAGTATGATGCTGGCTATTGGTTTCCCGTATATGACTTTTATCAAATTGAGATAAAGACCATCTGTTTCAATTATTTGCAGGACTTTTATCATGGATGGGTGTTGGACTTTATCAAGTACTTTTTCTGTGTCTATTGATATGATCATGTGACTTTTGTCTTTGACTCTGTGGAATATAGTGTATTACATGTATTGATTTGTGTATATTGAGCCATCCCTGAATACCTGGGATTGATCCTACTTGGTCGGGATGCATAACTTCTTATGATTTACTGCACTATCTTTGCCAGGATCTTATTGAGGATTTCTTCAACTATGTTCATTAGGCAGATTGGCCTGTAGTTCTCTTTTTTGGTTGAATTCTTCTCTGGTTTTAATATCAGGGTAATGCTTGCTTCCAGGAATGACTTTTGCTTCCCTTTCAATTTCATTAAAACATTTGAGGAATAATGGCATTAGATCTTCTCTAAATTTCTTGTAGAATTCAGCAGTGAATCTCTAGGGCCTGGGATTTTATGTGTTGGCAAGCTTTTAATTACACTTTCAATTTTATTGGGTTATTTAAAATTTTTACGTCTTCTTGATTCAGACTTTACCAAATGTTCCACACATTCATATGTACCTAGTAACCTTTCCATTTTTTCTGTGTTTTCCACTCTATTAGAATAAACGTTCTGGAAGTACGTATTGATGATCTTCTGGATTTCTACAGGATCCCTTCTGATTTCACTCTTTTCATTCCTTATTTCATAAACTTGAGTATTTTCTTTTTTGATAAAGTTTGCTAAGTGTTTATTTATTTTATTTAATCTTTCAAAGAACCAACTCTTCAACTCATTTTTTCTTTGTATTGTTTTCTTAGTCTCTACTGCATTAATCTCTGCTCTGATCTTTGTAATTTACTCGTTGGCATGAGCTTTGTGCTTAACTTGTTCTTCTTTCTCAAGAAGATTGAGGCTTAACATTAAGTTGTTTATTTGATCTTGTTCTGTTTTCTTGATGTGAGAATTCACTGCTATAAATTTCCCTCTTAGAATGCTTTCATTGTGTCTCATAGGTTCTTGTATGTACTATAAGCATGATCATTTAATTGTAGATACTCTTTAATTCCTTCATTAATTTTATCTGTGACCCATTGGTTGTTCAGAAGGGTGTTATTTAATTTCTAGGTGTTTATTGAGTTCTCATGGGGTTTTTTTGCCATTGATTCCTAACTTTATTAGAAATGGTAATATACATGGGATGATTTTAATTCCTTTGCATTTACTTAAGTATTCTATGAGACAATATGAAGTCTATTTTGGAGAGCCTCCCATGCACAGCTGAGAAGAATGCGTATTGTGATGTTGTGGAGTGGAACACTCTGCAGGCATGTGCTAAGTCCATTTGTGCACAGGTTTGGTTCATTTCTGGTATTTCTTTCTTGACACTTTGTCCAGTTGATCTATTTGTGACAGTGGGGTATTAAGATCCCCCATTAAAATTGTGTTAGTGCTTACTTGCTCTTTCATGTCCATTAAAATTTGTTTTATACAGTTGAGTGCAGAAGCAGAAGTATTTGTGCATACATATTTATGATTATTATCTCTTTCTGTTGGAGTTTTCCCTTAACTAGTGTAACAA
The DNA here is from genome assembly GCF_000276665.1 of Chinchilla lanigera. Classification (NCBI taxonomy): domain Eukaryota; kingdom Metazoa; phylum Chordata; class Mammalia; order Rodentia; family Chinchillidae; genus Chinchilla; species Chinchilla lanigera. The sequence continues at coordinate 8,456,468 of NW_004955476.1, forward strand.
GAGACCTTGTCTCTTGACCAGTTTTGGCTTGAAGTTCACTTTGTCTGCAATTACAATCACTACTCCTGCATTTTTCTGGGTTGTTGTCACATGGAATAATGTTTTCCACCTTTTGCTAGTCAGCCTGCTGATTTTTTTTTGTTAAATGTGTTGTGTGCAGCATATTGTCAGATATTGTTTCTTGATCCATTCTGCCCATCTGTTTCTCTTCATTGGTGAATTGAGATCGTTTATAATGCTGGTTATAATGTATGTATTGGCTTATCATTGATATGCTATTATCCTGTTGTTACTTCCAGCTTTCCCCTTTGTCTAATTACTTGCCTTGCTCGGTGGCTTCTTTCTATTGGTGTTTTTGGGACTGTGGTCTTCATTTTCTCTTTATAAAATATCCTTCAGAATATTTTGCAGAGTTGGTTTGGTGGTAATGAATTTCTTCAATTGTTCTTTGTAATGAGAGTGTCTTACTTTCCCATTGATTTTGAAAGATAGTTTGCAGGGTCCATCAATCTGGGTTGGAGGTTGTTTTCTTTCAGTACTGGAAATACTTCACTCCAAGCTCTCCTTAACTGAAAGATATGTATTGAGAAGTCTGCTGTGATTCTGATGGGGTTTACTTTATACATGATTTGTTTCTTTCCTCTAACAGTTTTTAATATTTTATTCTTGTGCTGAATTTCTGGACTCTTGATTATTGTATGCATTGCTGCAGATTTGTTGTGATCATAGCAAAATAGATTTCTACATGCCTCATTTATTTGTATGTCAGTTTCCTTTTCCATGCTTGGGAAGTCTTCTGCCATTACTGCTGTAGAAAGGTTTCTGATAGTGTTTGTGCTATCTCCTGCATTCTCACTGACTCTGATTAAACTTATGTTATTCTTCTTTGTATCATCTTACAGCTCTTGGATTGATTTATCATGGTCCCTTACTGTAAGAAGTCCTGTCTTCTAGATCTGATCTCCCTTGCCTTTTTCACCAACTTCCTCTTTTTCCTTATACAGATCCTGTACATATTTTATTAGCTTTGTATCTGAGTATTTCTCCTTCCTCTCCCACACTAACCCTCTCTTTAGTGATAGTAAAAATGGTCTTTTCTTTTACTTTCAGATGATTTTTTATATTCATTTTGTAATCTTACCCTATGTGCTTCTTCTAGGACCTTTTATTGTGGACTTCTAAAGGTTTTCTATCTACATGTCATGGAAACTGTAAGTAAAGACATTTTATTTACTCTTTCTCATTCCTTACCCACTTTATTTCCTATCTTGTCTCATAGCATTAGTTAGGATCTGGTATACCATTAAATGGAGGTGGAGGGAGGAAACATTTTTGCCTTGTTCCTATCATAATCAGAAAGAGTCTCATCATTAGGTATAAAGTGAGTGCTAAGGTTTTTGGTTGACTTTTTTCATCTAATGGTGAAATTTTCCTCTTTATTCTTAGCTTACTGGATTTTGTCAACAGATTTTTAAACATTTATTTGTATGATCATATGCATTTTTCTCCTTTGACCTTCTTATGTGACTGAATTGATTTTTGAACATTGAGTCAACTTTTCACACTAGAAATAAATGCCACTTGTTGGTGGTATTTAACTTATTTTTATGCAGTGTTAGATTTAATGTGCTAGCATATTGTTGAAGATATTTATGCCTATGTTCATGGGGGTCTATAGCTTTTCTTTCCTGTAATATCTTTGGCTGATTTTATCATTAGGATAACACTGACTTTCTTGAATCAGGTAGGAAAAGCTTTTGCTGCTTCTTTCCCCTGGGGTTATCAAACCAAAGTAGAATCCACTATTCCCTATGTAAACTGACCTCTACACTTCTCACATGATTTTCAGAATTCACCTATGAAATCATTCAGGCTTGAATGATTTTTTAAAGTAACTGATTTTAAATTCAAATTCTTTAACTCTAGGCTCTTCAAGTTTATGTGTTTCCTTATGAGTTTGATATTATACATGTCTCTAGGAATCCTTATCATTGTAGATTAATTCAATAAAATTTGTAAGCAAAGGGATGGCCATAATAGTCTCTGCTTTGCCCTATGTCTGTGAGAACAGTAGCTATTGCCTTTCATCTCTGCCTGATATTAGTAATTTATGTTTTCTCTCATTTTCTCTGGATTAGCCTTGTTTGAGTTTTTCAGGCCTATTGAGCTTTTCAAAGAATCAACTTTTCATTTTGCTGATTTTAGTACTCACCCTGTTTCCAGTTTCTTTTTTCTTTTTCTTTTTCTTTTTTTTTTTTTTTTTTTTTTTTTTGGTATGTGTTTTCTTTGGTTGACTTTAGGCTTCTATATTAACTTGATCAAATATAAAATTTTAAATATTGTTAATATCAGTTGAATATTTGTGCTCCTTCACCCTCCAAAAAAGTATGTGTTGAAATTCTAATTTAAATGCAATGAAATTTGATGACAGCGGCTCTGGGAAATGATTAGGTCTTGAGGGTGGAGCCTTCCTGCTGGGGTTAACGACCTTAGACAGAGAGGATGTCCTTCATGCTCTCTTTGTACTAGAAGTGCATAGTGTAAGATGCTCACCTATGCACAAGGCCAAGAGCCTAAAGTCTTTAGCAGATCATAGACCTACCAGCACTTTTACCCTGGATGCCCCAACTCCACAATGGGGAGGAAAGAAAGAAAAACAAAACTTCTGTTGTTTAAATCACCCAGAATATGGCATTTGTTCTAGCAGCCTGAAATAATGAAGATATTTGTGTCAACATTTGCAATGTCTCCATAACTTAAGCATCAATATTTTCCAGATCATTAACACAGTGTTGTAAAGTTATATGTACAAAATACACTCTAAAGATCCTTGCAAGAGAAAAACATATTTTAAAGTAATAGAATACAAATACTCACTGATATGCTTTCAGATTTCACACTAATGCTAAGTTTAAAAAAATTACCACTCAACAAGTTTTGGTGTGCTATTACAGGAAAATATCTACATTATCCTCAAAACTGTTAATATTCCTTCTTTATCCAGTTATATATCTGTTTGATGCCAGATTTTCTTCAGAAACTAGAACCAAAATGGTAAATCACAACAAATTGGATTCATAAATGAGAATTATATTAGTTAACTGGAAAACTGCAAAAGGGAAAGACATTAACACACTTCTACTATATTTTCATTTTGAAAGTTTAGTGTTTTTCATAAAAGATATCATTTGTATTAATACATACACATTTATTATTTTAAGTGAATTAATAAATATATTTTAATTTATCAACTTTAAATTCTAATATAAAAATAATGCATATAATTTTTAAAATGCACTTAGTACAATAATTTTAAAGATTGAAAGGAAATCCTAAGATAAAAACAACTGAGAACTGATCACTTAAACAGGCATTAGCACATATTTCCTGAAAAGGGTTACATACTAACTGTTAGATTTTGCTGATTATAAAGGCTGTGTCACAATTGCTCAACACCATTACCAATATCAGTAGTTTCTAAATCAATGTACAGGTCTTCATTCTAACAAAATTATATTTGAAGAGCTGACAGTTTCCCCACTGTTGATCTGAGCAAAAGCAGAAATTCTAGAGTTTAGAAGAGAATGTAAACAGCTTTTTTTCCCAGAAGACATTTGCAAAATGAATTAAATTAATCTCCCATTTTGACTGTCAAGTAAATCTTAAGTTTCAAGCCAATGCACAGGAGGAAGTTTAAGTGGAGCTCTTCTCCTCCAATAAAAGATGAATATCAAAATATAATATCTTAAAAATAAGAGTGAATCAGAATTAAATTTCCTGCCTTGTTCTTCCTTGGAATACTATCAGGAGAACTTCCAAGGTGCTGAAAATAGCCCTTATAAAGTATGAAAGATGGATGGAACCCCCTATTACAGAGACAAAATCACAAATTTATTCTCAGAGCATTTGGGATTCAAATTCCCTATACTTTGTTGATAAAACAAACAAACAAATTGGGGTGGTGGTGTACTCTTATAATCCCAGTACTCTGAAGGGTCACAAATTCCAACCCAGCCTGCAAAACTTAGTGACACAGTGAGACCCTATCTCAAAATTTTAAATAAATAAATAAATACATAAATAAATGGGTGGGGATATAGTTCGGTGTGAATGTCCTGACTTCAATTCCCAATACCCATAGATAGATAGAGCTAGGCATGGTGGTGTACCCCTGCAATCCCCACAATCTGGAGGCAGAGATAGGAGGATCCCTGCAAGTCTGAGGCCAGCCTGGACTACAAAGTGAGTTCAAGTCCAGCCTGAACTGCATAATGAAACCCTGTTTCAAAACAACAACAACAACAAAAAAAAAAGGACAGACAGACTGACAGACAGGTAGCAAAAGATTATCAATTAAGGTTAATCCTCTCATGGGCTAGTGCTTTCTTCAGTCTCCTCACCAGAAGTAAGCAAGCTATAAAAAGCATGGTGTGCCGAAGTAGAGAATTGATGTGTATCAGTTATCGTCTTGAAATCAGCTGTCCTAGTAGAGTCACTACCTGGTTTACTAACTCTCTTGCCTGAACTTGTTTATAAGACCATTACTGGCCACTGCCTCAAAGGGACATCATGAGTAACAAGAATTGTACCCTCTTTCCATCCTTTCCCAACTCTGCTTTCAGAGAGACCGTTTGGTACAGTGATATGAGCCCCTGAGAGAGTGAGTCCATCTGCTACAGCAAGTGGCAAACACCAAAAATTAGGGGTTTTTGATTTCGTTGTATCCGCCATCGGTTGCTCACCATACTATACTCTCCACCCTCAGGAATACAATAATAAATCCACTTACAAAATAAAAGCCATGTATTGGAGGACACAAGTGGATCTGAACAGTTCAAGGTAGACTAATAATACACTTTATGTTCTGCCTCAGATTCACTCGGTTCTTTGAACCTCAGCTTCACTGAACCCCAGCCCCTTGATCTTCTCAAGTCCCCACTCCCACTCCTCTGTAGGCTCGAGTGTGCCAGGTAAGCATTCATTTTCCTAATTAACAGTATTTATTAGCCCAGGCTTTGTTTTTCAGGGGAGTCAAGTTTACATATACACTCTGTTTGTGCGAGAAAAGGTAACAGAATCCAAACAGGCTATGAGGGAGAAGTAAAAATAAGCCCCTCTTTGGTTTTATCTTGATCAATAGCCATGTAACTCATGGGGACAGGGCAGACAAAGTGAAGGGATTGTTTGAAATGAGATCTATGAAGAGTTCAGGCTCAACCCTGTGTTTGACCTGCCTACTAGAAAGCAGAGTAGCTCCAGCAGGTTGTTTCATCATGACGTTTGGGGAGGTTTTTGGTTGAAAACAAGGATTTAAAAATCATCAAGAGTTCTCTGCTATTCATTAGGCCATTTAAAACATTCCTTTAATCCTACTGACCACCAGATGGTGATTTTTAAAATCGATTCTCATAAGTTATCTTTTAGTTTAGTACCTGAGAAAGACAGTTTCCTGAGGAAGCTGACCCCCAAGCTTCAATTCACAAACAAAGAATTAGTGTTTGGCAGATAGGTTTCTTCCATGTGGTTGGAATGATTTCAGCAAGTCCAGCAATGAGGAAAGGGATCTCTCATACAGTCAGTTTAAAATCCTCTTTATGCCCTAGGATGGTGATGATGAAAAGAAGGAAGGAGAGAGAGAGAGACAAACAGAGGGGGACAGAGACAGAGAGAGAGACAGAGACAGAGACAGAGACAGACAGAGACAGAGAAGGAGACACAGAGACAGGGAGACAGACAGAAGGAAAGAAGGAGGAGGCGAAGGAGGAAGAGGCAGAAGGCAGGGAGGAAGAGAGAGGAAGAAAGAAGGGAAAGTGAGGAAGGAAAGAAGGAATGAAAGGAGAGAAAACAGAGACGGGAGGAGGGGGAAAGAAGAAAGGTGAAGATTTAAGATTACTCCCAATATTGAAAAGGGCAAAAACCAAAGAAGGAAATGCTATTTTAAAAAAAATCTCTAGCCAAGCTATGTATTTACAGAATGGACTGTAGGTGACAGTGATAAAGAAATGGTCGTACCAGACCTTACCTTTCAACCAGGAGAGACATAAATTCTGTATTCTCAATAATTTAATCTCTTATAATATATATTTATTACTTTGGCTGCAGCTAGCTAGACTTTTTTAGTATGTGTGCAGCTAAAATGGAAATTGGTCTTAGAAAGAAGAAATGTTTTGTATATATATCTAGAAACCTAAAATAGGCCTGGTCCTTAACAACCAGCCTTGGGGGGCCCTGTGTGTCCGCTAGTGAAAGTATCATTGCCCCCTTAAAATATAGCTGAATGCATTGGCTTTGATTAAACTCAGAGAGATGCTTTGTACCAAGAAATAATAAATATTTTTGGCAGCAGTTTTATTTGTATGGGGAGAAGCAGCAAGTGAAAAGTATCAGCATCAACTGGTGACTGTAAGTCTATCAGGAGATCTCAGTTCACAGCGCTGGGGCTGGAACAGCAGGAGGCTAATTCTGCAATCACAATTTAGGCAAGGCTGTAACAATGCCAGCTGTTCAAAGCCATGTACACAGGCATAGCAGGACGTGTGAGAGACTTGGAGAAAGGAGAAGGCTGGGCTGACAATTCCAGTTTATTGCAAAACAGAAAGCATTCTTGCCTGAAGATCAGAAGCGATCACTGGAGTTTTAATTACAGTTGCGAAGAATGATTTTGCCCAAGAAATCCCTTCTTGTGCAGCCAGTACCAACAGCTCAGTGCTACTCTGTGTTCCTCTGCCTCATTACTCGTTCTGAGGTACTTCAGGTGACAGCGCAGATCTGAGCTGTGGGAACAATTAGATTTGAACCCCACTTAGCTCTATGGACTTGGGTGCTTTACTTAACCTCTCTAGTCTTCTGCTTTTTAATTCTTACATTAAGAAAATATGCATGTCTACCTTCCATTTCAACAAGATTCAATGAAGGAGCACCTTGCCTATAAAATACATAGTGTGGTCCACAGCACAAAGTATGATAAATGTGATAATAACTGTTGACAACATCAGCAGTACTAATATCCACAGGACTTACAAGTCCCCAGAAAGGTCTATGTAAACACAATCCATCGCCTCCTTTATTCCTCTCTCTTTGTTTCCGTTCCATAACCCACTCAGGATATTCATGCAATTGTCCTACCAAGCCTCTAGTCACCAAGCTTTCCCTTCTGTGTTTCATTCTACACACAAAAGCCAAATTAATCAATCTAAAATACACCCTATTTTACAAACTCTACTGCGGCCACAGTGTGTGCAGAAAAGGGTCTTAAACTCTTTGCTGAGGCCCTCAAGACTTCCATAAGCCGACGCCAACCTCCTGCAATAACTGCTCTGTTCTTGCTGTGCTTCTCAATTCCAGCCAGTGGAGCGAGCCAGCCAAGCCTGGGCTGCACTGAGCATGCAGTTGCCAGCGGGCCAGGAGGGGACGGGCCCGATGGGGGGAGCGAGCTGCATCGGGGAGCAGGCAAAGGTTTAACACTGGAGGAAAGGACCTGGTCTGCAGTCAGGACCAAGGGCCAGTTTGGGGGTCAGGAGAGACGGATGTACACAGGAAGGTTCAGAGGCCAGACAAGCAGTCAGGGCGGATGAGAAGAGTAAAGGGAGGACAGGAAGGGGGCTCAAGAGTCTCCACGTAACCAGAGACGAAACTGCCAAGATGCACTTTTATGTGCTTCTATCTTCTATCCTCTATAGATGAAGAGTCAGCATAGTTTAAAATGTAATTTCAATAGGACTGGAAAAATAGCACAGTGTGTAAAAATTACTATCTGTAAAATTTACCTATGTGAATGTTCATTGCAGTTCATTTTTACAGAATAAAGTTCACAAATCCACATATAAGTAAAATTGCTAAGAGAAAAATATTAAATGATTAATTGATATTGTTTGTTGGATTTTATGTTAATATGTATGTATGTATATGTATGTGTGATAACAGGTAATATGCCTAACATATTTACATATTATAGAAATATACATAGCTTTTATATATTTTATATTCGTAACATATATACGTTTATATGCTATATAAATATATAAATGAATATACATATATATGTATAAAATTGCCAGAAAGATATATCTTGGAAATACTAACAGTGGTTTACTTTTATGTGATGGTAAACAACTAATTGTAAGCAATTAATATTTTTCTTCCTAGCTCATAATTCTAACTTTTCTGAAGTAAATGTGTACTGAAGCAGTATCTGAGATGAACCAACAGCTAAACCCTTAATTCACCTGCAAAAAATTAGCAGTTTATATTTCTAAGATGTTTCAAAATATACTGTTTATTTAATAGGAACTGAAGAAGTCAACTAAGACCTCCACCCCAGATTCCAGTAGTGAATATTTGTGTCGTTCTTGCAAGATTTCCCATTTCGGGTGCGACCATTCGCCTGGCTAATCTTAGAACACACACGTTACCTTGGCTGTCCGAGGGCAAACAGGGGGTCCTTGTGCCCTGTGGTTGATGTGACCTCTCTTCTCAGATATGATGGGGATGCTGAGTAGCAAAACATAATGAAATGAAACAGTGAAAAGAAAATATAATCTCAGCTAAACAAAGGTCAAATATGCTGATTCTCTGGCCAAACAATATTAAACAAATGTGAGAGGAAAACTACACAGTCCTATCTACAGACTCAGATATAAACCAGCTAGCTGATACACTACCTTGGATACTGGATATTAGACAACGTGTTTTCAAAGGCCTGCTGCTGACATTGTTAGAATTGGATCTAAGATAGTCTGTCTCATGCAGATATAGAGATTTAATACAGGGTGGCTGAAGAATGTTGTCACTTTTACACCATGAAACGGGGTAGGTCATAGCAGCCAATTAGACAGAATCTATATCTTGCAAATAGCATGAGCCCAAGACTATCTAAAACATTTAATTGCTCAGGGTAATTTAATTATTTTAAGCTAAGAGACATTTAGATGTATGTCAAAAAGATTCACATGTGTTTTTGAAGAGTAATAAAACATTTAAAAACCCATGAGTTAGGGGCTGGGGATTTAGCTCAGCAGCACAGCACTTTCCTGACAAGCGCGAGGTCGTGAGTTCAATCCCCGGTACTGGACGAAAAAAAAACCAAAAACCCATGAGTTGTCTATGAGGGTCGTGCAGCACCAGTGTCTTCTAATAAATAAAAGGAACCAATTCAAAACAAAGACCCTTAAGAAAACAGAAGAGGAAGGCAGACAGGAAGGGAAAAAAACATAGATTCATTATGCAGTAGTGATTCATTTCCAGACAAGAGAAGATATTTGTCTTCCTTCTTTGCACGTTTTTTACAAATAGTACAATTCTCTCAAATCCACTGCTAATATGCCACTGGGGAGTAATTAAGCATACAAACCAAGAACTCATTAGAACGGATTGATAGGTTTTGGACTCTGGTGAATTGCCAAACAAAAAGAAAGCAAGCAAGAAACAAGTCTCTCACATTGCATTTAAAATGATTTATTTCTTAGAGGATTCTAGATATGGATTAACCTTCTCTGGCTTCTTTTTCTGGTCCCTGACTTGAATCCAAAAGCACCATTATTTCTGGTTAGTTTTGCTTCTTTCTCCATGGCTATTGGTCTCTTTTATTACTCCTGCTGCTTTATTACTCTTTTCAGTAATAATCCTTATTGAATCACAGCAATGCCCATGGTACTGTTTAGAGTACAGAGAGCAGTGTGCATTTCTGCATTCCCTTAAATGGTGGAAAATGCCAAAGAGCAAAGACAGGAGGCCTGAAGCCAACTCTTTCAGTATCTTTAAGAGGCAGTCTATGCTAGAAAGGACAAGGTGGGCTCCCTCTAGTAGATACTTTCATCATAAATTTAAAAAATTTTTAAAAAAGAAAACAACCTAACAGAGATGCCCTGGTTTTCTGCTTGGCGATTCCAGTTTGCAATCGCACACACCCCACCCACTCTCCTGAGTGTAGTTTGCATCCTGCTTCTTGACCCTCGACATCCACATCGGTCTCGGTGCTTTGAACTCATGTATTCCTGTTCCATTCCTTCAGCCTGCCTGGCACTGATATTTAATTTTTTCTAGGAACACTTTCTATCACCCTCTCTAGACTGTTGCTGTAATTTAGAGCCCATCGGAAAGAAACACGTCTTGTTAGGCTGACTTCTGTACCAGGAGCTGTTTAATGGTCCTGGGGTGATACCCACGACTTGAATTGCCAGGTAAGGCCCGTTTTGTCTATCTATAACAACATCCCAAGAGAGCCGGAAGCCATGACTTTATGAAGATAAACAATAAAATGAATGGCTGTTTCTTAATGCAAGTTTTTATTGAGCATTTGCTAACAACCAGGCATTACTGACATATGTGTGGGAGATATGGGCCTGGCCTGAAGGAGCCCGGGCCACTGGAAGCAAGTAAATAAGGGTCATGTTGGAGGAAAGAGTAAAAGAACATCCTGAAGCCAGACCCTGAAGGATTTCCCACACTGTACGCAGTAAGGTCCTGATATAGAATTCCAGAGTTTTCCCAGTGAAGGGTTACTGAAAAACAGGGCTGTAAACCTGAGAGTCTTGTCTTGCTGGAAGTCCTCTCCTAGCTTGGTTAAATTTCTCATTTTTTCTCTCCAAGTTCTCAGCCCTTGCCAGGTTTTGTGGGTATTGCTTTCTTAAATCAAGTCCATTATTCAAATTGAAGCAGTGTGTGTTAACCCCAATAAGACATTTCCAGAGCTTAGATTTAAAATAATGAAGTTTTTATTTGTGTCATGCAGCTGGTACCATGCTTGGCGGAAGTAACCAGAATTTCCCTCTGTGCAGTCCCAGGTGTGTGGTGGGGCGTTATGTGGTGGGAGCACCTTACCTCCTTCCAGGAAGAGATTCAAAACCACTATAAAACAATTATAGTAAATCTACTACAGTTAAAGTTATATAAAACTTATGGAATTTCCATTTAATATTTACAAATCACAATTGGTCACCTGTGAACTGTGGAAAAGGAGCTACACATAAGGGGATCAACTATAATGCCACACCCCTTTCAATACCACCTTGAGACTTGCGCTAGTAAAATGCTTTCAAGCACCTAACAGCCTGCAGCCTGGAGCAAGTCCTCCCACTGTGAGCACCCTCAATCTATCATGCTATGCAATAGAGCATACACTGACCACTCCTGATAGACCTCAAAAGTTACTTTACAATTTGACACTGTAGGAAAGTGAACATCTTATGTAGATCAAGTACACGCCTGCTATTATTGCAGAGTATGGTGTTGAAACTCTTGTGGAGGAAATTTCAAATAACTGTCTTCACAATCAGCAAATAGAGTCCAGGAATTCTGAAATGATCTCACTTTTGGTGAGTTGTTTAAAATGATTTTTTATTCTTAAAACTCTTAGTTTTAAATGACTCCTGCAACTTTTCTCTCAGCAACAATTTGAAGTCCAGGAGGCATTAACTAAAATGGCACATGTTGACTAGATCACATTAAGTTTCTTTGCACTAGGAGTAAGATGGGTTAACACATCTTTTGAAAAACTAGGATGGGGACGATTTTGTTAGATTTGAAATCTGAGTCAAAGGCCTTTAAACTCTTCAGAGGAAGGAAATCAAAAGAGCTTGGGACCCACATTATTTCCAATGTCACACCCTTTACATCTCAGTGCTTAGCTAGGAGGCTGCCGGTGTCCTCAGCTGAGACTCCTTGCACCCCCGGGGAACAGGTTGTTTATGTAGAGAAGGTTAACTGGACTTAGGAAGCATCCGGCCTTGCTGAATGAAAGGAGACTGCAAGAAATCACAGAATTAAGGAATCATTCTTACTTAGCTGGGCATGGTGACACAAACTCTAATTCCAGTACTGTGGGAGGCAGAGGCAGGAGGTTCACAAATTCAAGGACAGTGAGGACTACTTAGCAAGACCTTGTCTCAAAATCAGTCAGTCAATGGCTAGGAATGTAGCTCAGTGTGAAAGTCCTTGATTGAGTTCCTAATACTAGAAGGTTAGGAGGAAGGGAAGGATGGAAGGAAGGTTAGAGGGAAAGGAAGGAAAGAAAGCAGGAGGGAAAGAAGGAAGGAGAAAAGGATGGAAGGCAGGAAGGGAAGAAGAAAAGAAGGAAGAGAGGGAGGAAAATCCTCTCAACTTTAGTTATAAGCATATTTAAAACAACCTCTAACAAAGGTTAGAGGAAGATCTCTAAAATACTCTCCAATCCTTAATCCTAGATCCATTTCTCAGTCAAGAAGAAAAGAAAGTCCTTCTCTCCCTGTGGGTGCCTCCTGTTGTCACTTCAACAGAATGAGATTTATTCATTGATATGGAAGAAAAAGTGATTCCGCACTGAACTTAAATCAGAATAAAAATAACAGATGAAAACTGGAGGGACAAAGAACGAACAAACTTCAGTAGAAATGTGGGGTTTTATGAGAAACAATCCATCCGTCATCGACCAAATGGACCTGAGGAGTCAGAAAGACACAGCTGAGAGAGTTTATGAGCACAGGTCTCAACCTATTAGGCTGGGGGTAAATTCTGGCACTGCCTACTAGCTGGGCTCCCTTCAGCAAGTTTATGTCTAGGCATAATTTTACCTCCAATTTCCTCCACTGTAAAACAGGTACAAAAATTGTATGTTGTGTAGTAGGGCTTGTGTGGGTTTTCAACAAGTTAGTGGGAGTCAAATGCTTACAGGGGAGCCCATTATGTGAGATGTGTTTAGTGAATACTGGCCATTACTGTCATTCAATTTCCATAAAAACTCAGAAATATATCACATCAATTTCTCAAGACAGAGTAGGTCAGACTAAGCCAAGAAATTGTGCTTACCAAAGAGTCAGTTCTAACTTATTAGAAAAAGATGATTATCATTCACTGAGTCTCTACTCTGCCTTATGCAACTGCTCAAGGAATTTCCTGTTTTCATTATTGCATATGACCAATGAATCTGCAAAGGAAAAAGCCATATATATATATATATAAAACAGTCTCAGATGTCTTAGAAAAATGCCTCGCGATTTTAAAGTTGGTCAAGAACCCATTCTCTGTCTATTTTATAACACACAGGGTTCTGTGATTATGAGATTAAAGTTTATCGGGATGAGCTTCAAGAAAAACAACTGAAGAAAAGCATTCATTATGATGACTGTGATCATTATGTATAGCTAAAATGTACCAATAACGCTAATTAATTAATAAAAGAAAAGCAATCTAGAAATTTTTAGAAAAGGTAGGAAACACCAGATGCGTAAAAAGCTGAACATTTAACCTGGTGAAGGAATACTAAGTATGTACATGTATCACAACCTTCCCATTTTAATGATTAAAACTTGACTAGAAGAGTTCAGTTTCTCACTTCTTTGCCTCAGCAGTGTCTTTGAAATCTCAATCATCAACGTAATTGGAAGAAACCTGAGAACAACAGGGCTGATCATGACATGGGGAGCATAAAACAGTGACAATAAGTTTTGTGATCCCTCAGAAAATTAAGGAAAAAAAGTGGTGATGGAACCAGCTGGAAGCCAACGTTCTCTAGAAGAAAACACTTGACTTCCTAGTTGATAAGTGTGTGGGGAGAAATCAACGATAGTGGCTAGGGTTAGCCTTGTTGCAGTGGACATGATGAGAATGAGCATGTTTGGAAAGTACATTTTCAAATAAATATTCCATTGCTCAATCAGTTTTCCACTCCTGAATAACACATGCTGAAAACTCAGAGGCTTAGAGTAACAACCATCTCTTTCCTCAAGATTCTCCAGTTCTGCATGAGTTCACCTCAGCAGTGTGTAGTTGGCCTTCCCTGGAGTCCTTAGTAAAAATACAATCATGCAGCAGATGAACTGGACCTGGATGTGCCAGTGTGGACTCAGCTGCATGACCTGGTTAGCTGAGGCTGTCATCAGAAGATATTGGCTAAACTCCACCTGGTCTCTTCAGTGAAACCGCTGAGGATTCAGATCTGGTGGGAACAGCATTCCAAAGAGTAAGCCTCAGCATGGGGTAACTTGACAGATCGCTGCTTGTGTTTTGTTTATTGGTGCCCTATTATCTAAACTGCATTGTGGAACCAAGCCCAGAGTCATTTTAGGAGGGGACTGTGCAAGGACATGGATATGGGTAGGTGTCCTTCACTGGTTGTCATTATCCTCATAGAATGATCTATTACCATGCTCAAAAGAGCAAGAGAATGAACAGATACCATTATGCATCCCACGTATCCCAAAGGTCAATTCAAAACACACTTTTAATGTTTTGACCAAAATGATATTAAATACAAAACAAAAAATTAGACACCTGATTTGACTCTCATTTTATGTGTTATAAAACACAAGGTTAAAGGAAAACTATTACTTACATTGCTCTCAGCATGAAGAGTAGAAATGAATTATTCAATGGTTTTTCCATGCTAGACCTAGTGCTAACTCACTTGGAAAAGAGAGGATTTGTGAGATCTTTAATGTACAACCTGTAGCCGGGTCCCCAGTAAAGGCCAGTGATGTGTTCCAATAGACTAATGACTTCTCTTTCTCTTCTTTCAAATATAAGGGGTACATTTCTACATAATTAATGTGTGGTGATCGCAAAAGGGAAAACAAAAATTGTCTCTCAACAAACAAACTTTAAGCAAAGATGTGCAAATGTTTATTATTAGAATTAGAGTCTCTAATGGGATAGATAAGTCATTTTTGAATACCTAATAAGATGCTGGATAGAAAATTTAAGGCCGTCAGCTCTTGGGTAAAATCTATATTGCTGGGAAGCACCAGCATCTCTAAGTAAAGAAGGTAACCACTGCAGAAGAGAAATCTATGTCCAATGGAGTGAAGATCGTGTCTGAGAACGTCTCTGCTCCTCCCTAAGACCCAGAACTAAGACTGCTTTTGCAGCATTTCAAATTCTCAGGACCAAGGCTCTTCAAACAGTGGGAGATTCTGTTTCCAGGTAGATCGAGACACAGTCACTGTATGGAGCACTGGGCGTTCTCCTGTGGGGATGGGAGAGTGTTCTGTCTTTGAATGAAGGACGCACGTGAATAACCAGTGGAGAGGAGGGAGCTGGTGGCAGATGTGATGCATCACCCATCAAAGACCCGTGCTCCCTTCCGTCATGTAAGGTCATTGCCAGGAGCCTGGTGACAGAATAAGCTCTCCAGGTTCGCATTGCTTTGCATCTGACTGCCTGTGGGCAGCACATTACCAGTAGGAGTGATATGGACCACCTGGCCAAAAGAAAAATGGAACACAGTTTCCATCATCCACTCTCAGAAAAACCTTAGAAACTAAGTATTGAGTCTGGCATACCCCAGTAGCCTCGGACTATGAGTGATGGCATACAATAAACCCCAGAGCCATCTGCCCTCAACCTTACACAATCAGCTTTGAAAACTTCTACTGTGCCGAATGCTTGAAATTTTGGATTCCATTTGCTGTAGTAAATATCACTGCCTTAACTAATACATGATTATTTCAGGAACCTGGGCCCCACTGGAATTCTGATGTGTGTGAATTAAATCTGGCAACATAAGGAAATAAGGAACCAGGAGGAACGCCTTTGCACTGACAGAGTTCAAAACCAAAATCAGGATCTTTGGAGCTGGACAAATAGGGGCTTGAATTCAGGGTGCACAACTTGCTGATGAGCCAGGACACTGCCACAGTGTAACATTCTTTTGGGAGTGCTTGACATGATGACAAACACTGGGAGTATTGCAGCCAATGGAATAGAAAATCCCCTGCTATTTTAGCGACTATATTCTATAAAAGGATGTGAGCAAAGCATAAATAAAGAAAGAAAATGTATGTGTGGCATAAGGTCAGGTAGTGATGGCATATCTGAAAAACAATAAAGACAAGTAAGAAAACAGAAGGGCTCAGTGGGCTATGGTAGAGTATTTGGAGAGTGCTGCCCCAAATGGGTGACATTTGATCAGAAATGAGCCTGAAGTACAGGGTGGTGACGAAGAGGACAGAGGTCCGTATTGAGGGGGAGCAAGTACAAAGGCCCTCAGAATGGAGGCTGGTGAGTGTGGAAAGTGACAGCAAGGAGACTTGTACTGCTGGAATCAGAAGTGCAAGGGAAAGTGCTAGAACATGAAGTTTGAAAGATATGCAACATATTCATCAAGTAGGTTTCCTTAGGGCAGCTGCCCCAGAACTAGAACCTAGAACAAGAACTTGTATGAAATTGACTTATTTATGGGATTCCCTCAATAGAAGAATGAGAAGAAAGTATTTTGAGCTAATGGGGAAATAACTAAGCATGAGTGTATGCTCAGCTGGAAGCTAGCTTCAGCTTAATGCCACAGGAAGTGCTTCAGAATAAGAGCATGCCAGAGAGGGTCCCACTTTCAAGTAAGAAGACAGTGTCTTTCTCAACAGGTTGCTCCTGGGTAGAAGGGAGCCAACTTTCCAGCTGAGGCATCTCTATGTCCAAGGTGAGTTCTCAGAAGAAATGGGCACACGGAGTCATCAGCTCTGCCCTTGGGAGGTATGGTATCCTAGTGAGTGAAATCCAGGGTGCATCAGTAGGATCTACCACGTTCCACCCCTTGTGCCACTCAAATCCACTTGCTGCTCACAGGAACTTCATACCACCCAGATACGTTTAGGCCAGGATCACAGTGAGTCACATTTTCAAGTAAGTTGTAAGAGGTGGGTTATGGCTGCCACCGCTGTGGGTTCCCCGGCAATATCCGTCCTCTTCCTCCTCGTCACCCATCCTAGGTTCCCACTCTGACTCATCCAGCACTTCCAGTGGCCTGGCAGCTTGTCCATCTGGTTACCATGGGCTTCACAGAACACAGGTTTTGTACTTGTATATTTGAGATAAAATCGTCTGAGACTAATCAGACATCCTGCAATACATAAACCTATTATCAAAAATATACAGCAGTGTCTCCATCTGCTCATGATGATCAGGGACAAACATTCCTGCCCATAGTCCCATCCTTTGTCTGCTGATCGACAAACACAAGTCATCTAAAGTAACCAGGTACCAGCTGGAGCTTTAGAGGCAGGAGAGCTCATATGTATCCCCTCCAAGATCCTTCTATCTGGGTCCCAGAACCTCCAGATCAAGAATCAGCAAGCAATCCTTTTGTATAAGGATCAAAAAGCAAATATTTTCAAGGCATATGAGTTTTTAAATATAAAATTTATTCTTAGTTCATGGGGCCACAAAAAGGCAGTGGGAAAATTTTGTCCCATAAGCCATAGTTTGCTGAACCCTCTGTAGACCCAGAGTCTAAAGAGGTGGGGACAGGAAATGATCACCTAGATGGGCCACTGATAGCAACCAGGTGCACGGCCACATCTACCTCCAGCCCTAGGCTCTTGGGTTCACGTGGTCTACTTAATGCTTGATGCGAATGAGGGTCTGGTGTTGAGCTCTACATAGGCATCTCCTGGCCCTGCCAGTACATGGGCCACTACATGATCTGCTGTGTGAACACGAGGCACGAGGTCACCAGGGGCAATCTTGGCTCATGGCAGTGGACCAAGTCCTCCTGTCCACTTGATGATTTAGTACCTCTTTTGCAGTGATTTCCTCGGGTGGTACTCAAATGCCACTCAAAGACTGATGTGGTTTTAATTTGCTCTTAGAATTATTTGGTATCAAACAGCCACATCTTTTCCTGAGGCAGCAGGTTCTTCTATTTTTTACTGGTTTTGAAAAATATGAAAACATGAAGACCAGCTGAAAGATGTTCACTCATCAAAACTCAAAGCTTACAATACCCACTCTGTGTCATGTCTTAATTTCTACCTGTACACATCCTAGTTGTCCTTCTCCTCAGAACACTGGGAGACAAAAGATGACACCCAGCTAAATGTGACTCTAGAAAAATAAGTCATCCTCAAAGAAGATATGCCCCAATCCAACATCATGGAATACTTATACTAAAATACTTCCTTCTTGTTTACCGGCAGATCAATCTGTATTTTTGTTCAGTAAATCTAGTAAACTTACATATCTCAATACCACAACGATTGCTGCCTGGATTTTCCTCATAACACATCTCCACTTTACTCCAGTTTTCTGGTCATATTTCAAATCCCTCCGCTACTGGTGGCTTCCTGTATTCTCATACCCTGATAAGCCTGATAATCTCAAGGTGTATTTATCCTGACATCATCCCCACTCATCTTCTATAGAAAAAAATTCAATCCATCCCTGAATGCCCAACTGAAATGTGAAACCTCTGTGAAACTTCTTCCAATTCTCCTTGTCAAACTTAATTGCTTTTCCAGTTTATTCCCATAGCAATATTTACCTATCAGACCAGATGCCTGTCATTCAGCCACATATTTTTATTAGTTGTTTGTACACTGTTCTCCCCCACTGGATTGTTAAGTTCTCTGCCCCTTTTTTCCTTCTGCTGCTTTGTCAAAACTAAGCACAGTGTCTTAAATATGAAAGATAAAAACAACATTTTCCCATTTCAATTGGATTATACCACAACATTTCAATTCAGTGCAGTGCTAGACTAAGCATGAAATATGGCCCAGCCAAAAACGAACAGCATTCATGGTAAAAATGACAGTCACATTACTCATGTTTCATTCTGCCTGGCAGATGGCATTAGGGGTAGTTTAAAATCAACAGCATGACCAACTGCATACACGAAAGGCCAGCGTCAAACAGGATCTCCAAGTAGGGATTACCAGCTAGCATGAACCGCCGCATGTTAAAAGCAGGCATCTGAAAGTGCAATTATTAACAAATGAAACTGTGTGGGAAACACAAAGTAGGAGTATGATTATTCCACAGTCGCATGAAACACCCATTACTTTTTACTTTAGAAACAGTGATAAGTAAGTAAAGGTCCTAGGTTTGGTCTTTCCTAAGATCAAATTAGTTTGTCTCTATTGCATGTTGTCAGATGTGCTGAACTCCTTACCACCCACATTATATATGCTCCTCACCAGCAATTTGAGAAAATATTGCTGGAAAATCTCCCACCTAGTAATAGACTTAGACATTAATATAGATCATGAAAATCTACCAGTCCTAAAATGTACAGATGAGGGCAGAATTTGAGTATCACCATTTCTTAACTGGATAATGGGCAACTCCTTCAGTATACATGACCTTAGCTTCTCTCATGTGTAAATGCAGCATTTCTTCCACAGAAAGCATGGTGACTTTTAGCAAAATAGTACATGTGTGAAATTTTAAAAAGGAAATAATTAGTAGGGTGCTGTAATACCAGGACTGGGAGGCTGAGGCAGGAGGGTGGCAAGTTATGGTCTAGTCTGAGCAACTTAGCAAGACCCGTCTCAAAATAAAATGTTATAAAAGTGCTGGATTTGTTACTGGTTGATTTTTTGATGATGGCCATTCTTTCTGGAGTGAGATGGAATCTCAGTGTTGTTTTAAAAGTATCTCTCTAATAATTAGTGATGAATATTTTTCATGTATCTATTTTCAAGTACTTTTTCATCTGAGAAGTGTGTATTCATCTCTGATGCATGTTTTTGGATTAAGTCTTTGAATTGGGGGGTGTGATTTTTCTCAGCTCTTTATAAGTTCTAGGTAAAAGTCCTTTGTCTGAGGGACAACTGGCTAAGACTTTTTCCCACTCTGTGGGTTGTCTTTTCACTCTGTTGGTGATTTTTTAAGGGAAACTAGGGTGGGGTAAGTGGGGAGGGAAGAAAAGGAAAAAAAAACAGAAAAGGATAAAATGGAAAATGGAAACAAACCATCGTAAATTGGGAGGGAAAGAAGGATTGAAGGGAAGAGGGAAGACATGGAAAAAAGAGGAGTCAAAATATATCACGTATGGGTACAAATTCCCTATGATGACATGACCATTATGTATACCTAAAATGTACCAATAAACTTAAATTTAAAAATACTGTAATTTTTGAACATGAATTGTATGATTATCAGGAGCTTGTTTCAAAATAATCCAGGTGTGGGAAAAATAATACAAAGGTGGATTGGATGAAAAAGATTGGCTATGAGAAGATTATTGTTGGATCTGGGAGGTGAATACCCAAGGATTATTCCCTCTACTTTTCTATAGGCTTAAGTATTACCATGAAATAAAAGTGAAAAAATCTCTAAAAGACTGTGCTGAATATATACCCCAGTGTGAAAGCCCTGGCTTCAATTACCAGTACTGCAAGACCAAAACAAAACAAAACAAAACAAAACAAAACAAAACAAAACAAAACAAAAAACAAAACAAAACAGCCCAGAAGGAATAGCTGTGTTTAGAGGTCAAATATGTCCACCGCAGAAGGTTCTAAGATCATCCCCTTGAATTTCAGCCCTTTTCCTGTGGCAGTGCTATTTTGACATTATCAAAGTCCTTGGAGCCAAGCGCTCTCTGGGGAAGAATGTTTCCTGTCCACATGTTCACGTGGTAACGGGTTGACTTCCTTCCACAAGAGTTTTAGAGAAACTGAGGATGCCTCTGTGTCAGCACTCAGCTGGGCCCACGGTGCCCGGCTGAGAGAAGAGGAGGAGGAGAGAGAGAGAAGCATGCCACTTTTGCCTCTGCAACTCCAGCAGGGCCCCCGGCCCCTGGCACATGACACATGCTACAGCCTTCAAAGCAGGGACACAACACTGCTGCTAGCAGCAGGCAGGTACTACATCCCCTTGTCTGGGGCAGGGAAGAAGGAGCATGATTCTTTTCCTTTTTTGAGGGGGGGGGTACCAGGAATCTTTTACTTTTTTAATGTCTAGTAATGAACATCCAAAGAGGGGAGGGTGAGTGACACGATTTTCCTCTCTGCCTTGGAAGAGTTTCTCAAAACTCTAACAACAAAATACTTTTTTCTCCCAGAGACTCGTGGGATGGCCCGAAGGGCACCTGCCACGTGGGTCACTGCTTTGGTGTGAAACTGCTTTGGTGGGTGGGAAAGGCATGAATAGACTCTGTGGGAGACACATCCTGGGGATCACGCCTGCATTCCTAGAGTGGCCTCTTCTTTGGGAGAGTCTGGTCATCTGTATGAAATGTTTCTTCATGGGTTCAAAGAGCCCTGTCCTAAGTAGGTATCAATCACCTTGAAAAAGCCAGGAAGAGCCACTAACCCAACCCTTTACAGGAAAAACTCCTGTTCTGTATTCATGCCCACTTGCTACCCCACTGGCTTCCCCTTTTGATCCCGATTTAACCAATTTTACCTGAACAATTACACTTGTAATCTCATTGCTTGACCATGGTTTTGTCCCACCTCATGCCCTCCTAGCGAGTTTCTATGTTTCCCACCTCGGACCCACCTCACCTCGTGATTTTGCTGTATAAAAATCCCTAGAAAAGACAGATTCCTTGGCAAGCCACTTGACCCCCCTTCTGTTCCTCTCTCAGACAAAAGTTTCTTTCCCTCAATAAATATATACTACTCTTAAAAAAGAAAGCAGAACCCCATCCTGCAGAGGGCCTGGCATAGTGCAATGTGCAGCTGACAAATAATTGATGCCAATAAAAATAAAGGAAATAAACATCTCATGAGTGGAGGAGGAATTAAAAACCCACTCACCTCAGGAGATTTTCTCCCTGAGGACGCACGTTGTGTTTCCAGGGTGAAGGAGGGTCCTCTGTGGCGCTTCACTAGGAATGAATTAAAAAAACATAGCAGCACAACCTGATCACTTACTGTATACACAAATAATGACTTTTAATTCCATTCATCCTGCCAGGTCTACACAAATAGAATAACAAAATGTACCTGAGTAATCTAAATATTCACCACTGAATATTCTCAGTATTCACCATGGTCACCCTCACACCATCACCACCAGCAGAAGTAGCTAGCATTTTCTTGTATGCTATATCCAACACTGACCTCCTAAATATCACAGCACTGACCTCCTAAATATCGCAGCACCTCATGGTTGTGGTCACTTTATAAATGAGCACACTCAGACTTGTGGACAATTGCTTACCACCTTCCATACTAGCAAATAACAGTATATAACAGACCCGTTCAGATACCTAAGTTTGAGTTTTACCTCTCATATACTCCGTCTCTCTTGATAAACACTTGTCAATTAGTTTCTTTTCCTCCACCTAAAAGTGATTTTTTTTCATGACCAATTCAGTTTGATTTTACCTGGGTTTCTTTTCTTCTCTGTGTGGTGTGATAAGGTGTAATGTATTAGGAGCACAGCTCCTGACTTAGAGCTGGAGCGCAGCAAATAACTCACCCCAGCTGCATCACTCACCACACACATTCACTCTGGGTAAGTCAAAAGAGAAGCCGAAGTGCACTTCCCAAGCTGCAATAATCATTTTGTCCCCTTCACCCTCCCTAAAGTTGACAGGTATCATTAAAACCTCCTCCATAAAACTTTGAAGCAGTTAACTAAGTCCCAATCTCTATGGAAAGAATAAATGAAGGCACATTTCTTTAAATGTATAAACTGAATCTTCAGAGGTACAGCGTTGGAGGTTGTCATGGCAACTTTTCTCTCTCCTTCCCACTGTTTTTGGCGAGTTTCTTATTAAACAAAACAAAAAAATGTAAATGCCCTCATTAGCCCCATCACCATTTCCAGTAGAATCAGATCATTTCTCCAAACGTCTTATGGCCCAAACCACACATTCATAATACACTGAATTGAGAAAAACATGTACTTTAGCTGCCCCATTTTAGGAACTGAAAGCTGAATTCATTCACTCATTCACTCACTACATATAATCTAGGATTTCCTCTTTGTAAGGTTCTAAGTTAGGCCCTTTTTGAATATAGACGTGTAAAAATACCCTCACTTAAACACTTGAAGGAGTCTATCATCTAAGAGAGAAAGTGAGTTCCTTCATACGATTTAAGGGATGTTCACTCTGCTGTAAGATATCAGAGGAAAAAGCAGTGCTATTCAGCTAGTGCCACTGGGTAAAACTTCTTGAAAAAAGTAGCATTCAAACTGATCCTGAAAATTTGGCCACTAATTGAAGGGTAGCCGGTTGGATTTAAGTGTAAGGAGTCTTCAAATGTTGGGCTGAAGACCGTCTCCTATACTTACTGGGGAGGGTGTTTCTGAGTTACAGTGTGATATGATGGGTACATTTGGATAACAGATCTGAAAGAATGACACACTATTAAATGGAGAGCAAAGATGAGGATTTGGGTGATTTAAGAGGAAAAAATAACAAATTTAGAAGCATCACCTGATACGGATAGAAGAGATGTGTTTCCCGTCTATCAAAGGAGGCAGACGACAGGTTATTTCTCACAAATTGACTGACGAAACAGGGAAAAAATCAAGTAAACATATCTGTGACATGGCTAAAGGAAAGCTTATCCAAGGTTGAAACAAAAGTTTTTCTAAAGCACAATTTAAAAATAGGGGGAAAGAGTCTATGGGTTTTCCTTGAAGAATCAGGAACAAACCTTCCTCTGTGCAAACTATTTTCCCTATGGCTTTCTTTGATCACATATGTTGTACTTCATTTACTCGGCAGGGAATCTCGTATCAGAAGTGCTGGAAGCCCTCTGTCTCTCCAGTGTCATCTCACTGAGGCAAAGCTCAGCAGTGCATTTCTCTTGAACTCACTAATCCCTGGAAATTATCCGGAACTAACAAGCATTTACGGATTATGATAAACACACTTCCTGGTCATTCACCTAAGATGAAGCTGACCCTATCCTACTAGGAAGAAAGAAGGAGAGATTGATAGAAAATCATGAGGTGGGTCCAAAATCATAAGATGGGTACAACATAGGTTAAATTATAATCAGCCAATAGGGTTATAAGTATATCTGCTTAGCTAATATGGATCCAACAGTGGAGTGGGGCACATTGCAGAGGCATGAGGCTGACATCATTAACCTTGGCTCATCTATGACTTCTGAAGCCGGAACACTTTGGGGAAGGGGTGGGCCCAGGCTTTCTGGTCATCCACCTGGGTGTCTGATGCATATCTGATCTCAGTGGACTGGCAGGTACCAATCACAGTGTAATCTCAGATTTCCATTCATCCCTTCAGGAAATGGCAAGTCTGGCCATTTGGACTGTAATCTTGAGGCACTGCCTTCTTCAGATGCACCTGCAGCCGCAGCTGTGCTGTGTTCTGCTCTTCTGCACTGACTCCCAGCCCTGTCTGGCCCAGCCCTGTCTGATTGCCTGTGAAGTTCCATCTAACTTAACTGTTCATAATACCAGGAGCAATGACTTAGGTTAAGTCTGTAACTCCTACCTTGGATTCCCTAAGATTGAGGTGTATTTTAAACAGAAGACAATAAAGAATTCAACAGTACATTTTCAATATTTTTAAAGCCTAATTGAAGCTCACTATTTGCATATGGTGAGGTTGGAAATTTCCTGGCTTTTCATTGGATATAATCACCCTGGAGTGGTCACGTTGCTCATACTGCATACTGATCAGGAGCTCTGTTTGGCAGCTGTTTAAGCCCCTAGTTAATTAAAAATGGGAAAACATATTAATTATCAACTTATGCAGTTGGCTTGACAGCTAAATGTTTCAAGAATACTGAATTCATAGAAAATATAAAAATATGAAAACAATGATCCTTGGAGATAAAAATCTGGGACCCAGAAAGTTTTGTGATAGCTAAGTAGCTACTACACTGGTTATCATATTTTTAAAAATTCATCTTTTTCAGTTACTGAGAACAGGGACCATGGTGGGTCAGAGAAGCTTAGATATAAAAGTACTAGGCGAGATATCTAAGGTAGGATGCGATATAAAGAGATAGTAGGCTTGCACAGACCAAGAGCATCTTAGGCAGTGGATTCCCACGCTGTAAATGGACTCAGGCTCTTTCACAACTCGGTCTTCAGCCAGCTTTGCTCCAGGGCCAGTGTTTGCATGCCATTAAGATACCATCACAAGGGCAAGGAGCAAGACCGTCACCTGGCTGTGACTGCAGATGAAGAGGGGGTCAATCTCAGAATTGTTCTGCCGTGTTAGTTCTGCGGGATGGCTCATGGACAGACCCATGACTTCCTGGCTCGAGCTGTCAGCCCCAGACCATAAGTCAGGAAATACTGGGTTTGAAAAGCTGCTGATTTACAGGGTGACTTTGGGCAAGTCATTTAACCTCTGAACTTGAAACTTTCTTAGAGAATAGGAGCAGTGCTTTCTTATCTCTGAATCACAGGAAGATGACTGTGAGAAAATTTATGTGCAACTATTCTGAGTTCTGAGGAAGATATTTAGATTCCTCCTAGATTCAAAAGTTAATGGCTTTGTTGCCTTAGGGTATTTATCTTAATTGACATTTCTTCAGCTTTACTAATACCAGAGAGACCAGCTATGTCTAGACTTCTGCAGGACTATTTTATGTGGTTGTTCCAGAGCTATTTATTAAGGAGAATTCATCGTGTGAATCCATCACCTTTGAAGCATAACATTACAAATGGCACCGGCTTCCTCACATTCACAGTAGCATTTTCTTCCTAAGGGTTCTGAGCCCCTTCAGCTCATTTTGACCTCCTAGCGTCCCAAAGAGAGACTTGTATCCAAATCCTCAATGCTCATTATAGATGGGGAAACTGAGAATCAGAAATAAATGAGTGGTCCAGGGAGATGAAATGGATTTCCAGCAAAGCCAAGATCGGGGAGAATATATATATACTTTCTGTCCCATAGGGATAGCTTGCTTGGTAGAATTCAGTCACACACACACACACACACACACACACACACACACACACGCACACACGTATATACACACAGAATATCTCGTAAAATAGGTCCCTCACCGCCTTGCTACAGTATTTTATATCTGATTTTATGCCTAAAACATAAAATGATAATAACATAATCCTTATTGAAAATGGGCCTCGTGCCAAATATTTACATACCGTTGAATCCTCACAGCTATCCTGGTTTGATGTAGCCAGGTTGAATACTTCACTTGCAGCCATTCAGCTAACGAACAAGCATTAAAAAGCTTTATTAAAGGGAAAATGTTCTTCTGGATAATTCACTATGTGTTGGGAGTGGTTTGGTGGCTCATAGGAAATGCTGAAACTTTGGTCAAGAAGATGTGAATCTGAGTCCCACCTCTGCAGCTCATGAGTCCGGAGATGTCCAGTCCACCTACCGCCAAACACCGGACCCCAAGTCTCTTCAGTTCCCTGGAGGAGACCCCATCTGGCAGGCGGTTGCTCCGGGTCCTTTCATGCTGCCCCTTCTGCCTCCTAGCACCTCCTTCCAAAAAGCTCTTCTTTGCTTTTCAAGTTGGATCAAGCACCACTACCCTTTCCTGTTCTTTAGCAGACCTTTATCTCTTGTCTAGCTCAGGCATATTCCCATTCTGCTCACTTTTCCTGAAGTGCATGACCCTCCTCCTCCCTCTCTCCTCCTTCTCTCCTTCCCCTCCCCCTCCTCCTCCCCTCTCCTCTTCTCAGGAGGCCTCTTTCTGAGCCAAATCTACCTGTCCACAAGCCAGAGTGGTGTGCATGGCTCTATGCACCTTCAATTGGACATGGAAGTTTAGAAGGTTGAGTCAGGGTCCAGGGTCACAGGGCTGAGGCAGGGCTGAGCTACACAGCTCACAGCTAGTTCTGACTCCTACACTTGGGCTCTTTGCAGCTGCCTAAGCTGCTCCTGACTTTGATGCCCGAAAATTTCAGTCTGGTTCTAAGTCTTTTGTTTCTTCAGTGTTTTTGTCTTTTATTAGTACATATTCTGTACTACACACTGGTGGCAGTCATTGTGGGGAGCAGGTTCATACACACAGTGTATCGTAATTCTTATGTTCCCTTTCACTTCCCTCCTTCCTCCCTCCATCTAAGATCCCCTCTGCACTTACTAAAGATCTCTCTCCCCATTTCTGATTGCCTCTCTCCTACATAGCTCTTTAAATTATTTATGTTCTGGTGTTGTGAATGTGAGAGATCATGCAATATTTACGTGTGTGTCTGCTTCATTTCACTTAACACTGTGATCTCAAAGTGCATGCATTTCCATCCAAATGACTACAGTTTGCCCTTCTTTGTGCCACAGCAGTGCTCCACTGTGCGTGAATACATTGCCTTTGTTCATTCATCAGCTGATGAACCTATAGGCTCAACATTTAGCTCTCATGAGTTGCCCTGCTATAAACATGTGTGCATAGGTATTACTGTAGTATGAGGTCTTTGACGCTTAGGACTTTCTGATACATATAGAGAGCAGTCAAGGACCCCGAGTCCTTCCTTGCTGTCCATAAGCTCACTTTTAAAAGTGCAGGCATCTCAGGGCACAAGGCCTGGGACTTTCGCACAGCACTAGGCTGAAATCTCACGCCGCCAAGGAATGCATGAAACTCTACCTACTTTTCTGAGTTGAGACACCTCCCATCAAATGATCTATTCCAAGGGTGTTCCACAGGAGGCGGATAGGGCTAAGTAACTCTGCGCTGCTCTTACTCCAGAAGGCTGTGCCTCCAAAGCGACGCGAAAACATCAAACGTGCTCAGGTCACTGAGACTGGATCATCGTGAGAACTGAGTCAGCCCCAGTCAAGCACTGCTGTAACTGGCAGGGCGGTGCTACCAGCTGTGCACAGGGCGATCAGCCCCTACCGTGCTGCAAGGAGTGAGGGAGACTGAGGCGCCCGCTCGACAAGCTGGGAGAAATAGAATTAGCAACAGGGTGAACAAATGGGCCGCTAAGTGAGTGTGCTGTGACATGAAGGAAATGAACAGCAATGGAACAGGATCGCAAAGGACGGAAAAGCCTGCGCTTCCAGGAGAGGCGGACCCTGTAGCAGGGGAAGATGTCTCTTCCCATGCAAAGAGGAGAGGACTCTAGCCAGAGGGGCTGCAAATGCTGAGACTCTGAGAGAGAAAGAAGAGAAAAGGATGCCCAGTGGGTGAGAGGAGTAGGCTACAAAGTCGTTTTGCAGCGTTGCTGAGGTCCGGCCGTGGAGGAAGCACTGTCCGAGGGCTGCGGGGAGGCCACAACAGCACCAGCAAAAGGCTGTCCCGTGAGGTTCAAATTCCTGCGAGGGTCTGGAGCGGCGGACAGGCTTCACACCTGTAAGGGATCTGAAGGCGCAGGAAGGAGTTTGGAGTTGATTCTGACTGGAATGAAAAGCCAGCCCATGACTTGCTCCGATCAGCATCCTTCAGGATGTTGTTACCTCGGGTTCCCGGATGTGAGGACAGCCAGGAGCATCCGATTACTGCTGCCGTGACTTGGATGAGTATGAGCAGTGCATACCCTGGGTCTCTCTTGTTTAGATTTTTGGAGGCACTGTTTGTCAACAGTGACAAAATTTTCAAACCACTAGAGGGAATCATCTACAAAAGGACACTGACAAAACGTAGCGTCGTTTGCGTACAGAGCCTGCTTCCCCCGACAGTGTCTGATCTTGAACTCACTGACACACTCACCGACAGAGTGCTCAGGCAGAGGTC
The DNA here is from genome assembly GCF_000276665.1 of Chinchilla lanigera. Lineage (NCBI taxonomy): Eukaryota > Metazoa > Chordata > Mammalia > Rodentia > Chinchillidae > Chinchilla > Chinchilla lanigera. The sequence continues at coordinate 8,484,748 of NW_004955476.1, forward strand.
ACTGCTGGCAGGGGAGAGGAGAGCAGAAGCAGCGCCAGCTTGTAAACATGGGTGTGATTACAGTCTTCCCGACTCTCTCTTCTCTACGCCTTGCCATCCCTCTTTAATCTTAGACTTTCTTCAGAATCTGAGAAGTTATCAAACCCAGCTTGAATCTTTTTTTTCTGTTTGGCAGCTTTCATAACTGCTCGGAAAGCAGTGGGCTAATTCCTTGCATCCTCCATCATTAGAAAACACTGTCCTCTCCTGGAAAGAATACGAGTTTTAGACTGTGAGATACATGTTCCTCTCCCAGTTCAGGAATTAACCGGAAAAAATAGGTAAATTATTTAGATTACCAAATCTAAGAAGTTGAAAGCAGGTATTTAACAAAAATGAGTGTGCAAGTATCCATAACAGCACTACTTACAACAGCTAAAAAGCAGAAATAACTTAATGTCTGCTAGTTGATGAATGGATAAATAAAACATGTTATTTTCCATGCAGTGGAATATTATGCAGCCATAAAAAGAAACAAACGACTGATAACTTGTTACAACATTGAGGAATCTCAAAATTATGCTAAGTGAACAAAACCAGGCACAATGTACTGCATATTGCATGACTAGATTTATATGAAACACTTAAAATAAGTAAACAGATAGAGACAGAAAATAGATGAATGGATTGTAGCAATGCTAACAAAGATCCTCCAGGCTGGGAGAACAGACGGGCAGAGATTGCTGAGTGAGTGTGGCTGTCCTTGTAGGTACTCAACATGTGTTTGGCCACCAGAGTTGATAGCTACATGTTAAATGTAACTGAATTTTACTTATGAAAGAGTTCTATGTTATGTGAATTTCAGGTGACTCAAACACAAGTGGAGCCCCAGAAGTCAGGAATTCTCCCTAAAGTGAAAGTTTGTAGTTCAAGTTTTGCATGAAGGTTATGTTCATAAGATATGTTTCAAAGAAAGCTACAATTATTCTTGGCCTTTTGACATCTTGGAATAACAATCTTTTATGATTAATATCTTCATATTCTATGCAAGATTTAATATTTGGCTTCTAAATAGTTCTCAGCTCATATGGGATTGTTTGAAAAATTTCTGATATTTGCAACAAGCAATCATTATCTGTAAGCTAAAAGATTAACTTTAACTTAGCACTTTGTGTAGTATTTTGTATTTACAATATCTCTAATATTTAAAAGATTTAGGGGCTAGGGATTTAGCTCAGTGGCACAATGCCTGCCTGGCAAGCACAAGGTCATGAGTTCAATTTCCAGTACCAGAGAAAAACTAAAACCAAAAAAATAAAATAAAATAAAAGATTTAACACTTCAAAATTTCTAGTAGATTGTCTTTGTGTCCATTGAGTAACTGCCCACAGACATGATTTCTGTGGTATTTAATTTTTGTAAACAGTTTTAAAATTACAAGTAACTTACAGTTTTTCTTAATTTTTAAGTATTTGCAAAGATTTTGACTGTGATTCATACATTTGAACTGTTTAAACAAGAGGTAAATTAAGCTCAGTTTAAAATGGATAAGCGAACTTAGCAGACTGGGAACAAACTAATCCAAATGATGGCAAAACTTTGCTAAACTTACCCATAGAATAATAAACTCAGGATTTTAAGGGAGAATTTGCAAATTCATAAATTTCATAAGTTGAGTACTATTTTTAAAAGCCAGTGAGAAAAAACAGAGTTTTCTATGCACAAAAATCATCTCCAAGGAAATCGAAAACATTGCTTTGATATTTTCCATTTGATGGAAAAATCCACATAGTCTGTAATCTCCTCTAATGAATGTGTCATACAGTTAACGCTCCATGCCTCTGCTACCTTCTATGTTTTTTCATAGTAAAATTTATAAGAATCTGAATTCCCATATGCAAGGCTTACAACAGAATAAAAAGGTGTTTCCACTTGCTTCTCAGAGCAGGCACGGTGAGCTGGCCATGCGCACCGCCCTGTGGAGCAATGATCTTTCTCAAAGCCACCTTCAGGGCCTTTGCCACAGGATGGTTAGAGATGACACAGGACATAAAACCCATGCGTCGCTTCCAGTCTTCAATAGTGAATTCTTGGGCTGGGGATTTAGCTCAGCGGCAAAAGCGCCTGCCTGGCAAGCGCAAGGTCGTGAGTTCGGTTTCCGGTACCGGAGAAAAACCCAAAACAAAACAAAAAAAATAGTGAATTCTCTTGTCAGTTCTTCTCCATCCCACACTCCTTAGCAAACAAAGTGAAACCAAACACCCTGACCCACAGCTGGTACATGTGGCTGCCCATCCAGGGATCTTAAAAGTAGTCACTTCTTAATAACACTTCTGATAGACATTACAAGCAATTGCTAGGTGGAAAATGCATTCAAACTGGTTATTGATTGTTTGAATTATAAATGCTACATATGCAACCACTATTCATCAGTTGAAAAATAAATTTTTGAATAATTTATCAAGGAGAATTTACCAAAGCCAGTTAATCCCTAAATTTTCTGTTCTAAAAGTCCAGAGAGAAGAAATTCTTTTGCCAGAGGCCAGAAGCATTAACTCCCACCATGTGAGGCCTAACTCCAAGCTATCATATATCTAAAGGGTTAAAACAGTTCATGGCTTGATTGCACTTTCCAGACTGTAATTAAATGAAATCATCTTCGAGGCATATCGTTCCCTGGATGGCCCTTTGGAGGAAAATAGCATAAAAGCTCTACCCTAGTGGTATATTACAGTATGTTAATCTATCATCTGGATGCATTACCAATAATTCCTTCAATGCATTAGAGAGTACACTGAGGTTTACTAAAGGTCACCTACATCATCAAATGAGGTTCTAACTGACAGAATCACTTAAAACTACAGAACAAATGGTCCAGAAGCTAATTCATTAATGGATTTTATTCTCAAGATAGCTCCACCAATGTTAGGGTCCTCAAATACGAAATTCTACCCAAGTGTGCCAAAGTTTCAGACTTTGTCATCATTGCAAAACCTTTGCTCAGCCCGAATCCTCTTCGCACCCACAGACACACACAACCTTTGTGCCTACTCCAGGTGGTTCCTCACATCCACATGTTGCTGCTTCCTAAAACCTTTCTTATGCCACGGGCTACTTCCAGGTCATGCAATTACGAGCTGAGAAAAGCACATCTAACTGAATACTGTAGGCCACAAAACTGAAAGGTTGTCCCATAAGCCAGTGATAACAACGCTAGGCACTTCTAGTCAACACGGTATTAGAAATCCTAGCAAGATCAATTAGTTGCAACTAACTACAAACATGGAAGTCAGAAAGGGAATGAAAGACTACTTCTGTTTGAAGAGACATGAACTTATGCAAACAACACTTAAAACACAAAAAAACTTTTAGAACTAATAAATTCAGTGAAGTTGCTGGTTCTGAGACCATTGTTCAGAAATCAGTTGTATCTATATACTAACAAATCACCTAGAAACAAAATTAAGAAAAATCACATCTTCAATAAGAAAACAATAATAAATTTAACTAGCCAGGCATGGTGGTGCATTCCAGTAATCCCAGAACTCTAGAGGCTGAGGCAGGAGGATTGCTGAGTTTGAGGCCAGCCTGGGTTATATAGAGAGACCCTGTCTCAGAAAAACAAAACAAATAAATAAATAAATAAATGAATAACAACAAAATAAATTTAACCAAGGAGGTAGATGACTTTAAAACACTGATACAGGGGCTGGGGATTTAGCTCAGCGGCACAGCCCCTGCCTGGCAAGCGCAAGGTCGTGAGTTCGATTCCTGGTACTGGAAAAAAAAAAAACCAAAACACTGACACTGAAAACTATATAATATTGTTGGAGGAAACAAAGAAAGACACAAATAAATTAGAAAATATCCATGTTCATGGATTAGAAGACATAATGTTGTGAATATATTTATACTCTTCACAGAAATCTAAAAAATACTGTGTAAAGTCTGTGAAAATTGCAGTGACATTTTTATAGAAACAGAACCAAAACTATATATGAAACAGTAAGAAGACAATGGATAGAAAAAGCACCTTGATAAAAACAAAACAAAATAAAAAACCTACAAGCATCACACGTCTTGATTTTAAGATACATTACAAGCCTACCTCAGCAAAAGTCGCTACTGCCATAGGAGCATACATATAGACCAATGTGACAGGAGGGAAGCCAGAGTAAACCCACAAACAAGAACAACTTCAGAAAGTTCTCGACTCACCTTCACCAAAGGTACAGAGAACACAGGAAAGGGAGTTTCTTCAAAATTCATTTTGGGGAAATGGGATATTGACTTATTTTTAAAATTTGGGTCTTTGCCCTATACCACACATGGAAGTAAAGCGGGTTACATATAACACCTCAAAGTATAAGACTCTTAGATGGAAACACAGGGAGAACATTTTTCTCCATTAGGATGACAATGATTTCTTCTGTCTAACATCAGAAGTATGGGTGACAAAATCAGAAATAGGAAGTGCAAACGCACCCAGCTATAAGCTTCTCTACCAAAGCGACAGCAATCAACAGACTGAAAAGGTAAAATATGGACTGGAAGAAAATACTTGCAAACTTTACATCTGAGAAGGGCTTGATGTCCAATATACATGAAGAGCTCACACAGCTCCACAGAAGGAAACCAGCCAGAGCAGGACAATGAGACTTCTGTTCGGGGAAGACAGGGATTGGTCGAGCACTGTATGAAGAGGGCCGGAATCACTGCCCATCAGTAAAATATAAATCCAAACACGATGAGACTGCCCCCACCCCTGTGAGGGTGACTGCTTCTGTGAAAGGTGCTAATGAGTATGTGAAGAAACTGGGACCCTTGTACTTCAACTTCTTTAAAAAATAAAAGCGGAACTCTCATATGACCCAGCACGTCACTTCTGGATGGATACAAAGGAATTGAAATAAAGATCTCAAAGGGATCTCTTCATTTTCTTGTTCCCTCCAGGGTTATTCACAAGAGCCAAGATTTTGAAACAACCTGAATGTCCATCAAAGGATGAGTGAATAAAGACACTGTGATATATAAAAATGGTGGAATGCTATTCAGCCTTTAGAAAGAAGGAAGTATTGCTATGTCTGGCATGGGTGAACCTAAGGGACGTTATTCTAAATGAAATAATTCAGTTATAGGAAGACGAAGACAGCAGGATTTCATTTCTATGGGGTATCTAAAGTAATCAGCTCAGAAATGGAGAGTGAAATAGTGATTGATGGGTTGAGGTAGGAAGAAATAAGGATTTGTCATTCAGGAAGTATAAAAATTTAGTGATGCAGGATGGGCAAGTCCTAGAATTCTTCTGCAGAACATTATGCCTAGAGTTCACAATACTGTAGTTCCCATTTTTTCTTTTTTTGCTTTGTGTTTGGAGACAAGGTCTCTCTATGTAGCCCAAGCTGGCCTTGATCTTGTGATCCTTCTTTCTTAGTCTTCTAAATGCTTGGATTATAGGCCCTGGCTACCAAGCCTGGCTGTGCATGAAATTTTTTTAAAATAGAAATTATTTAAAGTATTCTCACAACAACAACTATACACTTTTGGTTTCAAAAGAGAACATACATCCTTAGTGGCCGGTGGAAAAACATCACAGAGTCTAAGACTCCTGACAATGAAGTTCAGAAAAGAAACAGGCAGAAAAAAAAGTTTGAACCAATCAACTGAACTTTCGCAACATTTTTCCAAAACTGTAAATTCTCAGTCCCAAGCTTCTTGATGAAAAAAGGAAGATAAACCAGTGATAAAGGGAAGATTTTTTTAACAGTACGTAAAGAAAAATAAATCTTCAGTCCAGGAGAACATCATTAAAGATGTTGCATAGAAATAAATGCAAGCTCTAAGACGATAAGCAAATGTACATAAGGCACAAGACTAATTTATCTGCCAAAAATATCTTTCAAAGCAAAGGTGAAATACACTCACAAACAGAAGCCAAGAGGCTCATCCGACGCATATCTGCATTAAAAATAATAAAAGAAAAACTAGGAGGAGATAAATAATATCAGATAGAAAATGGAATCTCTACAAAGCAACCAATGTCCCACAAATAATAAATACATGAATGAATAAGATAATTTGTTATAAGTAGGGTGAAATCTCAGTAAGAATCCCAAGATGCCTTTTAAATTAACATTTGTTATTGGTGCACATTTTCAGTCCATAATATTCACGGTCCTTATATGGAGCTGATCCACACACATGACACAGCACATTCCTTTTCTCACGCCGTCCCCTTTCCACGCTCTCCTCTGCATCTCTTGATCTTCTGGCTTGAGAAAGATCCATCTCCCTGTTCCCTGTTATCTACCTACCTTTTATTTTGCTTTCTATTGATAATCTGGCTTTCTCATATAAGAGAAACCATGCAGTATTTAACCTCAAGTGCCTGATTTATTTCTCTGCACATTATGGTCTCAAGGTGCATTCGTTTTCCTACAGATGACACCAGTTTATCTTGTAGGAATTAAAATACTAATTCTAAAATTTGCATGGAAATTCAAAGAATCCAGACTAAGCAAATGCATGTTGAAAAATAACAGAGCTGGGGGATTAAATTCCTTCCTTTAAATGTCAGTGATAGGACCACTCTGGAAGACGGAAGAGGAAGAAGCATCAGGAATGTTTCTGACCAACTGTTTTGGAACTCCAGAGTCTGCTGAAGGGTTGCAGCTTCTGAGAAAGGCTTGGGTGGTAAATGGTAATAAAATGCGGTGAATTTTACCTCAGTACAGCTGCAGATACCCATTGCTTGACCCAGCCTACGGCAGAAACCTGTGTATGTGTCCCAGAAAGCGTGCACATGGATTACAGAGCCAGGGTGGGCACAGCACACCTTGTCCTCTAGGTTTAGAGGACCTGTCCTCTGATTGCAGACTTTAAACAAAGCTGCAGACAAAGAGAGAAGGCATTGTTCTTGCACAATTTTCCCCAGTGTTGTAAATTTAAAGAGCGAGAGCCCTTACCTCCCTCCCTCTCATTTTCCTTTTTCCACTTTGGGAGGCAGACATTACAGACTAAAACTTTCAAAAGCGATGGCACATGTGGAAGAAAGTATGGCTGTGGACGCCTATGGGAGGGTCTGGACTCATAAAAGACTGAGAAGACCTTTACTTTATGTGTAGACTGCTATGTGGCACAGAGATAGATTATGACAACCAAAAAATCAGTAAATAAACAAAAACTAACCCAGGACAAAACACCATGAACAATGTACCCCGGGAAAGAGAAAGAATCTGAATTTCAAAGTTACCACATTATTAGGTTAAAATGTTAAATTTTTCATGAAAATATCATAAGACACGCAAAGAAGCAAGAAGTTATAGCCCATTCACAGTAGAAAATAAATCAATGCAAACTGACCCTGGAAAAAATCCGAAAACAGACAAAGAATTTACAGGGACTATCTTCCTCACAAACCAAGCCAGTCTACCCAAGGAGTCCAGAAGCAATCCCACCTGCAGACCACAGCAGGGGATGCACAGCCTCTCAGACTGGCAGGTGCAAAGCTGACCGTGTAGAAGCAAGTCTGTAAAGACCAGCGTAAATGCTTCAAATGTACAGACACTAATACATAGTCTCAAGGACCACACATGCAAAAAAAATCAGGAAAACATAATATACCCAAAGTAACAAAATAAAGCACCAGGGAACAACTCTAGAAAAATGAGTGTGTATGAATCATCTAAAAATATTCAAATTGATAATGTTAAAGAGGGTAGTGAGCACAAAGACAACTAAACAGAGTTAAAAGGATAATTTATTAACAAAAAATTAAAGTTCTATAGAGAAATATCCACCATAGAAAGGAATTGAACTTACCTTCTGCAGCTAATGGGCGTAATGACTAAACTAAAAAATTCCATGGGCAGCTTGACAGGCAGGCTTTATCAAGTAGAAAAAACAACGAGTGATCTTAAAGTCATTTGAAATTATACAGTTCAGTAATACTTTTTAAATTAATGAAAATAATACAGAAACCATACAGGAATGCTGAGAGGTACTGGGGATAAAGCCAACACATGCACGGAGGGGCTGCCAGGATCAGCAGACAATACGAAGGGGTGAAAGCGTATTCGGAGAAACAATGACAGAAAAGTTCCCCAACGTAGAAAGGAAAACATATCTAGATTCAAGAAGTCTGAAGAACCCAAATTGATTATCACATTCTGAAAAGTCATAAAGAATTTTGAAAATAATAAGAAAAAGCAACTCATCACATACAAGGCAAAAGCAATAAGGATACACTGTCTATAGATTTCATTACAGATACCTAGCAGTCAAGAAAAATTAAAATGATATAAACAATACCCCTATCCATCAAGAATGCTATACCTGGTGCACATTTCCTTAAGAAATTAAAAAGAGATAAGGACTTTGTGAGAGAAGTTGGTGGAGTCATCACTAAAACAACAGCCTTACAAAAAATGCAAAGAAAGTCATTCAAATTGAAACAAAAGGGTCCTAACTAGTAACAAGAAAACTCCAAAATTAGTGTCATGGTGAAAATGTAAACAAGTTCTAAATACTGTAATGTTGTAATGGTGCATGTAAGTTACCTTTAGCTCTAAAATGAAAATTAAAAGACAGAAGCATGAAGCTAGGGTCTGGGGATTTAGCTCAGCGGCACAGCGCCTGCCTGGCAAGTGCAACATCATGAGTTCAATTCCCCGGTACCAGAAAAACAAAAAAAAAAAGAAGTATGAAGCTAACAGAACGACAATAATTTTATTGGACATGTGATAAAGTATAAGCTCCGGAGCCTGGGGATTTAGCTCAGTGGCAAAAGTGCCTGCCTGGCAAGCGCAAGGTCGAGAGTTCAGTTCCCAGTACCAGAGAAAAAACAAAAAAAAAAATAAAAATAAAAAAGTAAAGTATAAGCTGTGATATCAAAGCCATACCATATAGGATAAGAGATGTAAAATATAAAAAGAGATATGAAATATAGTATTGGTATACGTGATCAAAGTTATGTCGTGATTAGCTTCAAATAGACTGTTACAATGTTAAAATAGTTTTATGTAAGCTTTCTAGTAACAATAAAGAAAAATCCTGTAGTAGAATCACAGAAGATTTTTAAGTAAACGAATCAAGGTATACCATGACAAAAACTTAAATCACTAAATCACAAAAGATAACAGAAAGAGAGGCAGAATGGAACAAAAGAAGCAAGCAGCTAGACAGCATTAACAAAATGTCAATAGGAAGTCCTCATACATCGATAATTAGCTGAAATGTAGATAATCTCAATTTGTTAATCAAATATAGAGTGCCTTAATGAGGAAAGAAGTAAGAGTCAACTACGTGCTGCCTACAGGGATCTTGTTTTAGCTTTAAAGACACACGTAGGCTACAAGTGTAGGCATGGAAAAAGTTATCTCCTGTAAACAGTAAGCACAGGAGACCAAAGGAGGCTACATTTGTATATCAGACACAATAGGTCTTAAGTTCAAAATTGTCAGAAAGTCATTAAAGTGGTCAGTTCCCTAGAGGAGTTAGGAATTATACATACATATGCAGTCAACATCAGAGCATCTACATGTATGAAGCAGTATTCACAAAACTGAAAAGGGAAATAGAAAACAATGCAATAATGTTGGGGGAATTCAAGAATCTCACTCATGACAAGTAGATATATTATACAGACAAACAGAATCCATAAGAAAGCCTGCACTTAAACACCACTACAGAACAGATAGACCTAACTTGCATCTACAGAATACTCCATAAAATTGCAGCAGACAACTCATCCTCTTCAAGTGAAAGTGGATGTTCTCCAGGACAAGTCACATGTTAGGCCACAAAATACATCTTAAAAAAACTCAAGAACATTGAGATCATATCCATTATCTTTCTCAAACACAATGGTACGAAACTAGAAATCAATAAGGAAGGAAAATTGAAAGAAATACCCTAGTAGATGGAAATAAACACCCAAGGGCATGTCCAATAGATCAAAAAAGAAGTCAAAAGAAAAGATAAAAACTAGCTTGAGAAAAATGAAGAGTGAAGACACAAATCAAACCCTCCAAGATGCAATGAAAGCAGTTTAAAGAGGAAGTTTATAGTGATAAATGATAAGAAAGAAAAAATATCTCAAATAAACAACTTGAATTCATATCCTGGAAAGCGAGAAAGTGAAGAATAAAACTAGCCCAAAGTCAATAAAAAGAACTAAATAATACAGATCAGAAAATAATTAAATAAGAGATTTAAAAAACAATTTAAAAAAAATCAGAAAATCTAAGGGCTTTTTGCAGACATGAAATTGATAAATTTCTAACTCTACAAGCAAACGAGAGAGGAGTCTAATAGGCACAAAACTATAAGTGCAAGACAAGACATGAGATCAGACAGTATCTGTTTTTACAGTTAAAAATACAAAGGATTATAAGGTTATTATGAACAATTATATGCCAACACTCAGCACAAAAGAAGATACCTTCCTAGAAACATATAACCTTGCAAAAGTGAACCTTTAAAAGTAGCAAATATATACAGACCAGTAACAAATGAAATGAATCAACAATGAAAAACCTCTGAACAATGAAAAGTCTCAGACCAAATAGCTTCACTACTAACGTCTACCAAACACTTAAATAATTGAATGCCAATATATCTCAAACTTTTTAAAAATCAGAGAGGAAAAACACATCTAAATTTATTTTATGAAGCCAGCATTACCTTGATACAAAAGCCACATGAGAACACTACAAAAAAAAGTATAAGTCAATATTCTTGAGCATATATGCAAAACTCCTTAACAATATTAACTGAATTTAATAGCACATTGAAGGCATCATACACCCTGCACGGTATAACACTGAGAGACAAAGATGTTTTAACATCTGCAAATAACAAATGTAATACCGACTAATAATAGCATGAAAGATAAAACTCACATGACCATTTCAACAGATAGAGGGATAAAAAAAGCATTTGTAAAAAATTCAAAATTCCTTCCTGATGAAAACTCTCAACAGGTTATGCATAGAAGTCTATTCCTCAGCATAACAGAGGACCTACGACAAGCCCAAGCCTACCTTTAAGGTCAGAAAAAGACAGAGATGTCCTTTGTCACAAATTCTAGGCAATATTTTACTGGATGTTCTACTCAGAGCACTCTGACAGAAAAAAAGGAGGCACACAAATGGGAAAAGAAAAAGTGAACTTGTTTCTTTGGGTGGCACAGTCTTATATACAGAAAACCCTGAAGGCAGCACCACAAAATTGGTAGAACTAATAATCAAATTCAGTGAAGTTGCAGAGTGAGAACGCAACACACAAAAATCAATAGCATTTTCATACCCTAACAACAAATGATTCAAAATTGAACCAAGAAAACAATTGCAGTTCCAATAACTTCAAAAACAACAAAATAAGACTAAATTTAATTCTGGATCTTAGAAAGATCATTACACTTGAAATCACAAAATATCAATGAAAAACACTAAAGAAAACACAAATAGAAAGATACTATGGGTTCATCAATTAGAAGAACTAGTACTATTAAAATAGCTTGATAGCCAAAGATTCAACACAATCCCTATCAAAATTCTATTGACATTTTTTCACAGAAATAGAAAAAAAAAACCCTAAACTTCTTATGAAATAACAAAAAATTGGTGAAAGAGATCTTGAGTAAAAAGGAACAAAGCTGGAAGCAGTAAGCCTAGTCAGATGTCAAGTACACTACACAGCTGCAGTAATTGAAACAGTACAGTGGCACCAAAATAGACACACGGACAAGTGGAATGGAATGGCGAGCTCAGAAATAAACTCACTTCTTTACAATTGTTGACCCGCAACTACAGTGCTCATAACATATAATGAGGAAGCTATGATCACCTCAATAAATGGTGCTGGCTAGCCACATGCTTCAGAAGGAGATTAGTATCTTATTTTATACCATATACACATATCAACTCAAAGCAGATAAAAGGCAGGCTTGAAGACCTGACCCCGTAACCCTGCTGGAACGAACTGGGGAACTTCCCATGACACTGGCCTGAGCAATGATTTCTTGGCTGTGACAATTAAATCGAAGGGAACAAAAGCCAAAGTTGATCAAAGGGATTCTGTCAAAATTAAAAGCTTTGCCCAGCAAGGAGCAACCTGCAAGCTGAAGATACAACCTATGTAATAGCAGAAAAAGGGCTCACATCCAACATAGAGAAGAACCCCATATAACTCAGGAGCCAGAAAATATCTTTTTTGTTATTACTTTGAAAGTTATTCCAATTCCTTAGCCATTTCCTTTCCATGCTTTTCCAATTTTTATTTTTTACTAGTCCGTGTTTCCAGTACATTACGATTACGCTCTTGGCGGGGAGTTGGTGCAGGTATGGAACAGATCTCAGCTCTCTTTACTCCCCTGCCCTCTCCTCCTTCTCTGCCCCCTCCAACCCTGAGCACTTCCCCTTCTGCAAAAGATCTGTCTCTCTATTTCCTATCACCTGCCTTTTATTTTGCTCTTTATTTACACTTTAGGTTTCTCATATAAGAGAAACCACGTGATATTTAAGCTTGTGTGTCTGATTTATTTCATTTAACTTTACAGTCTCAAGGTGCATCCTTTTTCCTACAGAGGACTCAGGTTTATCCTTCTTTATGGAAGAGTACATAACACAATTTCTGTATCCACTCACCTGTTGATGGACATACAGGCTACTTCCAAGATTTATCTGTTATGAGCTGTGCTGCTATAAACATGGGCATACATGGATCACTGTAATATGGTGTCTTTAACTCTTTGGGGAAGGTATCTACTGGGGAAATAGCTGAGTTAAATGGAATTTCTATGTTTAGGAAGTATCTTTATTAAAACATGAGCGAAAGATTTTAATGGGCATTTCTCAAAACAAGACATACAAATGCTCGTGAGTATATAAATAAATATTAAAAATAACATGCTCACAGGTATGTAAATAAATATTAAAATAATTAATCTCCATATAAATGCAAATTAAACCACAGTGAGCTACCTCCTTGTGCCCACTAGAAGGCTCTTACTGAAAGGATGAACGACAACCACAGATGTGAACCTGCGGGAAAAGGGGGCCCTAGAACCGTTAGTGAGACTGTCAATGACTATAGCTTTATGGAAAAATATGGTAGTTCCTCAAAACAATAAAAGAAACATTGTCAAGCAATTCACTTCTAAGAACCAAAGGAATTTAAAATTAGGATCTCAAGAGACAGCAGAACTCTATAAAATCAGTGCAAGGGCTGGGGATGTAGCTCAGCAGCACAGTGCCTGCCTGGCAAGCATAAGGTCCTGAGTTCAATTCCCAGCACCAAAAATAAAAACAAAAGAAAAACTAAACTAAAATCAGTGCAGCATTATTCAGAATAGCCAGTCAGCACACGTGTCCACTGATGGACAAAGATAAGGACAATGTGATGTACAAGCCTCATAGGTACAAAAAAAAGAGTATTATCCGTCCTTTCAAAAGTAGGGAAATCTGGTCATTCGCAATAACATGGACGAACCCAGAGGACATTATTCTAAGTGAAACAAACCACTCAATAACAAATAAATGCCATATAATATCCCTTACTTGTGGAATCTAAAATGATCTCATAAAAACAGAGAAGAACACTGTTAAACAGAGGCTGCAGAGAAGAAAGATGGGGAAATGGAAAATGCTGAGCAAAGGAAGGAGAGAAAGGCCCAGACTGAATGAATAATTTTAGCCATCTTTTGAATTACATGGTGATTGCTACTCACAAGAATATATTACAAATTTCGAAATTGCTAAACACCAGATTTTAACTTTCTTGCCACCAAAAAAGTTAAGTGGGTGAAAGATGGATATGCAAATTAACTTGACTAAAACTTTGTGAAAGATAGATGATAGATAGATCACTATACAATAACACAATATTTATAATTATTTTTCCATTAATGAAGAAAGCAAGAAAGCAAGAAAGCAAGAAAGCAAGAAAGCAAGCAAGAAAGAAAGAAAGAAAGAAAGTTGCTGTCAATTAAAGAAATAAAAAAGCCAAAGCCCCCAGTGCAATGTTTCCCCACCAAAGCAGAGCTGTTAATCTTGGCACCCAGGGTAAGTCAGAGTTTCTTACCTGAAGGAAATTCAATACTTGTCATGGAAAAGTTTTCACTTAAGGGTGGGTGAAGGCTGGAAAAGGTACTTTTTTCTCAGCTGAATTTCACCAGTATCTGGGCTTTATATTCCAAAGAAAATGTGGCTTTGTGTCTTCCCATTTATTTGGATCAAGCAAGAGACAAGTTCAAACATACTTGACATAAACCTCAGCAAGGACAGTGCTACCAAGAGCGTTTTCAAAAGATGCAGAAATTCACCAATGTGAATAGAATTTACTTACATCTGTCTGCTGCCTGAAAGGAAAATTCCATCAACAAATCAACACTTTGAACCTACTGCTGGACTTAAATATTGCTCCTTCCATCAAAATGTGTCGTTAGGAAATTCTTGGTTGCAAGCAACAATATTACTGCATGTAAATATCAACAATGGCAGTAACATAGCAAAACACAAGTAAATGTGTAATTCAGAAATTTAAAGATATATTTCCCTTTTAATTGTCAGTTAAACCATTTTCAAAGTGAAATGCAATGTTCGTCATATCTTCCAATCATTTCAAAATCATTTTTTAAGTACTGTTTTGGTGATTTTTGTTCGACAGAGCTGATACTAGGTATCCTTTTCTGAGCTTTCATTTTTTGCAGTGAATCACATTAACGCTTCCAACAACTTCCTCAATTAGTTGTTAGTTATTCTGTGACTTCTAGTCTCTGGGAGTACAGACTTTCTGTAAATTCACCAACACCATTATTTCAGAGTAGCCCCATTAACTTTGGGCCACTGTTCTCCATAACCCAAAGGTGTGAGATGGGGAAAGGAGATCAGTGAAAGGAAGACTTCACTGAGATGGAGCCCCACTAGTACTGGGTTTGTAGGAGTGGAATAAGCACTTCCGGTTCTGCCCCAATGGAGAAGGAGATAAATTCTAGCGGTTCACCAGTCTTCGAGTTCTAGGGCCTTTCCTCTCAGCCTGCAAAATTCAGAAGCACCTGTTCCTCACCCAACCAATACGAGAAGAGATTAACAAGAACAAAAGAAGGGAAGGGAGGTAATATCTTGAACTCCAGTGCTGCCTACTCCTTCCATAGAAACCAGGACTTGCCCTGCATTGAGGCCTCCTGAAGTTAGGCAGACATGACTCGCAGGAGTATCGATAACAACAGACCACATTCGAGGCTCCAAAAGTAGAGAACTTTTGGAAAACTCCAGATACAGCTGTGCTGCTTTTTTGGCCAAGAGCTGAGCTAGCAGGAAGTGCTGCAATGGTTTTTCAAACACTAACACTTCAAAGAAGGACATTCATCCATGGTCACTGCTATATCCTCCAGTGACTGTCTTGTACTAGTTTATTTCACTGTGAAGTTGTTCTGAATAGATAAAGAAGGATGTGAACATGTTTAACAGCACCATCCTAAAGACTACTTTTGAATATCAACCATGATCTCAAGTAGCAGAACACTATACCAGCCATAGTTCATACAGTACAGACAGTAACTTCACATGCCCGGAAGAGACCCTGCTCTTTGTGGATTTTCCAGTATCATCAGCTGCCTGGCTTTTCATCCACCTGTGACCTAAGTGCTGGCCTGTGGCTTCTATGAGTCTGAACATCACACAGACAGGAGGACCTGAGGAAAGAGGAGCAAAATCTACAAGTAGCTTTTTGCTTTTTACCAGGAAGGAGAAAAATTTTCCAAAAAGCTCCTCTGGAAATGTCCCACTAGTTGTATCGTAATTTATCCAAGATGGTGTGACACAGCCATCAGCAGAAGAAATATTTCTTGTTGACAATGAGACCAGTTATGATATACTTTCTCAACCTGATGGGTTTGGAACCCAGAACATCAGTGTACTACTACCTATAAAAAATTAGGGCTTTATTAAGGCAAAGAAAAACGGCAGATATTGAAAGGGATCTGTCACAACTGGGCTTTTGTATTGTAGAGATATTAGTGAAAAATTACTACTACTGGTGGTAGTGCCAATATCCCTCATAGAGGGTGCACCCTTTGACAGCTTATTCACTTTACTAAACACTTTGATTAAGTTATTTTACTTAATTTACATGGCAATCTCCAAGGCCTAGAAAGACCAATAAATCTGTACAGCTAGATAGTGTTTGATCTTATCTAAAGCTTACATGATTCTCAAGCCCAAATCATTTTCTGTTCTTGTCGTGAACCATATTTCTACACATGGATGAATCTGTATAACTGTCCTCCTTCCCTTTCAGTCTTGGCATCATTCCTACTATTTAAACCCATGAAGAAAGCTTCTCATGGAAAATGGATTCGACCCATTACTCTGCCTCTGCTCATAATTGTTTTAAAATTGTGTCACGATGTGCATTGCTTCACTAAGGCCTCTGGACAGTAGAATTTCAATGATGTTATTAGGAGACAGCATTGGCATAGGAATTCTCTGCTTGGGAGGATGAAATGAAATAGTATTTGTGGGTTTTATTTAACTCGAGACTTGGCAAAGAGTTAGTGATCGATCAGTGCTCGGTGGAACAAAAAGATAAATGAGATTTGAGAACCGGAGAGGTAGTACTCTGGACCCTTCTGGGGACTAGAGAAGCTAACGAACATAAATGCTACTAATGGAAACACAGGAAAAGTAAAAATTATTTCATGAAAACTTTGAAAAATCACAGAGGGAATTGGATGTCGAGGTGGATTACAGTTGGTTTGGAGACTGTTGAACAAAATTAAAACTTTAACATAAATTGTTCTCTTAGTCTATATTTTTTATACCAGTATTATTACTTCCAAGGACTATTCAGCATGATTTGCAAAAAGTGAATATACTTTTAAATATGTCACATTATGTAGAGTTACATTCAAATTAACATTTATGTACCATTTAGGAAATGCCAGTTGCTGGTCTCAGCAACCTAAATGCATTAGCTCATTTAATTATCATAACTCTATGAAATAGGTATTTTCTGGCATTTTAGGTAACCCAACAAATAACAAATGCCTTACTATGCCTAAATTCAGAATTATAAGTCAGATGAAACAATCAGACAGATGGAAGTCAAAATATCACTGTTATTAGATAGTAAGTCAATGAACAACTGTGACTTTAAATCTGTATCCCACAACCCAGTCTCAGACAGCACATCTTAGGATCCTCTCCCCAAGAATCCCCTTCAGTATGAGCAAGTAGACACTAATTCTCTAGAGACCGGAAGGGCTGCAGAGAGAACCTGCCGAGCACTGTGTCATGCAGACAGACTAGGTCCTTCTTTCACATTCACTAATGAGAGAAGTTGCTTATGTCAGGTCCTCTGGAAAGAGACTCTGAGATGGAGATTTGTCCGTAGAGTTATTGCAAAAAACACTGTGAATAGCTAAAGCAGTTCTAAGCAAAAAGAACAAAATTGAATGTATCACAACCTCTGACTTTGAAATACGCTGTAATAGCCAAACCAGTATGGCAGTATTGAATATATCTTAAAAATAGACATATACACCAATAAAAGAACGCGGAGAACTCTAAGTTCATGCACCTACAGTCAAGTGAATTGACAGACAACGAGAATGTATTGGGGAAAACAAAAGTCTCTCTAATAAGTCGTGTTGGGAAAAGTGGGTTAAAATATAGAAGAAAGAAACTAGACACTCCCTCCTCATGATATTCAAAGCTCAACTTGAAATGGATTAAAGACTGAAATGTAAGACCAGACAGTATAAACCTACTAGAGGAAATGCTTAAAGACAATTGGAGGCGGCAGGCAAGGATTCCTTGAAAACGATACCAAAACTACAAGCAACAAATTTATAGCACATATTGTAGACAGTGAGCACCACGAATGCCAGCGGATAATGGGTTCCACAAGGAAGAGAATGTACCTGCCAGGTTCGGTGGCGGGCACACCCCTGCATCGCAAACATTGCCAATTATACAAATGAATATCTGCGTTGGACATCAGTGACAAGTAAGATTACGGAAGTCTCCTCATGAGTGTTTTTGCGCAATTTTGCAAGTAGAACTGAGCACTTCTGTAAATTCTCCAGCAGCAAACTGTTAACTTTAACAACTATGGCTATGGATTTTTTTTCACTATTTTATCCTATTCCTAACATACATGACTGGTGTAACAAGCTTCAAACTGCAATTCCACAGGGGAACCTTGGTCCGGCGTATGAAGATTTAAGATGGGAAAACAAACTAGGATTTTAGGATGGGAAAGTGGAGTCATTGGAAAAGAACTTCAAAGACTTATAATGCAGCGTGGAAACTGGCAGTCCTTGGGTCACATGCAACTCAACCTCTGAACCTATTGTCCTTTTTGGCCTTACTGCTATGTTGTACAGTGGTTCTCACAGAACGATCATGAGACAGGTATTGTGCTCCACCTCTGTGTAAGCATCTTGCCAACCACTGTCTTACTCTGTCCACCTAATGCATTCCTGGCAATTGCAAGTCCCCTGAAGATATTCAAATGTGAGTTCTCCGTGCTGCATTATTACCTACAAACCCTTAGGGAAAACTACTCAACTCACATCACACAAAGACCTCAATGCCGAAACCCACAGATTTTAAAGACACAGATACAGATACCAAGCTTTCTGTATTAATTTTTATTGGTGCAAACATTTTACTTTAGCAATTAGCTTTAAGAGCATATATTTATTATCTCATATGTTCCCTGGGACAGTAGTCTGAGCATGAATTAACCAGGTCTACTGCTCAGGATCTCACAGGCTACAAACAAGATGTGGACTAGTGCTGATCCCATTTATTCCTGCCAGTCTCTTTCTAAATTTGTATGGCTGTTGGTGGAAGTGGGTTTCTTGAAGTTGCAGGACTTAGTCCCTTGAATTCAGAGGACACCATACCCTGTCATCTTACCCTCTCCATAGACATTTCACATCCTCACAGCTTTCTTTTCCAAAGCCAAGGGTGAATCCAATTTGCTAAGACAATGTTATGCAATAAAATGTAACTAGAGGAGTAAACATCTCATCACCTTTGCCATGTAACATAGCCAGTCAAGAAAGAGACACCTTCTGCCCTTGACTGTATTTAATTATCTGGAATCAAGTCACAAGCTTCTGCCCACACTTAAGAGGAGAAGATCACACTGAGGCAGGACTCACTAAGAGTCACCCGCTGATGCATCTGTAGGCACTGTCCACACAGCACTTATTGGATGTTGCTATCTGGAGTGGTTGGGGCATTGATGTAGTTGTCCTGAAGCGTGTACCAAGTACTAGTTTGTTACAATCCCTTAGAAAAATCTCAGGCAGCAGCAGGGGAGAAGATGGGAGGGCTTGGTGGCATGCCCAGTCATGTCCATTGATTTCTATCTTTTCATTCTCCTCTCTGGGCTTTTCTGATGGATTATAGTATTGAGTCCTAACTTGCCTCAGCTATAAACAGGGGATTAGACACCTGGTGCTAGTTTCTTCTAATTCTTTTAGACTCAATTATAATTCCTACAGACTACTTCACAAAATAAATCGTCTACACAAAATCCTTCATCCCATCCTCTGTTATTTGTTAACACACACATAAAGACAGTTGGTACCACAGCCGGTCTCAGAAGGCAGACTCAGGATGAAATTCTGGGGCTGAACTGTATTCCAGGTGGGCAGCAATAAGTACCCCTTGCTGTCAGTGGTGGAAATGGAGATAATCACCCCAGAATTCCATCCTGAATCTCCTCTCTGAGGCCACCCTAGCTATCATCTGTCATGATGTGGATTCTAACAAATAACAGCACTTGGGGTGGAGGATGCTATGCAGCTATATGGTGACATCATAACTACTTAAGCCTTTCACTAGCACTGAACTGAGATCAAATCAAGAGAGGCAAGTGAAAGGCTGAGGTCAGCTGTTCTCATGAATCATCAAGATCTCCCACATACATCCTATATCTGTGTCAGTTCTTATCCCAGAACTCACTGATTGAAACAGTGGACAATTCATCTGGAGAAGAGATGCTGCAGTCTTCTCTAGTACATACAGTAAACATCCTAGAGAAGCAGAAATGCATAGACCATTCCAGGTCTAATGAGTATACAGACTATTGCAGGATTTGAGCTATTTCTGATACCTGGAGCCAGAAATATAACCATGGACTTGAGATAGATAAGATGCCCATAGAGGCCACTGTACAGACCGTGCACCGAGCCCCCTGTGATTACTTCCCCAGCCCCTGGCCGCACAAGCTCAGTGGACATCTTTAGCAGCTGGCAGAAGCCTGCTTTTTCCCTGAACTCAAAAAAAAAAGAAACCTTCTGGTACCAAGCACCACATGAAAGCCCCTTAAATTTCACCTTACACAGCACCTCTATCCAAGATAATAAACCAGAAGGAATTCCATATCCTAGCTGAATAAGCTAGGACAGGACCACCTGCTAAAGACTTGTCAAAGATGATGACATTGTACAAGCTTTGTATGTAATGCCCATAAAGGGTATTCATGAGCAAGGAAGAAGAAACCATATTGCAAATATGCAACAACCCCAATATAATAGGCTTTTGCCCCCTCCAAAGTAGGAGGGGTCTGCTGAGACTGACCTTCTGTGCGGGGACTGGCTCATCTCCCTGAGGAAGGGGAGCCTACCACTTAGCACTGGCAAGCTAGCTGGGTGGTGGTCATGGGGGTTGCATGGTTGCAGCAGAGGGAGCCCTGACTGGGAAACTTCTGCTTTTCCTCCTTGCTGATACCTGTTCCCCGCTCAGGGACCCATCACGCACGTATTAGGATGGCCAGGCACAGTGCTGGCTGACATCCATGGAACAGGTATCCTAAGTCCCACACACAGAGTGATTTTAAAGTATAAACAGCCACCACCATGAACTCCGTATGACTTAACACAGAGTGCAAATCCACTGAGTGAAACGTGTCAAACACCCCTTTGCCCAACGCTCGTTCTGTCAGCCCACCTTTGTTGCTATGGTACACCGAGTACTCAGCTCTGTGTGGGCATAATATGACTGCCGCCACCTCACCTGAGTCACCTCATTCCTGCTTTCTCCCCAGGAAGTTTTCTAAACTGATCTCTTCCTTGACTGGCAAAGCCTGCCTGAGCGATCCGAAGGTGCAAACCTCTGTGGGAAAGGGTTAGTACACTATGGGACAAACCTTGATCAATGGGAAAAGGAACCTGAGCATACGTGGTTTCCTCACTTCCCATCAACAGTTCTGAACCTCCTATGCACCTCAGAGGACCCCAGCAAGCCCCACTTCCATGGGTCCAAGGGAAAGGACCAGGTGGCTAAAGCACCCCAAAACTGGATTTTGACTAATTTAATCTTCTCCTTTTCGCCCTGCTGTCTTGGGGTTTTGGTTTTTGATTTGCTGTTGCTGGTGCTTTTCAGGGTCACATTCTAAAATAAGTACCCTTCAAAAGTTCTTTGTATCTGACTCTGGGTTTTGGAGGACCACAAACCAGGACAGACACCTTTTCTAGTGTGCAGAGCAAAGTACAGCAAGAGGACAGGGCCCTGTTCCCTGGAAAGAGAGGGAGTCAAAATAAAAATGACAGCAGCCTTTTCTACTTCAGAATAATGTAAATGATCCGTTATTCAAAAGCATACCAACTGCCACACACTCTGGCCAGAGGCCAGGATGCAATGGGAGTCCGCGCGGGGCAGCCATCTTCTCGCTCATGGGTCCCACACCAGCTCTTATTACTGCTGGCATCATCAGATCAATGGGGTTAAATTTTTTTTTGTCCCAGGAATGATGATCTTCAAGTGTCTAAATTAACTGTTTCTGTGGACTGAGAGCCACTGTCAGCCTTCCCTCTGCTTGCCTTAAGCCCGTTCTTTATTTCTAACACATATTTGCTCTATGAGGAGTCTGAGGAGAGCTACTGCCTTCAGGCACTATTTCCCCCCTATCGATTGTTCCTAGATTCACTGCCTTCCGCACTGAGCTGATCCTTCCTGTGAGCGCAGATACACGACAAAGACTGCAGTTCACACTGAAACATTCCATATACACACTCTTAAAGTTTGTACCTCGCTATATTATTATTCCCCTCATGGATTTACACATTAAATACAATCTTAGACACTTTCACTGTAGACCCGCATGGCACCCTGGTGTTGCCTTTCTGAAAGCACCTGTAGCACAATATGACAAAAGCCAGTCTAGACCACAGCTCCCTCCCACGCAGATCCACCCGGTCCACTCTGTGAGCTTGGACACATGGACTTCCAGTATTTGCTCATTTTGGTCCTCTCTGCACTGCTTTTAGCATCAGGATTCCTCGGGCTTTCCCTTCCATCAGTAAAGTAGGGAAAGGAGAAGCTTGGGTTAGAAGACATCTTGCTTGATCAATATGGTTACCACTGTACTAGGCCTCAGTGTTGACTGGGTGAAAGTTTTGTATGTAGTTAGACTCTTCCTGGGATTCTGACTGCAGTGTCCGCCATTCAGGCGATACCTTCTTTTGTCCTGGTCTACAGATGCTCCACCTCTCTGTGGACTTTCCTTGTTCCTCCGGTGGTTCTGTTGGATGACACACCTTTAAAGATATCGCCCTCCCCCAGGCAACCTTTTGGCCACCAAACGTTGTCTCTTCCCCGTACTGTCATACTCATTTTAATGCAGGAACCGCACGACATGATGTGCCTTCCATCATAAAATTCCCACAGGACACTGGCCAGCCTCTCTGAATGGCTCTTGTAAAGAATACCCTAACTGTCTTCAGCACTGCGAAGGGCTGTCCTTGCTCCTCAGCTGAACGTGAATCCGCTCAGTCCACTGATGAGTTGCCCCAAACCAGCGCACCTTGCATGCTCTGGAGATGCAGTCACACTCTAAGGGTCTACCTGCACCCTGGGCTCTGTAGAATAGGTGAATCCCAGGAGGGTCTTTCTGCCACCTTTGTTGCCCATGCAGCGTCACTGGTCAAGCTCTTCCATGTAGGTTCGGAAGTATTCGACGATTTAAAACACATTCTCATCTCTCAGAATTCGGCTCTAAATCTCCCAGTCAAGACCATTTTAGCATCCTCTCATGCATACATAAACACATTACTGTTTGTTTTTAAAATAACGGGTACTCTACATATGGTTCGACAACCTGCTCTTTTCACTTAACATCTCTTGGGTAACTTTCCACATTTCACATTTTTGGTCAATAATTTTACTTATAATATAGTAATAGCTAGGGATATCTCCATCTCTATATCTATCTCTCTCTGACCCACAAACATGGGAACTCATTAGAATACTTTGCAGATGTTAGAAAGATCTTAATCTCTTCTAATGAGTATAATAAATGTCATTGGTAAGATTAAAAAACTCATCTATTAGCTGTGAATGTCAGCATTATCATATGAATACAGAGGGGAAGTTGTAGAAGGCTGAATTGAAGACAAAGAGTTGCTAGGACATACTGAGCCGCTGTGCACAGAAAAGTGAGCCCACCAGCTACTCAGATGACTAAAATAATACCAAGATTTATGCTCTGGATTCCAATAAAGTAGAATAGAAAAGCAATAGTTAACTCATTGCTTGCTTATGACATCCAAGGCACTCTGTTAAGCGTCTTGTGTGTGTGACATCATCCAACCCTATGTTAGCCAGTCATATTCCTGGATCTTGTCTCTGCCTTGTCCTTTCTCCTGAAGGGTCCACCCTATCTACATCCTGAAAGCATTACATAAACCCATCCCTTCACCTGGAATGCTCTTCCCAGAAAGAAGCTACCACTATGCTTGTAGTACTTGGCTACTGCCACCTTGCCTCACCTAAATTTTTACATAAAATTCATGAGCACCTTTTTATTGGTTCCTTTGGAAATGTATCTGATGAATTCCTCAAGGTCCTCTGCCGTGAATTCCTCAGCCTTCACCATGAGTAGCAGTCTCGTTTTCGAGGGTTTACCAGTCAACCTTAGAGGACCTCGTCTTTGTTCAGAAAAGCAAGAGTAGCTTCCACTTTATTCAAATTCTTTGTTTTATACCAATTCTGTTTTAAGGTGGTGACTCCTAAAACACTGGAAAACACCAGGATTTCAGAGCACCCCAGCGCAGTGATGAGAAGGTTTGCAATCTTGGATGCGCTCAGAAAACTTTTTGGTTGTCTTCAGGAGAACAGGAAGAAAACATCCCTTCCCCTTTTCCTTTTTCACTGAGTGCTGAGTCATCAATCGGCATGGATGGGATATTTTATACTCCACCAGGTCAGGGACCAGCTGTGACAACAGGAGAGCAAGCAGCAAGACTGTAAATTAGCATTCAAGTCTCTGGGTGCCATGGCTTCTATAAGGAAGATGCCCACTTTGCTTTGCCAAGAGACCCCCATTTTCTATGGGGAAAGTGTGCCTGGATTTTGTCCAAAGACACCCTCAGCAGGAAAAGCAAGCAACAACTCACTTGTAGGGAGAAAGGAACCAAGGGGCTCACTGATTGCACTGTTTTTGGGTCTGTGGATGAGACTTGCCTTCAGGTACATCTCACCCTGGTATTTTACAGGAAACCTCACTGTGTTCCTTTTGAGGATTCCCTGCCTTTTGGTCAACCTCACTGGGCCTTCTTGCTGCAGAGTAGGACATCAAGTGGGAACTCCTGAATCAAGTAGTGCACCTCAGGAGGTGGTGGTCTCTCCCTGAAATGAAAGCACATTAAATGAAGTGGACCACAGGGGCATGGACCATAGGGTTCCTCCTACAACTTCGGTTGGAACACAGTGGTGGCAAACACAGCATAACCCAGCATGGGCTGATGTCCCACCATGCTGAATCCAGCAGGTAAGCTAAGCACTGTGCTACAGGCACGACCTCCATGGGATGCTAAGTCACTCTGCAAATGGTCTCAACAGAACCCCTGGGGTCTGTACAGGGGCCCAAGTGATGACATGAAAAGGTCAACAGCTATATCAGCAGGGCAAGGACACAAAGGCAAGGCAAAGTCGGTCCTTTGTTACCATAGTGATTAGATGTTGGTGGGTGCAGATGAATGCTGAGTTTTGTGGTTAGGGTGTATAATACATTTTTATACATGTGGGCAGCAGAGGAAATGGAAACAACATTGGCCATAAGTTGGTCACATGATCAATTG
The DNA here is from genome assembly GCF_000276665.1 of Chinchilla lanigera. Lineage (NCBI taxonomy): Eukaryota > Metazoa > Chordata > Mammalia > Rodentia > Chinchillidae > Chinchilla > Chinchilla lanigera. Next base: position 8,509,826 of record NW_004955476.1, read on the forward strand.
ATAATCAAGTAAAAGTTGCTTATGACTGACTACAAGATAAAAAAAAGACCGCTCTAACCAATAATCATGAATTATCGCAGACATCAGGAGCTCTGAAAATTCGGGATTTCCGGGGTTGGCACAATGACCCTACAAAACCATCCAGCCCAAGGACCCAGTACCTTACGACTCTTCTATCCACAATAAGCCTCACGGAGTTAGTTTCCTCCCAGTTAGTCCTCACAGAATGACTGTCGCATCTCTGGGCTTACCTCCTTGTCGGGTTCACCTCACACGCCTTTTATCATTGGTAAACGTCCCTCCCCAAAATGTACAAAACCCGAGTTTTGCTGAGGAGGCCCACGGTCTGCACAGTGGCTGGCAGGAAACCCATGCCCCCGCAGTATCTGACACGCTGGCTCAAACTCTGCCTGGGTGGATCTCACTGCCTGTGTGTCCAGAGCAGCCTGGGAATACCTTACGGACAAAGACACCTATTTAAACTGGGGTCCTAGTTCCTTCTCCAAAATGGGACAGAAGGTATGAAAGTAAAATAGTAGTAAAATCTAGACTTTTTCTGCTGAATCTCTAAGATCATATGTTTACCTAATTTGACTGGGTCATTGTATACAGCACCACACGATATATTTGTTGTCAGAAAGCTAAAATAAATAGCTTAATAAATTAAAATGTTCGGACTTAACCAACCCTTATTTCAAACACAGGATCATCCTGTGTATTAAAAAGATGCTGTTAACATGAAAGATCACCTTAGGGAATTCATAGAGTCCTAAAATCATAAAATTCATAAAGTCTACACTTGTCTATAACTACTAAAATTGGTATCCAGGCTTAGCCATTGGTGCCCCAGCTTGTGAGCTCTTGTTTGTTTAAGGCTATCTTTCCACAGTGGTCCCAAGCAGCAATTTATGCAATTTCAATATTTATACTTCATACAGAGAGATGAACTTTTTCAGTAAGAATGATCCTTTCTTGTCATGACTTAACATGGTATATAAAAAGAAAATGTAGATTTTCTTACTCTCAAACTTGCATAGAAAAGAAGTCAGATTTAGTTAAATAAAAGCAATTTAAGTCATCATCAAAGTAAAACAGTCACTCAGTTCCACAGCAGAGAGAGATCTCTTCCCCCTCAAAAACCTACACTTAAATGCAAAGCCATATAGCATTTCAGCTCTGAGAGCCGTTCAAAAATACTGTGTGTGTCACTAGGAAAATGTGATCTTTTTGCTATGTTAAAACAGTTTCCATGCCAAAATTTACAAGAGGAAAAAAGCTTAAAAGCTCAGTTTAAACTTCTATCCAGTGTCTCAGTAGTCATTTTATTATAGCCCCACATATCGCAAAAAGGATTTTACAATTAGTGTAGAATATTATATGCCCTTGACCACTTATGCAAGCTGCCTATTGTTGAATTTGAATGCAAGAAAATTGAAGATTACACTTTTAAGAACAATAAAAAGGAATGTCAGTCTTCTATACTCTAGTGGTTTCTTTCTTTCTTTCTTTCTTTTTTTTTTTTTTGCCTGTTTTCTTTTTTTGAGACAGGGTCTCACCATGTAGGGTAGATCAGCCTTGGACTAAAACTCATGGTGAGCCTCCTGCCTCAGCCTCCCAGGTGCTAGGATTACAGGCGTGCACCACTATGCCTAACCTCTAGTGGTTTCCATCTCCTGATTACACTGCATTAGGTAGAATTCAGTTACAAAAGCATCAACCACTGTAGGCATTTTAAAAATATAACTGAATTTAGGGTGTTGATTACAGACATTTGAAGAAATACGTTAGAACACAGAGAGTAACTGTAGGAAACAGCTACTCATGCACTCGGTAGGGGAGAAAGTGGAAGTGTCTATCAGAATCCAGTGCTTCAGTGCAGAATTCCACAGACTGTGTCTCTGGGGAGTGAGGAGGGGAAGACTCGGACCTTGCTGAGCTCAGGAGCTCTGGGCTGGAGTGTGTGGAGCCAGAGACGCTCCCCCTCTGTCCTTCCACAGTCACTGGTTTTTTTCTTTTGCTTCTTCCTTTCGTTTCATTTTCATTAAATTCAATATAATATCTTGGAGACTGAATACTAGTCTGAGTATGCTTGGAGTACCATATAGATATTTTAAAACAAGCTAAGCGAGTCACTAACATTGTTAACTTTGACAATGCCCAGCTTAAAGAATCATCCCCACCTCCAGCTGTCTCAAACTGAGCTCACAACCTTTCCCCTTCCAGCCCACTCTCCCTCTACACACACGCACTCACACACACACAGTCTACTGTACCAATTGTATTTTCCACCCATCCAATTACTCATCTTATTACATCCAGCAACTTGGAGTTATTTTGACACCACCTTTTCTCTTACAGTGTAAAAGAAATCTCTCTAGGTATCTGAAGGAAACATGGTAAAGGAAAGACTTAAGTCAGATTCGTGTGTTCATGTGACTTATAGGTTGGCCAGAATACCTGCCTGTTCTGGGGAGGTCTGGCTACCCTCTGAGGAACAGTAAAAAAATAGTTGAGATAAGTGCAGCTCAACCCCGCCCCTAGAAACGCCTGGAAATGACTCTCACAAGCTTCTTTGCACTGCACCCTCTTTTGTCTCGCATGCTATAGAAACAGGACACAATTAGGGGAGAGAGAGAGAGAGAGAGAGAGAGAGAGAGAGAGAGAGAGAGAGAGAGATTCTGAAGCTCCTTGCTTGTATTGCTGCCATTTCTAGGACTGCCCCAGCTGCGTATTGGTGCTGGAATGTTTCCCCATATGGTGATGTACTTTTACTTTCTTTGTGGTTATGTCATTTATTGGTTTTCTACTTCTTTTATACTTTTTGATTATGTTAAATTTCTTATGTGAAATTACTGTGTGGTAGTAGCGGCTTTATTCATGGATTGAGCCCAAGAAGTAAATAAAGGCGCACCGCGACTGACAAAATCTATCTTGTCAGTACAGTACCCTACTGCCTCTACCTTCAAAATATTACCCAGAATCAAGATCCTCCTCAGCATCTCCAAACCCAAGTCCCCTTCGCCCCCTTCTGGATCACAGTGGCGAACTTCTTTCCACCCGTGTTCTACCCGGGCACTGCGGTTTCTTTAAAATGGAAGACAAAGTGCATCTCTCTGCTCCAGCTCACCTCAGCTTAGCTCCTGTCTCACACACGCTGAGGCCGTTCACACCGTGCTTACTAGTTCTGTACATTCTAGCTCCTCCTTGCCTTGCTGATCTTATCTGTTTTTCACACTCTCTCTGTTCCAGTCACATTGGATTTTTGTTGGTTTTTAGGTACATAAGGTATGCTTGGGCCTCAACTTTGAGGCTTTCAGTTTGCTTCCTTTTTCTGACAGAATCCTGTCCTAAATAACTGCCTGCCTCACTCTTCTGCTCTGTGAAGTATTTGTGCAAACATCAGCTGCCTGCTGAGACTTGCCCTGATGGCACTACTGAAACTGCGCCCCCTTCACTTACCGTCCCCACGCCACCACTATGGGGGAGAACTCACCATCAGTAAATACTTGTGTTAGTTTTCCGCCGCTGCAGCCAAATCCTTGACGTGCACCGTCTAAAGGAGGAAAGGTTTGCTTTAACTCAGTGTCAGAGGTTTCAGGCCATGGTCGCCTGGTACAAGGCAGAAACATGGCGGAGGGGCAGCGGGGAGGGAAACTGCTCAACTCACGGAAGGCAGAAAGCCATGACGGCTGGAGAGAAAGCAGAAGGGTGACGGACAAGGGTGACCCTTCCGTCTATGTCCCCGTAACCTCATGTCAAGCAGGCCATGTCTCCCAGTAGCAGTCAGCTTTGAACTCATCCCTGGGTTGTTTCATTGGATGGATGAATTAATCCCAGGTCTAGTCACCTTCCAGAAGCCCCACCTCTGAACTCAAGAGCTATTTGGGGGACATTTTAATCCAAACCATAACAAGGCTATGTGTGCTACAATTATACTTATCTCCTGGCTCCATTCACTAAAATACGAACTCTGGGATGGTGGAGATGCTTGACAGTTTTCGCATTCATTGCTGTGAAAAGTGGCTTGGTGGTATCTGGAACATGACTGGTACAAAATTAAGAATCCTTGGGTTATCAATTAATGAGTATTTAAACATAACAAGCACTTTTAGAGTGTTATTTTCCTTTCAAACCACACAAGTATGTTATTGGTGTACAGTCTTTTAATTCTATGTGATGTTTTGGACCAAATTCCTTTTAGTTATTGTTGATGATTTTCTAAAATCAATCTTAGTTTGAGTGTCTGCAAGTCCTTTTTTTTATTGTTGGGTAAATATATGTAAGTGGGTGTGATCAGTTTTTAAAAATATGTTCTTTTAATACTCCTCTAATGATGTCTATTGGTTCACTAAACCCTGAAAATGTCTTTTTAAAACTGTCATTCTTGCAAATAGTTCAGTGATTATAAAACTAGAAGTTATTGCTTATATTCCTGTGGGGCTGTGAAAGTACAATTCCACTGCATTATAGCTTCTTTCACTACTTCTTTGAGAATTTCCATAACAATCTATCCAATGCTATCCATTTCGCAGGTAATTTTAGGCTTTTACTCTGGTTATTTTTGAGACTTCTTCCTTGCAAATCAATATAGTTCTTGAAGCTTACCAGGCATAGTGGCCTGTACATATAATCTGGCTATTTGGGAATCTGAGGCAGGAGGATCACAGGCCTGTACATATAATCTGGCTATTTGGGAATCTGAGGCAGGAGGATCACAATCTGAGGCAGGAGGATCACATAGTGGCCTGTACATATAATCTGGCTATTTGGGAATCTGAGGCAGGAGGATCACAAGTTCAAGTCTAGCTTAGGCAACTCTGCAAGCCCTGTCATAAAGTAGAAAATAACAAGTTCTAGGGATGTAGCTCAGTAGTGGAGTGCCCCTGGGCTCAACAGTCAGAACAGCAAAATATGCACATTATATTTCATCTTATATATGGTTATGTGTGTATATATAAAATACATGAAGCTAAAGATTTGTAATTTTAGAAAAGTATTAAAAGCGATCTTTTTTACATGTTGCTCTCTCTTATTACTTTCTCCTTCTGGAACTCCTGCTACACATATTTTATCCGTTCAATCTTCATGTTCTCTGTTCCTGAGCACTTATTTGCTATCTGTGCATATTACTGTTCTGCACTTGGGATATAGCTGTGCCCATATCTATGAAAGATACATGCCATGACCCACAGTAAGTGCAGAAAACCATGGATAGTACTGAAATTATAGTATTTTAATTTGTAAATTAGGTAAATAGATTAATAACTAATGACAGAACAGAATGACTGTAACAGCATACCATTATAAAAGTTATGTGACTGCTGTCCTTAAATATCTTGTATGATCTCTTCACCCTTCATCTTGGGATGATGTGGGGAAATAAAGTCACATCAGGACAGGAGCACAGTGACACTGTTACTCACCTGAGGTTTCTTGGACCTGAGGACTTGTCGTGGTTTATGTCTAGATGTCCCCCTCAAGCCCTCTCTTAGTGGCTATTTGCTCCATTAACTGTACTTTTAATTTAAATGATTATACATCTTTGAATTTTCCTTTATATTTTGTGTGCCTTTAAATACTTGCTTCCCCTGCTCTGACATTATGTATCCTCTCTTTTATTTCTTAAATTTTTAAAACAAGGATAAATTTTAGTAAAAACCAGTCTTTTCTATGAGAAATTGTTGGAAATCTAATTTAGCTATTACTTCATCTTATTCAGATGCAATAATCTTTCATGTAATGTGATTGTGATAACACTACAACGTAGAGATTTCCAGGTGTGCACTGTGAAACATTTACTTTTTGTAAAGTAGACACCCAGGAAACACTAGATCACCTCTCTGTGAAAACCAAAGAATGAAGATAGCACATACTACAGAAGCAAAAGTGTGAATAGAATGTTTTCCTTTTCAAAATATCTCAGACTATGTTCAGATGTATCTGTGTAAGGACTTCATTTCTTAAATCTCATGCAGATGCAGTAGATTCCTTTGGGTCACCTGTTTCAGCAGTTCAGGTGTGCACGACAAATTATGTTAATACTGCATACTTTGAGCCAAAGAACTAAACTATAGCAATTTCAAGAAGCTAGCCACAGAAATAGAAACTTCCGAGAATCAAAAATTTTATAGCAGAAAAGAGCACTTGATAGATTTCATGTTAGAAGTGTGCCGAGCCTCAAGAATAATAATGAAATTGACCAATAGGATTTTATTTTTAATACATAACATCTGATAGAAGATTTGATTGATTTAATCACAAAGTTTTCTAAAGGAGCTGGAGAGTATTACAATCTGTTAATTTAATAATAGAATTCTTCTTAGGTATGAATTGTCAGAAAATGTGCCACGCAGCTGTACGTTCTCTGCACAGGACGGTACAGAGATGTTCTGTTTATCACACTGTTCTAAAATTTGCAGAGGTATACTGAAATTTCCCCTGACGAGAGAGTAGAATGTGAGCTAGAGAGGCTGGAGGTGGAAGAGTGAGGAATAGTGATGGCTGGAGGGCACAAACCCTCAACAGGCAGAAGGAAGAAGAGGATTTCTTCTTTCATCTTCTTTCAAATCTATTGCACAGCATGACGATCACAATGAATGTACTGTATGGTACATTTCAAAGTTTCTAAGAGTAAATTTCTAATGTTCTCTCCCTCCAAAAATGATAAGGTAATGGATGTCTTAGTTAGCTTGATTTAATTATCTTTGCTTGTTTTAAAATCATAATGCTACTTTTATCATAGATTTATACACTTATAAATTAACTTAAAATAAAATCAAAACTTAACTTTTCCTGATATATCTAAAGCCTCTTTCAGAAATAGTCATCATAGGTCCAATATTCAAATTCTTGTATCATGTTCTAAATGCTTCACAAAATAATTGCTGCCATATTCTTTATTTCAGGTTCATTGCCTTACCGATTCTAACACTGTCACTGACGTCTTCAATCTTCCTTCTTAAGAATGCAAACATGAAGGAACAACCTCTTCCACCTGAATCATCTTGCGGACTGAACTGAACTCCTATCTGCTCCTTATGAGCGAGAAGAAAAGAACAACACGATTGGACACTGCCTCTTATCCTCAGAGGAAGGGGAACAAAGGGAAGCCATGTTTAAAAGTGGGTAATGGACTAAAATGAACTAGGGTGACTTTCTTGTCAGTGCTTTTATTTTACTGATATTATAGTTTTGTATTAACTAAAATTCATTCTTTAAATTGATTGGATTGACAGCCTCTTTGTAAGATATGTGGTATAAAAGAAGGGGTCCACCTACATCATTTTGCATGTAGATAGCCAGCTGTCCCAAAACCATTTGTTAAAAAGATTATTCTTTCCACCTCCCTGTAAATTGCCTTAGCAAACTTGTCAAAAATCAGCTGGCCATATATTGTTCATGTCTCCTTGAAAATAAAACCTAACTGGAAAACAATCAGCCTTGAAAACCAGAGACCAGAAGTGTATCTCCAATGACCATGCCGTACCTGCCATTCCAGAGTAAGAGAATAGAGAAGTACAATCATCTGCATGACACTGGCCATTACAATGGTAATTATCAAAGTTTATTTTCTGGTAAGGTCTTATTTTCAGGGAAACACAGTACAAGAATCGATTTTTTGATCCTCAGTTCTGTTTGATTGACCTCTAGGTCACATTCAACTCTGATACAAGACAATTTTGATTACTTTAGCTCTGCAACAAATCTCTGTGGTGGTATCAAGTTTTCTCATTCCTTACTAATCTTTAGTCTAGTTCTTCTACCCAATATTGAAAAGCAGGCATTGAAATCACCAATTACTGCCATTATATTCATTGCTATTACTTCTTGTTAGTAATATATTTGGATGTGCATTAATTTCTCCCTTCAATTCTCTTGGTTTCTACTTCATGTAGTTTTATGGTCAGTTGTTAAGTGCATGGTTGTGTACATCTGTATATCGTCCTGATAAATTCATAGATACTAAGATTTAGTGTTATAAAATGTACCTCTTAGTCTCTATGTCATTTGTGTTTTAAAGTGTGTTTTGTTTATTATAACATAATCACGCCAATTTTCTTATGATTACAGTTTGCAGGTTTTATCTTATGTCATCCTTTCATTTCCAGTCTGTGTGTGTGTATCTTTGAACAGAAAGCATGGCCCCTTAGGACAGAACATAGTGGAAGTTTGTTATTGTAGCTGCTGCTATTGGCCCTAGCCCATTCACATTTAATGTTATGATGGACACCATCAGATTTACACCGGTCAATTCACTTTTTGTTTCCTATGTCTCGCATCTTCTTGCTTCCCTATTTCTTACTTTTTTTTGAGTAAATTAATATATTTAAATGTAACTTTTAAAATTTTTAATAATTTGTTCACCATTTTTGAGTTATTTTCCTAGTGATTCTTCTATGGCCCACTATATACAACTGTATTTATGAGAATCATTTCGGATATCTCCTCAGGTCAAGTACAGTCATGTGGATGACTGCATTTATGGCAGTGGCCCATCAATTATATCACCTAGTGATGTCATGACCATCTCATTTTGTGTCACTGCACCCTGATGTTCACACAGTGATAGTCACTTCATCACACATTTCTCAGCATGCATCTCCATCACTAAGCAAGGCATGACTGCACAGTGTAGAAATGTTACTCCTCCCTATCTCTATTCTCTTCTCAATTTTGTGCTATTATTTTACATGTAATAAATCAATAGATTACAAACCCAACAATTTCTTACTGTAATTATTAACTTCTAGAATTTTATCTACAGCTTAAGTAATTATCTCTTTATGTAATCTTAAAAGACTTGAGAGAAGAGAGATGATATTTGTAGGGATTTTTTGATAATCTAATGCACCATTCCTTTTTAAGTCAGTTAAGAGGTCAAAGGAAAATATGCACTTGTATTATTTTTATAATGTACTTACTTCAACTGATGTTTGTGCATGAGGCAGGGGTGAATTTAAGCTACTGATTGAGGTAACTTGAAGTCTATGAAACTTTGTTTAAAATTTCTAGTAAGGCGGGGCTACTAGCAATGGGTTCTCTAAGTTTCACTGTATCAAAGAATGTCTTTCACTTTGTTATTCAAGGGTACTTTCACTGGGTAAGATTCCTCCCTGAAAGTTCTTGAAGTTTGAATTTTGACCCACTGTCTTTTGATACCCATTGTTTATGAGGAGAAACCAGCTGTCAACCTCATTTAAAGTTCTTTTGTGTGTGAGTTATTTTTCTCCTTATGCTTTCCAGATTTTGGTTTTGTTTTGATCTTTGAAATAATATGATATGTGTGTGTGTGGATCTCTTTGTGTTGATTCTACTTGGGGTAAATTGAACTTCTTAAATATGTATTTTATGTGCCTCATCAGAGTGGGAAGGTTTGCACCTTTATTTCTTCAAAACCTGTGCTTCTTTCCTTCTTATTCTCCTTTTCCCATAATGTGGGTGTTTGTCTTCTAGATGGTGTCCCAGAGGTCTCTTAGAGTACTTTCATTTTTTTCTCATTCTTCATTCTTTCTCTATATATTGCATAATTTCCATTTATCTATCTTCAAGTTCAGTGATACTTTCTTCTACTAGTTAAAACCTACTGTTGAATACATCTAGTGATCTTTTCATCTCAGTTATCATGCTTTTTAACTCCAAAATGTTGATTTGATTTTTTAATAATTTTTATGCCTTCTATTTGATGAGACATTATCATGTCTTCTATTACCACTTTAATTCTGTTTTGCTCTAGTTCTTTGGCCATAACTATAATGCCTATATTGAAGTCTTTATTAAATCCAACATTTGTGTATTGATTTTTACTTTGCTGTTTCTTTGTATGTCTTGCAATTTTTGTTTAATTTGGACATTTTAAGTAGTATATTGCAATGACTATGAATATGAACATTTCCTTCCTGTGTCTGGACTTAATGTTGTTGTTTGCTTATTTAGTAGCTTGGATGGACTATTGACATTAGTGAGGTCTACTTCTCTATATTTTGAAGGCTCTGATGCTGCTCCTTGGAGGATACAGTCTTGAGCATAAATACAGTTTTCATGGGATAACAGCACATTGATCAGAGTATCCTTTACTATCCCTCTCATGTTCTCTGTATTCGGCTGCCTGCCTCCATTGATTTCACTCCTATCTCTTATTGTATTCTAATTGCCAGATGACTGCACTATTGCTTTCAACAGTTCCCTGAGCATAACTTTGTCCACAGTCTGATCCAATTAAATTTAGAAATCCATAATGAGATAATTTTTGAGGCCAGTATTGGAGAGTTTGTTGAACCCAGGAAGGGTCTCCTTAACTGTCCATCTATTCCTGTTTTTGTTTTTGTTTTTCTTTTCTCATAAAGTAGTTGGTCTAGTATGTTGTTCTCATGAAATTATATACCTCCTCTTCATGTCTTATCAGCAAAGTCTCCATTGATTTCTAGTAGGTTCTTCAGCTTGATTCTCTCCAAATTCTTTTTCATGTAAATTCAGTTCCTTTAGAGAGAGCTGTAGGTTTTTACAGCTTAGATCTCCACTGGGAAAATTCCTTGTGCCACTGTGATACAGTTGGGGAGAGAGATAATGGTTAATTTCTCATCAAATTACACGTCTGCTTTAGTAGCACAGAGAAAAGAAAGCTCCTTCTATTCTTCTCAGATTATCCTTCCTTGTATGAAACCTTTACTCTACAGCCCAGTGTGCATAAGGGAGCTCAGTGTTCTTGGCCTGCCTTGCATAGAATGGCGCTTCTGCCCTGTGACAGGGAGCTCAGTGGATGAAGAGAACTCCAAATGTATCAGCTGCCCTTACCTGGAATTTTCCATCATGTTGAGCTGGAGGGCTGTGCAGTAGGAAAGATGCCATGATTTAAACATCAGACTCTCACTTTTCTTGGAAAAATGTTTTGAATAAATGGTTATTTTTTCAAACAATCTTCATCATTTACGGCTGTTTCAGATCAGATCCAGGGAACTCCTCCTGCGGTCACGCAGAGTGCAGTTCCCACACCCATCTTTGCCGCTGGTCCCATATGTGTGTAGTCAATTCCATCCACTCCCATTGCACAGTGATGCTCTACCCGCTGAACCGCACTGCTAACTGTGCGTGTGCTAACTTCCAAGGCATAAAGCTCTGTCTGCTTTCACGAAAGCCTAGAAGTCTCGGAGCAGAAATACTGAATTGAGCAGTAGGGGGAGAATCTGCTCTGACAAGCCTTTTTCGTATTTTTTAAAAATAAAATGGAATTATATAAATGAAGTACTAAAAAATATCCTGCGGAGTGACAGTCTCTAACTGCAACCCACAACTGTCTAAACCTGTCTGACAAGCATTGCCTATGACATCCACATGAGTAGCAGTCTTCACCATGCAAAGAAGTAGAGATTGGGCTGCTAACGACGGCCAGGTTCTCTCCAAAGAATGTGCTTCACTCTTTCTCCAAGATATAACAATAATATGCAAATGCTCTTGCCCGGAATATTACAAGTGCTGGGATGTGGTGATTTCTTACAGGAGCAGAGCGTTTCCTTAGAGTGTTTTCCTAGACTGCTTCCTTGATGGGTGGTTTTTAAACAAGTGCAATGCATTATTCTGATGAACAAATGAGGTTAAAAATAGAGTGCTGCACCCTCTGCTGCAAACATAACAGATTTGTTATTTGTATTGGTGCAAAGTAAATCCACTGAATTCCAAATCCAAGCTATAGGGCTAAAAATAACTTAAAGTGCAGCTCTGCTCAAATAGGCAATTAAAACTGGCCCCAAAACAAAAGCAACCATTTCAAAGACCGATTAACTCCAACGATTCTGAGAAGCAATTCGTTCTTCCACATGAAGGTTATGCTCCTCATCTTCGCCACAGGGCAGGGAAGCTGCTTTATCAAACCACCTCACGCTATGCTCAGCGCACCCTGTTTGCCATTATCTCATTCGAGGCTGCAGAAATTTAGACTTTTGATGAGAGAACAGTATGTTCTCAATATAAATTAATATTTCAGGGGGAAAAAACTTCTAAAAACTGGCTTAGCCTATCTACAGACAGAATAACAACCTCGAAGTTGGGTTTTAGAGACTCTGACTACCTCCCCAGAAAAACAATCTGGTGCAAAGACTGTCTCAGCCAGAGTCTGCATTGCTTTGTTTTAAATTATGCTGTCGTATACTGCATATATTTCCAAATAAGAACATTTCAATTGTGAACAGTCAACTTATAAAGTCTATATTGATGGGTAATCATCCTACATTACTGCTGAAAATAGGATTTTTCCCCACAGTTGAAACAAACTCATATTATAAACTTAATGAGAAATCTAAGACCTCCAAAGGCTGCCTTAAGGGAAAAAGGGAATTTTCCTTTCTCTTAAACAAGAAGGTCATTCTTTGTATTCCTCATTAGGTGGATAGGCAATTCTTTTCATAAATCAAGCTCCTGTGACACTTCAGTGGAAGTTTCAAAAACTCTAAATTACTCTCTATCTGCAACTTTATGTGCAAAGCTTGAAATTGGAACCAACAGAGCTTTTATTTAATTGCAAATGCACTTCTGTCCATTGGATGAGCGAGGGCAATGGTTGACTTCCTCCTGTCAACAGAATAAACCCCGCTTTTATTGTCAGACCAAAAGGCTGTACTGAAGTCCACATGGAAGAACTTAGCCTTCCAATTTTTCCTTTACTGCTAGCAGAAGGGAAGAAAAGCTGCATTAGGACAATCTCTGATTTTCTAGAGAACTGAGAAATAGAAGGCTCATTCAAACTCTATCAAAAATTTTTCCATAAAAGAATATGAAAGGAACTTTCTAAGCATTAAGATTTTAGGAATTCAATTACCTGAAATAAATCTGGGCCTAAACTCAGGTGATTCATCCAGGTCTTGCTTTTGGCAAAGTATACAATCTTTCTTTTTAGTGGGAAGGCAGATTCCTGTTATAAAAAAGGCACTGGTATTTATTATGAGCTGAGTTACACCCCTCTCAAAACTCATCTGATGAACACTTTTCCCTTAACATGACAGGATTGGAGATGTGGCCCTTGAATTAGGGCATGAAATCCAAAGCTTCATCTTCACTCTGGGATTAATGCTTGTATGTGAAGAGATCTGAGATCTCTCTCTCCCTCTCTCTCTCTCTCTCTCTCTCTCTCTCTCTCTGTCCCATCTACAAGGCCATCTGCAAGCCCTCATGATTGCCCACAGCAAAAAGTGGATGAGCTGGTACCTTGATCTGCGACTTTCCATCCCATAGAAGTGTGAGGAATAGATGTTTATTGCTTAATTGATCTATTTGTGGTATTTTGTATGATAAGCCCGAGCAGACTAATACAGTGTTGGACCCAGAAAATTTTTAATTTAAATGCTACCTAGACTTCTTGCATGATCTTGGGCATGTTTCTTCATTTCTGTGAATCATAGTTTCTTCATGGTTCAAACAGGATAACAGACGTTTTTCACAGTAAATGAGAGCTCACATGCAAACTGCTTGGCAAAGTACTTGTTGCATAACAGTTAAGACAATACTAGTTTTCTCCTCTGCCTTGATATTTTCCATCACTCATGATATCCCCCTGTAGATACCGCTTTTCTTCTGCCCTCATTCATTATTCCCTCACTTACTCATAACTGACAGTATTAGTTATCATTCCAAATAATATATTTGGCATGGAACAGCAGCCCATAACACAGAAAGCAAAGGCGAACACTTCAGCAGTCACTGAGCCATGCATTACCAAGTTCACTGCAGGGTAGTCACGACAGGCGAAACACAGAATCAATCTAGATGTCCACTGTAGCTGAATGGATGCAGAAAATGTGTTACACGCAAGTAATAGAACACTATGCAATTTTTTCAAAGAGGGAATTTCTGTCACTGGTGATGACATGAATGAGCCTATAGTTCATATTAAGTAAAAGAAGCCAGGCACAAAAAGACCAATACTACATGATTTCACTTATACCTGGAGTGTAAAAATGTGAAAGTCATAGATACAGAATAAAACTGCAGTCAGCAGAGGCAGAGGAGTGAGAGTGTTAGAAAGAGGCCAGCCAAAGGTCAAATAACTTCAGTAACATGAGAAAAATAAATTTATGTCTATTGCATACCATAGCAAGCACAATTAATAACATCACATTGTGAATTTTAAAATTGCCCAGAGTAGATTTTAAGTGCCCTTCCCATAACACAAAAAATTACATGAGGGAATGCATATGTTAAATAGGTTGATTTTGCTACTCCATAATGCTGCATATCTCAAACATTCTGTCCTGTAGCTTAAAAATATAACTAAATTTTTATGAATAAGAAATGTTGAATGAGTCATTATTGAAATACTTTGAGGGTAAGTGGCTTTTGACATCTGAAAGATCTTACCGTAGGGATGAGAAATCTTTGCAAATATTTAAATAAAAGCCACTGAGTCCAAAACATAGTTACGACAGTCAGTTGGATTACTAATATTAACCTAAGCTGGCCTTAAAATGAACACACTTAAGTTATTTGCACATACGTGTATATGTAGTCACATATGTACAGTTCACCCGGTCACTACGGGGCGCTCTGAGGCTTGCCATGCTGTGACTATGACAGTGTCTGGGGCCTGTGCTGCGCTGCTCTCTCACCCCTTCCGCTCCAGCTACTGATTTTCTGGATTTCCTTCAGGCACACCTAGCTCATTTGCTTTTAAGGCCTCGGCACTGAGTTTTTCCCCGGGAAATTTCTTGGCAGCCACATTTCTATCATTAAAGTCTCAGCTTTTTCCCTCCTTCCTTCATTCAACAAATGCTGCACTATGTGCCATGAAGGATCATAAATCCTCCCGAGTCTGTGGAGATTATTTTCTGGTGACAGAGACAGGAAACAGGCACAAGTCACATTATACCAGTAAACTACACTGTGCAAAAGGCAGGCGCTATGGGAAGAGGAGCGCGACAAGACAACCGGAAGTGCAGGCTGCACCTGCAGCAAAGGGAGAGGGCGGCGGTAGGTGTCTTTCTCACTTCTACTGCTGTCTAAAGCTACCCTTAGATAAGTGGAATGGGTTCTGCTGTTCTATGGTCCAGCGGGGTGAACAGAGTTAGCAACAGTGCATTACAGAACTCAAAACGCCTGTGGAATTTTTCATAGTTTTCTTTTTCAGTGTTGGGATTGAACCCTGGGCCTTGTGCATTCTAGGTAAGGGCTCTACCTCTGAGCTGCATTCCCAGCCCTGAAGAGCACATTTTGAATGTACTACTATGAAGAAATAATAAAAGTTTAAGATCATTGATATGCTAATTACCCAGAGTTGCACATGATCCAATATACACATAAATCAGAACATCACATTGTACTTTATAAGTAGAAATATGTGGTAATCGAAGGAAAAAAAAAAGGACTGGGGATATTGTTCAGTGGCACAGCACCTACCTGGTAAGCACGAGGTCCTAGGTTCAATTCCCAGTACAAAAAAAAAAAGGAATAAAAAAGCACAGTTGATATGACAGCCATTCAAATTCTGAAGATAGAATATTTTAGACAGTAAGAACCAGAAGTGAGAAGTCCAGAGGCCAGAATGGAACAAGTGAAAGCAGACACTGAGAAACCAAAGTAGATAAAGTCTGGAGACCTGGTGGTTCACTGTAGGGTTGAACACAAAGAACAGAAACAAAATGATTTGCAGCTTTTAAGAATCAACCTTAGGGGCTGGGGATTTAGCTCAGCGGCAAAGCGCCTGCCTGGCAAGCGCAAGGTCGTGAGTTCGGTTCCCGGTACCGGAAAAAAAACAAAAAACAAACAAACAAAAAAAAGAATCAACCTTACTGTTGTGATGAGAACAGACCTGAGAATAGACCACAGGCCAGGGGTTCCCGCCCCGTAGCTACTGACACTGTGGAGTGGGTAACTACTTAGGAGGTGCTGTCCTGTGCACGACTGAAAGTGTAACAGCATCCCTGACCCCCACTCAGGAGCTGTCAGTAAAAGACACTTCCCAGGTTGCACCAACCAAAAGGGTCTTCAGATACGGCTGATGTCAATGGGGCAAAAGGAGCATTTGAGAACCGCTGCATAGAGAACAAGGGTGGGGGCTCACATATCCAAGACGGTCCAGTTCAACCTGGCAACCACCACCTGTCATCATCCTACTGGATCACCTTGCTTTGTCTTCCTCACCCCGACTGTTATCTGAGTATTCGTGTCCTTCCAAATTCATATGCTAAGAACCGAATTAACCACGCGATGGTACTAGGAGGGGAGGCCTTTGTGAGCTGACCAGAGCATGAGGATGCAGCCCTCAGGAACAGCAACAATGCCCTTGTGTGAGACCCCAGAAAGCCGCTTCCCCTTCCACTGCATTAGGACATAGCTAGGCCTCCTTTGTGAGTCAGAAAGCAGGTACTCAGCAGAGCAGAACCTGCTCGTAACATGATCTTGGACTTCCCAAGTTCCAAAACGGTGATAAATAAATTTCTCTTGTTTATAAACTACCCTATCTGTGACACTCTGAGCTGCCGAACAGACTCCAAACATCCTTATACCATACTCTGAGAACTCCTGACCATTCACTGGCATACTTCCTGTTTGTCTCCCTAGCCAATGGTAGTGTAAGCTCCACAAGAGTAAAGCCTTCATCTGCATTATTCACCACTTTGTTATCCACTGCCTTGAAAGATTTCATCATGAGCCACTCCTGAAACCATTTAAGGTTATATACTACTTTTCTGTTGCCCATCCAAGCTATGTACATACATTCTTCAACAAATGTAACTGAACATTGTGATTCTAAGGTGAAAATGAAAAGCAAACTTGACTGAACTTCAAAGGTTTATAAATAGTATCAAACAAATTTGGGGCAACAATTATTGCTTAAAGTGGGATACCGGGAAGATGGCAAAGACCTGTGTTGGATTTCTCCTTGAACAATTCAGCCCAAGTTTCCATCTACTCTTGATGGTAGGTTTGGTTGTTGTTGTTGTTTATCTGCAGTCAATGAGACATCTCGTCAGACATCTGAGCAATAATCCATTGCTAAAGTGACTTTTCATATTCTGTTGAGATTCTTCACTGCCTTTGTGATTAAGTCTAAATTTAGAGGGATACAGGCTGCTGGCACGGAAGACTACAGGCAAGATGCTGGTAGCACAAAAAACATAGAAAAGAACCATTCCATGCTTATACATTCAAATGCCTTAGTATGTGGGGCTAATGGAGACAATTCTGTATTATGAGATTGGCTGTGTGTGTATGTGTGTTCGCGTGTGTGTGTGTTCATGTGTGTGTGTGTGTGTGTTATTCTGGAGGTCAAACCCAGGGCCTCATGCACACTAGGCAAATGTTCTATAACTCAACTATGTCCTCAGCCTTTGAAAGTTATACTGCAGACTCACTACACATCTCTGCAAGCTTCACAATATGACTCAGTGGTCCCAGAGAGGCATCAGTCATTGGTAACAGACTAAGAATCTTTGATTTTGCTGCCAATTTTTCTCCAAGGCTCATAAGATATTAAGGGATGGATGGATCCATTCATGAACTCTTCATCCTACAGACATCTACTGAAAGCATCCTGGCTCTAGGCATTACTGTGTAAAGCCCTGGACAAAACTGAAAGTCTTCCAGGGTTGAATCTAGTCAAGTTGTAAATTAATGACATAACTAACAATGCTGGTAGGTGCTATGAAGGGAAAGTAGGATGCTGTCAAAACTATTACGTGGGAACTAAACCTAATCTTAGGGAAATGGTCTTTGAAAGGTAGTGACGGTATGTGTTGGACAGGAGCTAACAAGTGAAAGATGGTCTCAGGAAAGGCGATCATGTGTACTCACAGCTTCTGTTCTCCCTCTGTCCTGGCCTCCAGGATGAGGGTTGCTCTCCCTTCACCATCCCTGTGCCACACCGTTCTGCCTCTCAGGCAGTGGACCACGGAGTGAAACTTCTACAAAGTGTGAGCCAACACAAACCTCTCCTCCCTTGTGCTGTGGGTGTCTAGTAGAGCGTCTCTGTGGCAAGACAGTGACTAAGACACATGGATTTGTGCACTACCAGCTTCCTGCCTCCAGCCTTACTGTTCTGAACCAGTGCCCTAAGGCTTAGCCTTGATCTATAAAAGGCGAACATGGATATTGTGAATAACATCCACGTAGCACGGAATGTGAAATGCTACCCAACAATACATTGAAGCTGAGCAATGTGCTTTGGGAGTTAACTTGGCAAAGATATTAAAAACAGATTTAAAGTAGGGGAGGAATGGAGAGCAGAAAAATTAATTCAGGCCCCCTGGGAACAAACTACAAACAGATAGGGGGCACCCAAATGAGACAGGAAGCCAAAACGGAGAAGAGGGGGTAAATTTGAATGAAATGGCAAAGCTATGACAGAGCTCCAGATTGTGGGTTGGCTGGGAACTTGGAGAGAGATGGGAAAAGTCCATTTTAATCACATCAATTTTCCCTTCGTGTGACCAAAAAAAGGGCAAGTTTTGAAAATCTACTTCTCACCTTGGCTCCCTGTCCCCTAAACCCTCCCTTCGCAGAAGTAGAAAGAATACTGCAGGGAAGGTGTCTGGGTGTTCTCTTCTATCAAATTAATTTTTCTCATCCCCCATATGTCAATTGCTACACAGCCTGTTCTAAATTTTGATCTAGTGCATTATTGATGAGCTCTTAAAAAGAGATTAGAACAATGATCTCCCACTCTCTTTCTGGAAAAAAATCTTCATGCAAAAAAGAACAGGCAATTTGACTAATGTGAACCATCTATCTAGTCAGTAAATCATATTTATCAAAATTTTCTGACACAACCAGTGTCACTCTGGGATACGTATCATCATGGTCCTCCCATAGATAAAGCACTGTGCTAGACAACTGATTTATTTGACAACATTTGGTTAGATTTATACCAGCATGAAGGTCCGGTACATTCAGGTTGTGAAAAACAAAATATTTGCTCTTACCTAATCTCAGCTTAGAGATGTATCTTATTGATTATCAAGTAAGACTGAACATTTCCAAATCCCTTTCAGGAAAGAATTTTATAGCCTAGTACATCTGTCTTTGGGATACATTGCGACATTTTCCTCTCTTAATGTTATTTTTTCTTAGTAATTCCTTATTCAAGGGGAGTTACTGCTATTTTTAAAAATAGAATTCTCTATGCCTGACTTGAACATTTGCAATTGGACTTCAGGTTCTGTACTGCTACATAATAAGTAAGAATGCTGATCTTAAAAGGCACATGCTGAAACCCGGCCAGGGTTCACGGACCATATCCTGTAGTTGATGAGCATAACCAGTCAGACTACAAGGGCAAAACATAACAGTTATGGTAATAGGAATGATCATGGCTGACTTTAAGAAAGTAAACAGTAACTAATTCACTTAAAATTAATTTTCTAAAATTCAGCAAAAACTAATTGTTCTATTTTTAACTCATTGGTGACTCATTTTGAAGTTTATGAAGAACTATTTTCTTATCATAGAAAAAATGTTTATATTAGAAAGTTTGAAAGTGATAGATAAACAAAAGAATAAGCAGGAAGCAGGAGGGATGAGAGGAAGCAGGAGGAGAAGGAAAGAGAGTGCAGGGTCACACGACCCAAAGGGGCTGAGTCACTGCTCACACCGTCTGTGTCCTTCCAAACCCAAT
This sequence comes from Chinchilla lanigera, assembly GCF_000276665.1. NCBI lineage: Eukaryota > Metazoa > Chordata > Mammalia > Rodentia > Chinchillidae > Chinchilla > Chinchilla lanigera. The sequence continues at coordinate 8,529,420 of NW_004955476.1, forward strand.
TCTAGGGACAGATAACTCGTTTTAAACTAAACTATAGCCATACTGTAAAATGCTGCTGTAACATTATCTTTCTGAATACTAGTGTCAGAAAGTTTTCTTCTATTACATACCTTTTATGATTAAATCTTCTTTGGAAATTATATATTATTAAATATGCCATCATCCGTGTGTTATAGTTTGTGTCTGAATGTTCCCCCCAAATCCTCATGAAGTTATGGGGTGGGGCGGGCTTCTAGAGTTTATGATTGATTCATGGTCCACTGTTGGAATTCTGGGTGTGACAGCTACACCCATCCTGGCCCAGATAGTTTTGCATATGTAAGGGAGAAAAAGAGGCCACTTGCCGCCACTCCTCCCTTTTACTCTTGCTGCTTTTGCTGTGTTCTGCTGCCATGAACAGTTGCCCTCTGCCATGTGCCACTCTGCCTTGGAGCCAACTGAGTATGGAATGAAACCTCCACAAATTGTAAGCTAAATAAACCTTTCCTTCCTTAACATTGGGCATCAGGTATTTTGTCTCAGCAACAAGAGAAAGGTAACCAAGACACCACGGTACCCTCAACGTTGGGTGTAACACTCTAACATATAACATGTGATGATAAACAGGTTTACACTCATACATTTTACACTTACCTTTGTAGTTTGCATGGCTTTCTTTTTAAAACAGCACACTATCACTGCCTGGGGATTTCTTAGGGCGCTTGACTTCTGCCAACCGTTGTTTGCTGCTTCTGCGACTGAATGTGTAGTTGCAACTGTGGAAGCCACACAGCCCAAGCTCACGAAGGCCTGAAGTCAGCTCTGTGGGCAGCTCTCAACAACAGCTCCAGAGACATGGTGTGTGAAAGCCCTATTGCCGCTCCAGTTACATGGGAATCACTCTAAGGTAGACAGCTGCACTGTCTCCAAGCCTCTCCAAAAGATCAGCTGCCGAAGAGCCACTGCCACCTAAACATCCACGATTCATGGGCACCTGCCTACATCATTTCCCTTTTCCTCTGCTCGTGGTCTCTGCACTGCCCTCATAAATGACTTGCATTTGAAGTCTTACCTGAAACTGCTTCTGGGTGTGCCTGTATGAGACACTGAAGTAACTATGGCTAAATTAAAGGATAACACATTGTATGATTTATGGTATATATTGCTAAGTTGCCCTCTTTAAACCATTTACAATCTACCATTTACATGCTTTCCATTGCAATCTGGTCAAAACGTAGATATTTAATTTTTTTAAAATGCTAATTTGTAAATGAAAAGTAAACTTAATTTAAATTAAATGAATTTTATTATCAATGAGCTGGTTTAGTTTTTCACAGGACTATTCTCATTTATGTAATTTCCTGTATGGCTTATCTGTTCATATTCTTCACCCATATTTTAACTACAAAACTTACATTTATCTGATTTACAAAAGCACCTCAAACATTAAGGGTATTAGCTCTTTGTTCCATATATTTTAAAATTAACAAGTTTGATTCTTTGTCTTGCATGGATAGGATTTGTCTTCTAACCAGCTAAAAGTTTGCTCTTTAGGTCTTGAACAGTATAGGAAATATACCAGTCTATATTGAAAAACCTCTATTAATAATGTATTGTGGAAAAAATAATTGCTAGACCAGCTTATCTATACAGTTATGGTGGCAGTGAGTATACTTTGTAAACACTGAACTGTTGATACATTTCAAAGAAGCCAGCACATCATGGGTCTTTTCACTGTCAGCGTCATGGATTCATACATGGTCTCTCTGCAAGCTTACTGCCTTACACAGGAAATAAGTACTTATCTGTCTTTTTCCACAGGGTGAAAATATAGATGGGAATTATTTAGATACAATTGCTGTCCAAATACAAGGAACAACTGCTGTTAAATCAAGTTTTAAATACCAATAGTCATGCCTAGGAATAAATTAGCTTTTATTCTTCTAAACAATTCAGCCTTTCCGACCATTTTGTGATCATCCGTAACCCCGATTAAGGTAATTCAGACTTTCTGCCTTTTTAAAGCATTTCTACTAATGTGTCATTATCGTCTCTGGGAGCTTGAAAATGTTTCTGCAACACAAATGCCTCTGTGCAACACAGCCTGAGTTGTGCTGAATTCCTCTTTACAGAATTGGCCCACTGTGGACTTGGTATCTCTGCATCAGTGGCTCTGATTGGCCAGGCCTACTCCTTGGACCATTTATTATATTATTTCTAATCAACTTTCCTCTTTTACTGTCACAATAATGTAGAAATCTGGGCTGGCTGCCTCTTCACTCAGAGCCAACATCTTTCATCATAAAACATGGAAAATTAATAAGCCTCAACAATTGCTAGCACAGGGCATTCGAAGAAATTGTGGCTTCACCCCACTTTACTGTCCGTAGGAGTTTTTCTCTAGTAGGGCCTTTTGTGGCTCCACAGGAGCTGAGCTTGACTTTGACACCTCCTCATGGCTCAGAGGATGGGCCACCACTTCCGAGCTGCTGGGAACACAAGCTGGCCTCCTCTCCACTGGGTGCCTGCGCCCTCAAGGAAAGCCAAGGTAGACTGGGCGAAGTCTCTGCCTATTGTGCACTGAGATGACTTATTAGTAACATAAATTCAGCAAATGACAGCACTTTTCTCACCATATGGAGCATTTGTGGTCTTCAGAGATTGTATTCAATGTGTTCCAGGTCCCACCCCATTTAATCCTCAGAGTCATACTGGGTACATGGTATTACTTTTGTTTTATCAGTGAGTAGACTGAGACACTCAAGATCACAAAGCTCTAAGGGCCAGGCTACAAGTTTGTGTCCAACCAGAATAGTTATAGAGTGCTTATTTTTAAATACAGTGCTAAATATAGAGTAGGTAAATCAAAAATTGAAAAACAGTATTTCTAATAAATATAGAATTGTAAGCCTTACTATATAAAAATAGGAAGAACAAGAAGGCATATTTTATTCTAGAATTGTGAAAGCCAATGAGTGCAATTAAGACAGGTAAATGAGTAAAGAGAAGCTGTGGGGGGGGGTCTTACTTAGCTCATTAGCGAGAGATTTTAAAGAGTAATATATAGTGTTGTCCAAGATGTAAGAAATATTTCCATACTTATTAATCATAACAATGCAAAGTATTCCTCCTTTATGGAAGAAAACTGTCCTTAGAAATTGCCTATCTTTTGCCCTAAGAATTTTAAACTAAGATTTTACCTGGAGGATATGATTGTGGATGTGTATTAAAATTTATCTGTGGAGATGATCACTACAACATTTCTTTATGCACCCACAATGAAAAACAAGGTGAGTCAAAAATTAGCTGCAGTAAAATAAAAAAATCCAAATAGTAGGATATTTTTATCGTTAGTAAAGAATGGTGGAGGAATATAAATAAAAATGCTTATAATTGAGAAAACTACATATTCACAGGCAAAAGCATGAAATTGGGCTCATCTTACATCATGCATGAAAATCAAATGGATTAAAGGCTTAAACCTAAAGGCAGAAGCTGTAAAATTCCTAGAGAAAAATAAAGGACAAAACTTCTTGACATTGGCTGTGGCAATGGTTTCTGGGATATACCAACAAAAGCACAGAAAACCAAAACAAAAATAGACAAGCAGAATTAAATCAAACACAAGAGCTTCCGTACAGCAAAGAAAATAAACTGAAAAGTCAGCCTGGGAATGGACTAAAATAATTGCACACCATATTCATAATAAGGGTGAATGTCCAAAACATGTAAGGAACACCAACGAATCAGTAGTAAATAAACAAAAGCCAAAGAGCTCAACTTAAAAATGAGCAGATGAACAGAGGAGATATTTCCTTCAAGAAAACATACAAGGAGTGACTGTAAAATATGGTGAGCGTTTGCACTTGTAAGCGTATTTTACAGTGAAAACAGTAAAAGACACATTGGCTCAAATCCCCTGCACAATCCCCCCAAAACACACTTACCCTACCATTCTTGCCTCTTTCTGAAGCAGTTCTGGAGTCCTGAGATGTGATAAATAATTATAAGGAATGCTGTTGCCCAGTGCCACCCAAAAGAAGGCAGGGTCACGAGACCATGAGTGTGTACCCTCACTCACCTTCACCACCCAGGCCAGCACCACGCCAGATGTCTCTTCCTCAGAATCAAAATAAACATGAAAAATAAACATTTTAAACTGGTCCATCAAGGCATCCAGGAGAGCTGAACTAAAGACACTTATAAAGAGGACTTCCAGAACTGCTGCAGAAGGCAGCAAGAATGATGGGTGTCTCGGTTACTTTTCTCCGATTGCTGAGACAAAATACCCAAAGTCCAAAATTAAGGAAGGAAAGGTTTATTTAGTTTACAGTTTATGGAAGTTTCAGTCCATACTTGGCCGGCTCAAAGGCAGGGTGGCACATGGCAAAGGAGAAACGTTCATGGTGGTGGAAGATAGCAAAAGCAGCAAGAGCGAAAAGGAGAGAAACAAGCCTCTTGTCCTCCCTTATGTTGTATCTTGGCTGTCCACCCATGCCCACACCATCTCTGCACCCGCCTCTTGCACAGGCACAGGATGTAGAACTGCTGAGTCACTGAGCCAAGCCTCCAGACTGCTCAAGTTGACATAATGTATCAACCATAACAACGGAATAAGTGTGTTGGAAGCAAGGGGAAGTGTTTTAATGGGGCTCAATGGTAACGTGTATTTTGTTGTAATACATTTTTATTTAAAGACACTATTTTTCAATCACAACTTGTAAAAATAGTGCACTGAGATATGAGAAGGTGCTCAATATTGCTCATTGTCAGGGATCTATCTGTTAAGACCTCAATGAGTCATCACCGCACACCTGTTAGAAGGGTTATTATTAAAATAAAGCAAAACAAAAATCCACACACACTGATGAGGAAGTAGACAAAGGCAATTCTTGTACTGTTTTGCAGAAATGTAAATGTATGGAAGTTAAGAGGCAGCTCTTCAAAAAGTTAAAGCTAGCAAAACCTATAATCGAGCAATATCACCCTGGTCTATACAGAATTAAATTCAGGATCTCCAAAGACACCTGCACACCCATATTCCTGCAACATTATTCACAGTAGCCAAGCATGCAAACATCTCTGATCCCTGTCCACGTCTGACTGGATGGAGTGAAGGAAAATATGTGTGGATGAATAATAGAATGTGGGATCATGCACTTGAGATGTAGCAAGAAAATCTTACCATGTGACAACGTGAAGGGCCTGGGGACATTATGCTAATGAAACAAGCCAGACACAGAAGGACAAATAGGACAATTTCTATTTATGTATCAGACTTAGAAGAGTGAAATTCATAGAAGCAGAGAAGGGAATGGCGGCTATCCAGGGCTGAAGGGTGCAGAACAAGGAAATATTAATGAAAGCGTACAAAATTTTGGATATACGAGGTGAACAATTCCTAGACATCTACTGCACCATACAGTGCCTTCAGTTACAATATTATAATTTACACTTAAAAGTTTTTGACAGAATAGATCTTATGTTAAAAGTTTTTATCGCAAACAATAACAAGAAGCAGACTTGCTCTTTTGGAGGTGGTGGCAGCGCTACAGCCGTGAGTGTGCGGACACCACCCCAGGGTACTCTCGTCTCCAAACCCACCAAGTTTTATGCATTCTACACACAGAGCCTTCCCCCAGCCAACTAGACCTTAACAAAGCTGTTCAGACAGAAAAAAGTCAATGTTTATGATTATATTAGGTAAATGGACTTGCAAAACGTTCACGGTGAAAAATTATATTTCAAATATGTGCATCTAAATAAGAATAGACGAATGCTTACCAGGATATTAACTGTACCTGCCCCTAGACAATAGAACTGAAGATCCTATTTCTACCTCTTACAACACCAAAACATTCTACAGTAGCATTAATTATTTTGATGCCTAGAAAATTCTATTAAAGGTAATTATAAAACAAATCCCTTGGGCCCGAGTGCTAAAACGGACCAGTTGTAAGTCTCACACGGCAGGCAATGTGGCACTGCTGTTGTGGGGTGCAGAGTGGGTTATTTATGTCCCAGTTATCTGCAGGAAGCTGTCCAGCTTTCCCTTTGGGGCGGGGCAGCCCTCCATCTGGGGCAGCTAATTAGTGACGATCACTACAATCTGTAACTGTGCTGTTTTGCTCCAGTGAGACTGCTTTCTTTTCTTTGTAGACTGTCAGCTTGTTCTAGAAACTACAAACTTCAGGGTTATATTTTTCTCTACCAAAGCCAGGTTTTCAAATTTAAAGTCTCATTTATCAAGCCAATTATTAAATCAATAAGTTAAAGAAAGAAAGGAAGGAAGGAAGGAGAAAAGAAAGGAAGGCATGCAGGAGAGGGTGGACAAAGACAGCGGTTAGTTATGTCATTTATTTTGGTTTAATCCTCCGATTACCAAACACTTGCATAGCAATGAATTCTCAAAGATGTCCAGTTCAACTCATCTGTCAGCCTACAGATGAGAAAACATATCTGATCAAGGAGAAAGCCCTGCGTGTTCAAGCAACATGCAGATTCAGATAATGAGGGAGCAAAAGAAGAAGGGCCTACTTGGAAAGGGTTATTTTACAGTCTTTATTTTCATTTCCAGGTGGACTTAAGGATTTCCACGCAAATAAACTGACTTTCCTAATGATCACAGCCAACCTCACATGTTTCATTTCTGTCTGTGGAGTCAGGGAACAAAAAAGAAAAACCCGTACTGAACTCTGTTGAAATTCACCTCCAGATGAAATTAAAATGAGCATCAGAGTGAAACTCAATGTCAGCTTGATAGATTTCCTGAGGGTTACACCATAAATTTGAAAAAAAGAGAAAGAAATCAATATAAGATAAACAACTTTGAAAATATTGAGGATGAAAATTTTTTTGTGTTATATACAAAGGTCTGCAAAGAAGAAAAGAAACTCTTACAGTGTGCAAAACTGCCCGGCTGCTGAGTCCTTGCTGGACAGCTCCAATTTGTAGGAAGGGGTGCAGGGCAAGAGTTTAGAATTTGGGAACTGAAGGCTCTGTATTTAAATCCTACTTTTGCCATTTAACTTCAGCATGCTACATTCCCAAGCTCCAGGCTCCCTAATGTGTACAGCTGAGGACAAAATTCTTGTTTTATAAGATAGTTATAAACATTGAAGGCAATGCATGTGAATCCACGTCCTGACACATCACTGGTGATAAACAAGAAAGCCCTTCTTTCCTTTCGTCTCCACATACTGATTGGCCCTAAGTCCACCTGTGATTCACTAAGCATCTCTTAAGTATCCTCTTTCTAACTCAATCCTACTTTTTAAACATTTTCACTCATTTTCTGAAGTCTAATCAGCATCTCATTTCTGATATATATATAGACAATAATTTTTCAACTCCAAAGTGTGGCAGCCCCAAATGCCCTTAATATTCAAACAAGATATTCTCCAAGAAGAAATTAAGAGTCATTCTTAATGCAATGGCTTTCTTCACTGAAGCTTCTGGTCAAAAGAAAAGGGTGCAGGTGTGTGTGTAGATGGCCACTGAGCCACAAGGACACACGGACAGTAGCTAGTGCTCCTGGAAGAGCCACTGTGTACAGACTGTTCTGTGTCCTAGCACTGAAGTGCTAATTTAACTATCAAGAGAGTCCGATGTGGGAGTTACCACGATCACCCTCATTTTAGGAATGAGAAACAAATATGTATGTTATGTTTCAATTTAACAAGTAAAAGAGCTAGGATCTGAGCCTATGGAACCAGGCCCTTCCTGAGTTATAATACAATCATTAAAATATCACATAAACATGCCTCATACTTCCTTAGAAAAGAGAAATTCCTGTTCCTGACCAATCCATAAACTCATACACTATGAATTGGAAACTCCAAGATTCATACAGCAAAGCTGAAGGCCAAAGCCCAAGAACCTGGAACACACCCCCTAATGACTAAAGCCAGGTTTAGATAAAGAGAGTGAAATAAAAACAAGCAAAGCTTAACCCAAGGTGGCTGTATCTTTTCCATGACAGGCAGCTATGGGAAGCCCCAGGATATACTATGGAATTCTACTGAGATGCCTTGAATAGGTTCAACAGACAGGAATAGGTGTGGTCTCAAGGTTTTGGAACCTGAATTCCTCCGAATCCTTCCATTCTGATTTTATTGCACAGTAGGATTTCCCACAATACTTCATTTTCCATAAAATTTCTCTGGGTAAGTTGTGGACCCATTTAAAGAAATTTGAAAGCCATCACACAGCCAAAATTTGTTTGGGGACCATAGCCCCCCTGTTGTTATACAATGATGACCTTGGTCATGTCCAGCACTTTCTCTAAACATAAACTTCAATTACATTGTGGGAGTTATCACAAGGGAAAAAAAATGATATTTAGGTGAGGGACTGTCAACCTTTTAATTATCATAATAACCAAACCAGTAAATTACTGCACCAAAATGAATGATTTCCATGGCCCACCAGTTAGAAAACTTCTGCCCCTCGGTAACTTATAAGAAGCAGTGTGTTTAAACAGAATGGGGTGTTGAGCAGGGGTCAGTTTTCCTCAAATCCCACCTTCACTGTGAGGTCACGTGGCTATGGAAGAGTTACTTTGATTCCTAAACCTTGGTCCTATGGCCAGAAACCGGGGCTACTGAGAAGAAGCCTTTCGTACAAACTGTACGCACCATGCTTTCCTGCTTTGAGCAAGATTGGACAGCTCGTAAATGGGAACGCTGATGCCCTATTAATATTCTTACACCAGTTCCTACCTCCCAAGCCGTCTGTCTGCCTTCTGAGAGGGTTTGGGGGAAGACAGGCTTCGGGCACATCCGACTGAAAGTCGGTGAATCCGGAGCCTCCTCTGATCTCCTTTCGCCAACTGGCATAAATATTCTGTAATTGCTTTGGAGTGCACTGGTAGCAACACGGCCAACTGCTCCCACCGATGACTCAGACATTGCTCTGAAACAGAGCGGGTGTGTGCACGAGTCAGGAAGCTGCAGAGCTCTCACATCTGAGTCACAGCCTTCAAGCCCTGATGTTCCCAAGTGCCTCTGCCATCCACACCCATATGTCCACTCCTCAGCCCAAGGACAAGTCAGTGTCTGAGCCGCACTTCCCAGGTCACTTGCTGCACACACCCCCACCTGGGGATCCCCTGTCTTTCCGTGCCAGGGCCAGATCAAGCCCCGTCCTCAGCAAAGCCTTGCTAGACGACCCTTCTCCACGTGACTCTTTCCTGAGCACCTCCCTCGCCTCTGATCGTTATAAGCTCATCAATTTAGCACTTAGGCACCCTAAGGTGTTGCGTATGCATGTGTGGCCACTGTCCCCACTGTGATGGGCCCAAAGGGGTATTCTGAGTTAGTCTTGAAGACACTGCTTTAGGTCCGAAATTTGCTGAAAGATTCATACCTTGTTCATTGTGTACCCGTGCAAAGCATAATACACACAGAAGTACCAATGCACAATAAAGTGCAATGAGAACATAAAATTCATCCTCCTCCTCAACCCGGGCCTAACAATGATGCACTGCCTCAAATGATACGTAAACACTGGGAATGCTGACAGCAATTTTAAATCACCTTCCTGACTTCTCATGTGTTTCAAAATACAGCATTTTATGTGATAATGTAACCTCTAAACTGATTCTATCCCTGAAGTTTTACTAAATACTATTAAAGGAAAACTGCTGAGAAATATTTAATGCAACTGTTTATTTTCCTAAAGATGAGCTGATACTCCCAGCTATGTGTTTCCAAAACAAGGATTTGTAGAGCCTTCAAGAAGTCTTGGCTTCTCATGAATTTGAATATCATATTACAACCTGGAATTTGCTGTCAGCACAGATGTAAGGAACTGAGCTGATTTCATTAATCTGCTCCAGTAATAATTCCCTCTCTCATTGTCACTGACTTTACAGTTACTAGGCTCACATCTGGGGGCTGGGGAGAGATCAGTGGTATGATGCTTGACGATCATGTGCAAGGTCTGGGGTTCCATCTGCAGCAGGGCAAAAGTAAGAAAAATAAAGCAAAATCTGATCTGTGCAGTGACTACAAACTTTGGACTCAAGAACTAGGAAAAAAAGAACAACAAATAAAACTTGGTAATTTTCACCTATAAGCATGCAACAATTCCTGTTGATTTTTTTTTTTTCCTTTGGTAAGTGCGTCTCTTTTCACCAACCTCTGCTGTCTATTCTCCTGGACACAGGCTTTCCCCTTGGCCCCAAAACCACGTCCTCCTACCTGGATTAGGGCAGAAGTCTCTTGTCAGCTCTTGACTTTAAGCTCATTTGATCGGATCTATTTTAAGTGTAGCTTCAAAGCATTTTCTTCCTTAAATAGCACTTTCATAATGTCGCTCCTGTACTTATTAACCTTCCACGGTTTGTGAGTTCCTACAACTCCACAGTTAAAATTTCTCTGCTCCTCATTTTCCACTTGCTTCTCCAGTCAGACCAACTTCCGGTCCATTTCACCAAGGCGTGGGGACACCCCCCCCCAAGTGAACTGTCCGTGCCGAACACTGCAGCACATGTGTGAAAGAGCCTGAGCCCCTGCCTCTGAGGGGTCATGGGAGACCAGGGAGGAAGGAGAACCGTGAGACCATCAGCACACACAGGCAAGCCTACCATGGGCAGAAAGCGCAGTGAGTCCCCAGCAGGAGGCTGCGAGTGGTTTGCAAGGTTAGAGGGACACTTTGCTATAGCAGCAAAGTTCTCTGTAACCCTAGGAAGTCCAGAGCCACCCATGCCTTTACACCTTCCTCCTCCCCATGAACAGGACAGTCACCACTGCAAGGAGAGCTGGAGGTTGATATGAGTTCCCCCAGAAATAGATCCTGAGACCAAGACTCAAGTGACAATATTTGCTAGGGTCATGAGACAAGGGAAGTCCAGAAGAGGAGGGGGAAGGCAAAGAGCAAGTGGTCTCTCATGAAGGAAATTACTGTTTTGTGTAACCCCAGCTTAATCCCAGAGGTAATTCTAGAAAAGCAGGATGGAGAACAAACTTCAGAGTCTTCCTACTTCCCAATATCTATCATCCATTTTGGTCCTTATTTGTGCTTTTGGCTTCTCACACAGAGAAGCAATGTTTTATATATATATATATATATGATTTACTTCACTTAAAAGTATAGTCTCCTGGTGCATCCAATTACCTAAAAAAGTCCGAAGTTTATCCTCTTTGTGGCAGAGTAGTACCCCATTGGATTTTAAAAAAAACCACATTTTTCATCCATTCATCTGTTGATGGGCATTTGGGCTGTTTCCAAGATCTGGCTATTATAAATTGTGCTGCCATAAACATGGGTGTACAAATATCCCAGTGGTGTGATTCTCCTAACTCTTTCAGGAAGATACCAAGAAGAGGAATAGCTGGGTCAAATGGAACCTCTAGTTCTAGTTTTTTGAGTAAGCTCCATACTAATTTCCATACTGTCCAGAAAAAGTTACACTCCCACCAACAGTAGAGAAGGGTTCCCTTTCCCCCATAGCCTAGCCAGTATTTGCTGTTGGTTGACTTCTTGATAATAGCCATTATTTCTGGACTGAAACAGAATCTGAGCATTGTTTTAGTTTGTATTTCTTGTATCACCAGTGATGGCGAATGTTTTTTCATATATTTATTTGTCAGAAAATGGAAAGGTATCCCTTATTCTTGAGTAGGCAGAACCAATACAGTGAAAATGGCCATACTTTGAGAGAAGTATGTACAGACAGTGATAACTTCTGCACTTGACACACAACAGCAAAATTAGAACAAATTTCTTCTCTCTTCACAATTTCACAAAGATTCATTTTTGCTGAAGATCTTAGCAACTACAGCATATGATTTTTTGTTTCCATATTAGGTGAAGAACATTGTTTTTTTTTTTTTCATTTAAATAATCCTCGTTACAGCTTCTCTTTGCTATATACCAACTGTCAGCATCAATACCCTTGCACTTCGGGGTCATTGTTAAGTAAAAGAAAAGTTGTTTCAACACTTGTGTGCTATGATATTGTGAAGTCGGTCCCCAGGCCTAGAAGGCTACCAAGTGATCACCACATGGGTAGGATACACAGCATGAGTATGTGGACAAACGGCACAGTTCCAGGACTAGATGGAGCTAGGCAGCTCTCCAAATGCTACTCAGAAGGGGATGCAGTTTCTTACAAATTGTTCATCCCAACAATTATCTTCTTATTTAAAAAGGCCCTGGGTTCAATACTGTACACACAGAGTGAAAGTCAAGATACAGGCAAATGCTCATATTTTGATTTCTTTTGTGCAAAGACAACAGTGATTTCCTCTCCTAAACATTTTTAATTTAAAAGGGTAAAGTTTTCTATCCTAATTCATTTAACCTTGATCACCCGTACGTGTTGAAAAAAAGCTAATAATACAAATTGAAAATGCAGAGAAAATTAAATGGAAAAATTAAAATTACAGAACAATTATCCATTTAATAATTTCAGGCTGAAGTTTGACCTGGGTAACTAAAGAGGACAACTGTGTTAGAAAATCCCAAGAAGTTTCATACTAGGCTGGAGATTAAATCTTGACCCAAGTCTTCATTACCTCCCACCCCATCTAACACGTACATCCCATCAACCCCAGCATCTACCCTCGGAATGAGCCATCAGTAACAGGGACTTCAATGATTCTGCCTTTCCACCTTCCCATCCTTAAACTGACACAAAATTTCCCAGGAAAAGCTGCTGTCGGGTAAATTAATTGTTTCCAGAGACAGAGACACTGTCATCCTAGCTGTGTATCCCAATTTTATCATTTTGTAAAGGCAACTTCATCAAGTCTCTGATTATCCATTTCTCCCATCTCTCCTTCCAGGCAAGGATGGTACTTTACTACAAAATAATTAGGGAAAATCTAAACGAAGTGTCTGACACACTGCAGTCAGTCGGAAACCTGAAGTATATAATCATTTCTCCCCCATGCTTCCAATCACTGATCTACTTTTAGCTCACTCAGCAACCCGAGATGGACAACCATTCAAATGTGAGACCATTCTTGATTCACCCATTTGTAAGCAGCACAAATGTCGTCCTGTGTGCGTGTACGTATATACCAGTCAAGCTCTTTAAATTATATATCATGGTAGGCAAAATAATGGCCCCCAAACATCTCTATTTCCTAATGCTTGGAAACTAAGATAATGTTAGATTATATGGCAAAAGGCGGTTGAGGTTGTAGGTGAATTGCTAATCAGCTGACATTAAAATATCACGTTGATAATTAGGTAACCTTAAAATATAGAGAGATTACCCTGGATTGTCTTGGGCCCAATAAATCCTCAAAATTGGATGATGGCAAAATAACTTCCTGTCAGGGGAATGTTACCTGCAAAGGACTTGATCACACACTTCTACTGAACATGAAGGCTGGGCTGGCGAAGCACAAGGCCAGGAGTGTGGGCAGCCTCTGGGAGCCGGAAACCCTGAGGGAACAGCTCCCCCAGGACATTCAGGATGGAATGCAGCCCTGCTGACACTGTCATTTCCACCAGTGAGACCCACATTGGACTTCTGGGCCTCTATATCTCAGGATAATGTATGTGTGTTGTTTTTAGACATAAAATTCATAGAGACTGGATATAGTACCCATGAAAATAATACAGATATCCTTGCTTCCTCTAGATAAGTTGTTTGTTTTTTTGCATTGTTATTTTGACCCCGTTTTAAGTGGCTTTACCAGCCAAGCTATTCAAGAGCTGGGGAGAAGAGATTTGAGCTGCAGTGAGTTTCCAGAGAGTGACCCATCTGACCTAGCAGAGACTGTAGACACCAGAACAGGGCCAAGCTCTACTTCCCTCACTGTAACTCAGGAGCACTAAGAAATAGCTCTAGTCCTGCAGACTCACGCTGAAGTGTTGGTTAATGAAAATATCTCAATTATTTTCACATACATTACTTTCAAGGTGCTTCTCTATTACCATAGGGAAATTTTTGGAATCTGTAATGGAGATGATAATGCACTTGTGGCATTGATGAAATGATGCAGAGTAACTGGTACCTATTCCATGCCTGAACATTTAAACTGAGCTGCTGCCACTTCCGGCACAAAGCAGTGTTTGCTCCGCCTCTCCCACCTTCCTGCTCCACAGCCTCGGTCAAATGCCTCACTCCAGCCATCCTCGACAGCACACCATACTGGAAGACAATCAGAACTGGAGACGTGAGCCTCGGAGACAGCATCATTCAGTGATCAAGGATGTGTAAACTTTGGAGGTGAAAGATCTGAGATGAATGATCAATGCTCCATACCAGTTATGTAGTTATTTAATTTACTTAAATTTGTGAGTCTCCTTCACAAAAAGGAAATAAATTTACATGTTTTGTGCCTGAGACTGTGCTAGACAATTCATGCAAAAGACCTAGTACAACACAGTGCTTGGATTTCAAATGTGTCGGTTACTTGGTAATGATGACGATGATTTTGGAGAGTCGTATACGCCATATTAGCTGAAATCAATAAGTGTAGATAAAATCACCAGTGAACAATTATTATAGGAAGTGAAATGGGGAAGAAACAGAAACTCTGGGAACGCCTTCATTAAAAATACTAGATTATACTCACATGACATTTTTATTTCTGTATGGTTTTGTACAGTCTTGCTGCATTCCTTATCAAAAGAACGTATTTCTCTTCCTCTTTGACCTGAGAATACCTTGTGCGATTTTTTAAAGAATACAATGCATAAACTTGGGTGATTTTCAAAACCAAGTCACATCTTGAGACATATGTATCTTTGACTGCTCGAGCTGCCAACTAGAAGTCTGGGGACCCTGCGGGCCGTGTAAGAAAGTTCAGCACTACCGTGGCCGCTGTAACGTGGGAAAGAGAAAACATGCCTAATGCACTAAGTGATCTAAGCAAGTACCTTTGCAAACAGCACAGTGAAGGTGAGCTTGCCTACTTCTAGTTGCCTAGAGCAAAGTGCAAGAGGAGAAAGATAGCCTAAAGAAAAATTGTAAAATATAAAGAACTTGCTAGGTTAAAAAAAAAAAAAAAAAGAGTATCTTTTCCTGAGTATTTCTGGAGCAAACATAATTCTAAAATTAAGAAATAACTTCAGGAAAAAGGAAGAGTTTAGTGGTGATGCACACCTGTACTTCCAGTCTAGGAGTCTGAAGCAGGAAGACTGAAAGTTCAATCCAAGCCTGAGCAATGTACTGACTTACAGAGAGCCTGTCTCAGAAAGTGCAAAGGGTGGGTGATGAAGCTCAGTATGAAGGCCCTCAAATTGATCCCCAGCACCACAAAAATGGAAAGAGAAAGAAAAGGAAGGGAAGGGGAGGGGAGGGGAGGGCAGGGGAGGACAGGGAAGGATGGGAGGGGGGAGGAGGGGGAAGGGGAGGGGAGAGGGGAAGGGAAGGGAAGGGAGAGGAAGGGAAGAGGAGAGGAGAGACACAGAAGGAACGATAGGGGAGGGGAAGGGAGGAAAAAGGGAGGAAACATAAACTCCAGTCGTTTGTAGGAATATAGATTTACCTTGAAGCCATCATGTTCAGTGAAATGAATCAGACACAAAACTTCAATAGAACATGATTTCATTTACATGAGAAGCCCAAAATATAAATAAAGTGCCAAATAAAAACAAGAAGTATGGAGATCATTTTCAAATGGGAAAGAGATGAAGAGATGAAGGGAAGGAAGAGAGAGAGTAGAAGAAGGTGATCAAAAGAGAATCACCATGTGTTCTGCGCACATACCAACTACGTGCTGCAAACATGTACTGTCAAATGTACCAATAAAAAGATAAAAATTGAGAAAAAGATAAAACCAAGTACGGTGGTACAATTTTTTGTTTAAAAAGTTTAGAATAGTATGTTGGACAGACAAAACACTTTCCAATAATGCAAAGGTTTCTGAGGTATGACTCACAGATCCTTTCTATTACACATAGTGTTTCTAAAATCCTGAAATACAATGTCCTATGACAGTCACCTAGAAAGTCCAGAGTAGCAGGAGGATTACCCTAAAATCTGTGGTTGTGGTTCTTGCCTAATGGGGTGGACTATAAATTGATGCATTTAAAAACACTCACAAAATTTGAGAAGGAATGAGGGATTACCTTAGGTTGAAAAGACAAATAGTACCAAGTAGAAGAGGCTTTAGGCCCTTGAACTTCTGAAAGCAGAAGTCAGATAAAACTAAAGAGCTGTGAACACGAGCTACATTTTTTGAAAAAAAAGCGAAGCTGAGAGTTGTGGGAAAGTCATTCTCTGATGGTACAACTGAGCCTGAATCAAGGAACAGGCAACAAATCCCCTGTTCCCTCTGGAGCCTAGCCCTGAACCAGTGGCCACTGGGCTCCAATTCGCCAGTACACCTGGCACTGCCTATGTGGTTATTCTGTCTGTGCCATCACCATATGGGGAGGATGATGCAGAAAGTAGGTCCTTTAGGTTAAAGGTCCTGGGTCAAGAAGCAGTTTGCTCAAAAGCTCTACCAAAAAACCATCCTGAGGAGCCTTATGTACACAAACCCTGGTGCAGTGCTAGAGCCTGGGCCCTGGACATGAGGTAATACTGTAATGCAGTGAGACCTAGGGCACTAATGGACAGCAGTCTATTTTCCTTGGGACAAGGGATGTGTATTATTGTTGTAGCAGAAGGAAGATTGTGGTAAGGGTTAGTTTTCCAAAGCAGTCACAGTCACATTTCTGATGCCAAATGCTTTTGGAGAGTCTTGCTTCACTCCAACTCGCCTCACTGAATCTGTTCTCTGCCCCTTGAATGAAACATATGTCCTCTGAGGTTAAGTCATCAAAGGTTAGTTTTCTGTCCTCCTTCCCCCAAGAAATACTCCTTTGAAGTGCTGAAACACCATAAAACACACAGTCAGAGAAAGGTAGCCCAGGTCAGCAGTCCCATGCACTCATGTCTTCTCCCTCTGCTCCAGGAACCAGACATAAGTGAAGGAGACTTAGATTCTTCCAGCTCAGCAATGCTGGTTACAAATGCATGGCAGAATTTAAGTGAGAACCACCACACCATGCCAGTCAACATCTAGAACCATGGAGGGCATAAATAAAATGACTCCCATCATGTTAAGCTAAACAATTTAGAGGTGAGTTATTATACAGAGATAGAAAACCTGAAAACAAATTTTTCATATGCTAGAAGAAGTAATATAGTCATTTGATTAGGCAGAACTAAGATGTCATCATCTTGTGGAAGCAAAAGGAAGAAATTCAAGAAAGTACTAGTCAAGATAAAAGGCTGCGGAGGGAAAGAGAAGGAGAACTAGAGAAAAGTTACTAGAAATTAAATGTGTTGGCCATCTCTTGTCTAGAATGTAAAGTGGGCTGGCCTTCAAACATAAGAACAGTACCAAATACAAGAAAGCACCAGGTCACATCTCCTCTACGAGGCTCCTGCTGGGCCTCCTCATCAAATTCTCCAAGTCTATCCAACAGTCTTGGAGGAAAGGAATTATTATTGAGATTATACTTATTAATTGAGAGCAAGACACAATGTAGGTGTTTTACATACAAGAAGCTATCAAAATATATGGTGAATGTCTAAATTTTAAAAGGTGCGCTACAGTAAAAGACATATTGCTGCTAATCCCTTTCAAAATACTCCCCTTGTTTAAACACATTTATCCTGTCATTTTGCCACTTTTGGCAGCAGTTCTAGAAGTCCTCTTTTGTGAGTGTCCTTGTGGGGTGTGATCAGAACTACAGTGACTGCTGCTGCTAAGTTCCACCCAAAAGAAAGACAGGCTCATAAAGACACTAAAGTGTCCTCATCTACTTTATTCACCGGATCCAGCCCTGTGCAACTTCTGGCTCTTCCCCAAAGTAAAAGTGAACATGAATTGATTCAGGGAATTGAGGTAGCCACAATACAAATAAAGACACTCATGAAAGAGTACTTCCAGAACTGCTGCAGAAAGTGGAAAAGGGTGACATATAAGAGCATGTGAAAAGAGGGAACTGCTTTGAGGGGGAATTAATGGTAATGTGTCTTTTACTGTAATACATGTTTAAACATTTTGAATATTCACTGTATTTTCTGACTATGCTTCATAATTATTTCCAATAATATAACAATAACTCCATATTGTGAGCATTACTTCCATGTCACTGGTGATTAATATTATTTAGGAAAAATGCACTATTTGAAAATAGCCATGTAGCTGGTGAATGGGGGACTCATTATTTTAACCTAGTCCTGCGATATCCCAATACTCAGGATGAAAACTACTGAAGTTAACCTTTAGGATCAAATCTTGCCCCATGGGGAATAAAGCAGATTCTGAGGAGCAAAGCCTTGGTCCCCTTTGAACTCGTTCTCCCATATGGCGGCCTCCAGACAGCTGAAAGCTGGGGAGAGTGCTCTGTGGCAACAGGCTCCTCACTCTCCCCAGCGATGCCAATCCATGTTTTACTTTCCCATAATACCCTGGACTCCAAGACAACTGTCTTCTCTGGGCACAAATGAAGTCTTCTCTCTAACAGCATGGGGTAGTGAAGCTCAAATTCTAAAAATGAACTACAGCAGGCTATTTAGCACAGCACTCGGCTTCCAGATTGTGTCCTGTTTACAAAGGCACATATTGTGCTAATAGTAAAAATCAGGCAAGTTCTACTTTCATAATGGTGGCCTAACATGGATGCCACCCCCTCACGCCCCCGCCGGCCCACACTCACACTCCATCCGAGCACTAATTAAATCTTAAATCACCTTTTTCCAAACTACACAGACAAGTGGAATTTTGTGCACATATTTGTGTGGCTTGTTTACAACTCTCCTCAAACTGCTTTCCCAGTTAAAATGAAAGAACTAGCTCACCCACATGGATATTCTGGGCTCCTAAGGTTTAACTCAGAAGATAAATGTACTTTCATAGTCATCTTAGAAAAACCACTTAGGTGAAACAGGTATCATTCATTATCTGAAGCCAGTACTTCAGACTTACTCCGGAGAGGTCTATATTCTATGAGATGCTAACAATTACTCAGCAAGAATAGAGGATTTTGGCCCAATATTTGGGGAAGCACAGTGGCTCATTTTATGCTCTTGAAATTCTACACTGCACATTAGCATTTTAAAGATATCAAAAATCCTGCAAGGTACAAATCTCTTGAACTGTTTTTAAATCAAGATTCTCCAAAACTATTCCTCACGGCTCTTATCCTCACACAACACCACTTCCACTTCTTGTATAACAGAATCCTTTAAGCAAAGCATTTTGACAAATATCATTCTCATTCCCTTTGAATTAAATTGTATGTATTGGGTCAATGTGTAAAACAATGGAGGGATGAGTTTTTATCCCTTTCAACTTACTTAAAGATGTTGATGACTGGAACATAATCTGTCTACTGTCTGAGGAACAGTAGACACAGACAAAGCTGTGAAGATACAAAAGAGTTTAAGAACGAAGCGGAAAAAGTTGGATAAATATTCAGTTATTGAACATACAACAATATGATCTGGTAAAAAGATTATGGGGTTCAGAGTCAAAATCCTCTGACAGAAATTCAATTTCTACTACTTCCTAGAAGTGGTGCTGTTAAAAAAGGTTACCCTCCCTAAATATCAAAGTCTTTGTGTATAAAATAGGGATAAAAATATAGTAATGCCTCGGTTCAAAAAGCTTCTGTTTACAAACAAATAGGTTTGCAAATAGAAGCACTTGGCAACATTTTGCTTCTGCTCATAGAATCCACATAGACTGACAAACACAAGTGTGACCATCTTCCCCAGAATCGTGGGACAAATAAAGTTTTGAACCACAATACCACTTGGTAGGAATGGCTATGAGAATTGAATCAGGTATAGCGTATAATATTTTCTGCTTTGTTGGTGTGAGATAATTAATATATAGCCTTTCCATGTAAATTAATTGCCTATTCAGTTGGCATGGTTTCAGGTAAAATGTTGGTCCCATATGAACTGAAGAGGAACAAATTCAAATATGAGCATTCCCACTGGAGTGTACACAGCTACGTCAGTACTACAAGGACCACAGAGAAAAGGAAAGACTGATAGACCTCTGTAGACTGCTCTAGGCCATATTCTGACAGTCCCAAAGGATGTCAATAGAAGTATCTTAAAGGACGAACTTTGTTACTTTTCTATCATCTCTTCTTATGTGCCTGAAATTCAAAATTTTCCTCCTTAACAGCCAATCTGAAAAGCATTCTTCCAGTTAAAATGCCCTGTGTACGGAATCATATCTCTATATCTACGTTTCTTTCTAAGAGATTTATCTAACCTCCCCAAAATCTTCCTACTTTACCCCCCACACAGCACCCAGTGAAGTTCTGAGCTCACATCCTTCCTTCAATGAGGAGTAATTGTTTTGAACCCTTATTAAGAGAGGTTCTATGGACTGAATTATGTCCTCCTAAAATGAATAACTGAAGCCCTAACTTCCAATGTGAACACATTTGGAGATGAGATGTTTGGAAAATAATTAGATTTAAATGAGATCCCGAGGATGGGGCCACCATATGGTATCAGTGGCCTAATGAGATGTGACACCAGACAGAGCTCGCTTCCCCCAGCCATGAAAATGCTATTCTGCTATTTAACCCACACAACCTGTGGTATTTTGCTATTGAAGCCCAAGCTGCAATAACACAGTATAAGAAGTGTAAGACTTGGAAGGATGAAAGCTGAAACCATTATAATTGGGCTCCCTGGCACATTTCCCTGATGTACACATGCACATCATTGCTTGGAGATGGCTCTTACTGGCTGGTGGCATAAGGACTACAGGAACCAGTCATAGCCGTCTTCCTTCTAGGTGACTGTGTAGAAAAAGTTATATTCAAATGTCACTGGAATGTAATCTCTGAAATCTCTGATTTTGAAGAGAAGATTTTGAAACATGAGGTCCCGGCTCCATGTACGAGTTTTGTAGATTAATCAGGGGAAGTGTGGTTATTTGAGCATGGGTAGCTATCGACTGTACCTTTCTGGGTTTAAATGTGGGCTAAAGGAACAGGCTCAGGTGCTAAGGACAGGGATGAAAACAGCAATAAGTATCTGCTGGAAACCCTCAATATTCTTGTTATTTGATGTAGTCTTAGAACAAGAATAACAGAAATTTTGACAGAAGATCGTGCTTTTAAATCGCTCAGACTTGGAAGCCAAAATCCAATAAACAGGGATAAAGAATACAATGAAAATTTCCACTGCTGGACAGTGCTCACATAAGAGCCATCAACTCAAGCCATAAACGGAGCCAGTGATATCCACATCACAGTTCAGAACAAATATTTCTGGATGGCTTTGTTCCAGAACAGCTCCGATTAATTTGAAAGTAAACTTGGAGAAATACTAAAGAAATTAATACATTCCACCCCCAAAATGGCAACCATCAGCTATCAAAAATAAGTGAAAGGTTTAACTATTAAATTAAAAGGAACAATGTATATCAAACAGAAAAAAGGCCTAAGACATATACCAGGAGAGCAATATAAATATTTATATTATACAATTACAATCTGGATATAGCTACAGTCTGTAAAACAGCAGCTTCTGTTCTACTGAATGTATCAACATACATTTCAAGAGCAGGATTTCTCATGATAAGGCCTAGGCTGACTTACTAAAGGAGGCTTTGAAGAAAAACCTGCTACCCTTTCCATTCCACCTTTGGGAGGTGCTGCCTGCCTCAGCCTCCTCACTTCTGGCTCAGTTGTCTTTTAAGACGTTGGAGCTTGCAGCCCTCACAGTGTATCACTCTTCTCTCTGCCCCAAAGACCAATCCCAGGGCTCCTTGGACACACTGATGTTGAAGTCACCAATCCCACGACAAGCAATTCTTACCCCAGTGAGAAAGGAAAGGTTTTCCTCCAACATCATTAGAATTCATATCAGATCCCAAGCAGAAGGCATTCTTTTGGGAGCTTACAGCCCTGATGTGAATTCATTAATTGCCTTGTTCCTGTCGTTACTCACAGCTACCTCTTGGCATTAGGCAAACAGACATGCTCTATTTCCAGAGGACGTGGTCCAAAGACAACACTAGAAAGACCTTACCCAGAGTGCCACTCAAAGCCATCTTCCTCCTCCAACTTCAATAACCCACCAGTGTCTCTAAACTGTTCTGTTGATAACAAACTGTGTTCAGCAAAGCAAGTCGCCCTTCTGCGGCCACTAAGCTTTGCTATGATACCTTGATTGGCTTGGGATCTGCTCAGGGCTTGGGTGAACACACTTTGGGGTGTAGCTGTGTCACGGAGGCATGACCACGTGTCCTCTACCTGGCCCCTGGCCTTTCCTCTCAGGTGCTGTCTCCTGCCCTGTTTCCCAGATGCTGTGAACTAAGCATCTTTGCTCCACCACACCCTTCCACCATGATGTTCCTTCTAGTGAGCCACCAGACCATGAATTAAACCCCCTTAAATCATGATCCAAATTAAACCTCTCTTCCTTTAACTGTGTGGCATATTATGCAAACATGGCACTCTCTGCTCTTACATTTTTGCAGGGCCCAGTCCTGAGACCAATCACTAGGTCTATTTTGAACAATCATCCTATGCTCATCAATGTCCATCAGGACCTTGTTGCAGAAGTGAATAAGCATCATTCTGGGAGTTCAAAAGATAGAGTTTCAAGCCATGTTTCCATCACTCTCTAGTTGGATAACATCTGAGTAACATACTTAGACTTTCTAAGCCTCATTTTTTAGTTGTAAAATTAGGGAAATAAATAATGTTCTCAAAAACTGTTGAAAGGGAAAATGAATTGATGCTTATAATGTAGCCTAACACCAAGGCACAGTGAGAGCTTGGAATGTGATAATGATGTACATGCATCATAGTTGGTCTCCTTGTCATGTCCTTGGAGCACGTAGGTCCCCTTTTCTCTCCCTGATGCCCAATAAGCACTTCATTAGGAAACAAGTAGAACTGGTGCTTAATATCATCCTATACATCATCCCTACCCTGTGATAAATATTGAAAGCCAGTAATCATAAATAGAAACTCACTCTACAAGTATATACAGTTTTACAAACTGAAATTCACAAAATGTGTTACAAACACTGAGATATGTAAAATATGTAAGATGTAAACCACTATTATGAGAAAGTTAAACTAAGAAAGAATGAGAATATATTTCATTTTTAATGTGAGTTGTTTAGTGCACCCCATAGCAAAAGAGATAAAATGTTTCTTGATGTAAATGTGCTTAAGACTTCCAGACAATTCCATCTCCAGCAGGTTAGAAGTATGGCCAAATAAAGTAAAATCAACTGGTATTCTCTCTTAGAACAATATAAAAAAGGGATAGAGATTGGTATACTGGAGACAAATTTTTACTTTTGTGTTTCTATAGATAGGTTGGGAAATGAGATGGCTCAGAATTGTAGGCACATACACTCATATAAAATGCCTTATTACCAATCAATCCATACAAAATAAGAACACTTGAAATCAAGCCAGACCGAAAACGTGAGACTACTGACAATCATCTTCATAGCATTTCCAACTGAGTAGTAGCAATCTTCACGGGCAATGAAGTTAACGCGGCTACAGACACCTCTTCCGAAAGTTTAACAGTTGTTGGATCACAGATATTATTTGACACATTGCCAGGGACACTTAAGTTTCTTTTGTCTCTTGACAATAAAATTAGAATTTTTAACCATGATAGAAGTTGGTCATTATCATTTTTTTAGAAACTGCATGTAATACTAACTCTACAATCAAAATCTAGTTTTCCATCATGTTCAAATCATTGGATGGGTCTGAATTAGGCTCATCTAATAAGCATTTCAAAAATATATAATCCACAAAGGTAGCTGTTCACAATATAATCACATGTTTTTATAATGCCATATAAGGGAAATCATCTCTTAAGCAGGACTGCATTTGAAGATTAGCAGTTTACTTTCACAGTTTATGGGAGGGTTTACAGAGATTGGTGCCTTGTAATCAGAGGGGCAGAAGTGACTGTCAGTGTCTATTGTAAGCCTTAGCACATGTACCGCACCTGTGTGACACGTACCATGTCCCTGTCACTGCAGGAAGGTTGCAGGAGCATTTGAGGAAAAAAATGCATCTCACAAGAGCAGTTTTCACTGAATGTAACAATATTCTTTGGTGTTTGATATCTTGACTAGTTATTACATATCCATTCTCTTGTTTACTGTTTTATTCATCAGTATTTGTTTTGGTTTATTTGTTTTTCTTCTTGCAAGTAAATAAGTCAGTGATGATTAGTACTAGAAAAACATAAATTATAAGACTTTAAAAGTGACCCCATTTAATTATTTATATATGTACATGAATGCTATTCTCAGCAACTGCTTTCAGAAAATATAAAGTGAAAGCTGAACAAGCTTGGAATAAAACTAGTTTGATTCTCATTTATGTAAACTTTAGGAAAATAAAGATGCTGGAAATGTTGCTTTCCATTTTTGATATTTCCTCCCAACTCCTATAATATGAGCACCATGATAAAAATAACCACAACTGTATCAATTGCTATCACTGAACACGATCTTTTTCTTCAGGTCAATGCATTCTGGATTCTTTGAAAGTGAATGCCTTCTAGAAAAAAAAACCCCAAAGTTTCTACAGAACTCCAGTAAAATACATTAAAATAATCGAGGAAATGTATTACAACTGATGAGTCGCTATGAAATTAGCCAAAGAGCTCAAGCATTTTAGCATCAAACAAGCTGAGTTAGAATCCTAGGTCTGGCACTTCAGTGCAGCTTTGAGAAAGTTGATATTTTGAGTCTCAATCGTATATCAGAAAAATAAATGGAGATAAAAACACTAGCCACCAGCAATTGCACTTCTAAGTAGATGCCCAAAGGAAATGAAAACAAGGGTGGGAATAGACATTTTAACATGAATACTAACTCTGCCATCAAAACCACATTTTGATTGTTCATACCAGCATTATTCACAATAGTCAGATAGAAACAACTCAAATATTCATCAACCAGTGAGTAAATGAAATGTGATATATAAATGCTCTTGACTTTTAAGTCCAGAATATATCTAGTATACCTAACCTATCCAATATCATAGCTTAGCCTAGCCTACCTTAAACATGCTCAGAGCATTTACCTTACAGAGGGCAAAATCATTTAACTTGAAATTCATTTTCTAATAAAGTGATGGATATCAAATTAATTCATTGGAAGAGTAAAAATTCAAATTTCAAAGGATTGTTCCTACTGAAACTGCATTGCTTGAACATCATCATAATGTCAAAAAACCAAGTTGAACCATCATAAATTGGGGACTACATACATGCAATGGAATATTTATCAGCCATAAGACAAATGAAATTCGGATGCATGTGACACGATGGAAAACACAATGCCACGAAGTAAGGGAAAGACAAAAAAAGAAAAGCATTGCATATTTCCATTCATATAAAGTAACTTAAGTAGACAAATTTTTAGAGAGAGGAAGTAGCACAGGGTAATGAGGAGCTGGTGGTTAGGGGTGACTCTGTACAAAGCTTCTGTTTGGGGTGGTTAAATAGTTCTTGAAATGATATTTGTGATGGTTAATGTTACTGAATTTCACACTCAAAAATATAATGATTCCTCACCTATCGCGGGAGTTACATTCCAGAGACTCCCATGATAGGCGAAAATCCACAAAGTAACAGCATTATATTTATTAGTTATATAGATTTTAAGGCTTTATAAACCCTTCCCACACTCCTATAAACCTTTCCCACTCTCTTATTAACCTTTCCCACACTCTTATAAACACTTCATATGCTCTTAAACACTTTCTACACTCTTAAACCTACGTAATTTTCACAACATGTAAAATTGTACTCACCGATGGGTACTCACCGATGAAGGATACCGCAACTTGAATGATGAAGATCACGAATTACATACTGTGCAGCACCGATGGCGATGAAGGTGATGACCATGAGATAAATGTACTGCACAGCCAAGAAGAGCAAGGAGAGATGCTGAAGGTATGGGCACAGTGCGGGAGAGCAAACAGACGGATGCTATGGTCACTGAGCCAATCAGCGTCCAGGATACAGAACACAGTGCTGTGGTTGGTGCCTTCCATTCTATCAGCCAATAGTGTGCCATGTACAATCTCACGTTGGCAAACTTGTGCAAAAGGTAGTGGCATACCACATTTCCACTGTGTACAGTATGGTATTTATCCACTGATGAAATACATACTATATTTTATTTCAATTTAATATTCTTTTAATATGTTTGAATTAACTTTTTTATATTGTCTTTTTTTAGGCAAAATAATTTAAATCATAAATATTATGTAAAAACTTACACACTGCAAAATCCTGCGATATAGCAAAAACTCCATGATACAGAATTAGATATTTTTTTTAAAAAAAACCATGATACAGTGAAGCTGCAGTAAGTGAGCCATGAGATAGCAAGGGATAATTGTAGTTAAAATAGTAAGTTTATATAATGCATATTTTACAGAATAAAAAAGCAATGCCTCATTAAGTTGTGAAGATAGATTAGTTCATATATAAATAATACCTGGCAGGAACAAGCGTCTGATGAATGTAACTTGAAACATATCCTCCACTCTTTTCCCTTTCTCTTCTGGACAATAGCACACGTACTTTTAAGTCATGTTGGGTTAATTCACTTTGGCGAAGAAAAGATAAGAGGAACTGGAGGGATCAGAGTTGCTGCATTGATGAGAAACACAAATCCAAATATTTTGACCAGAGGACTCCTTGACTTTTCATTAGAACAAAAAGGCTAACTTCCCAATAAACTGTCTCAACTCTATTTACATAATCATGGATTTCGGTGCTCTACTATAAAGTTGTTACTGTGAGCAACAGTTAAGACTTTACCCTTTCCCGGAGAACACACGTTCTTTATCCCTTTAGAGCAACACTTAAAATGATACAGTCACTTATTCATACAGGCCAGAAAATTTAATGAGCATTAAATCTGCAGTGTGCATGAGGACACAAGACTTATAATATGAAGTCCTTGTCCCCAGGAAATGTAGCAAAGACAAGAGATGAATGTAACAGTCCCTTGTAGAACCTGAAAGTCCGCAGAAATGTGGTCTCCAAAGGCTATCCACACTACGGTAGACATTTTTGTTGTTTCTATTTTCATTAAATTGCATTTCCAGTTTCCTCCTCTCCTAGTTCTTCTATGCCTCCTGTTCCTTGACATGTGTGTATGTAGGTTTTTGTATCTATACATATGTATATGTTCTTGTGTGTGTGTGTGTGTGTAAATGCTCACAGTTGGGCACGTATTAACCTACACACACACACAAAGGGATGGCAGAGAGAAAGCCTGAGACAGTGCCTAAGAGATTACTACAATCCTTACTAGTCTTATTCTTTATTTTCACTTGCAAAACAAAAAATTTATATTAATTTTCTCAAATCCTTCCTCCAGACTGTTTCCAGCCTCATCCCTCTTCCCTTTAAAGTTCACCAACAATCTTTGCTGTATAGAATTTAGTGTATCTCAGAATTAGAGTGACACTTTGGGGTTGGGATGTTATCTGGTTCCTGCTGTATCTCACAGCCCTCCCAGATCTACTGTTTTTTGTATTCCCTAACCCTTCCCGTCTGTCTCTCACAGGCTCAGATGCCCCTCTTCACCTCAGCCAGCTCCCCTGTGTACAACTCCACTGTCTTCTTCTGCATCTAAACTGTGCTGCTCCCCAAGACATAATCATGAACTTATCCCATTACCTCTCCACCACCTTGCCCGTGAAAAGCCAGTTTACAAAGGACCAGGACCTTTCAAGTCACACTTCCACTTCCTGTCCTGCGGCATAACCTCCAAAATTGCCGCCCCACCCCCAGTAGGCTAGTGAATGTGTTCATTCACACATCTTATCCACCTTAAAATTAACATTTTAAAATCCAACGCATTGGTTTTCCCCACCTATTTCCACAACATTTATTTCTATAACTCATTCATTCACCAACCTGGTTGCCCAAGAAGTTGGTATAAAACCATTGAGTCATCCCTGATCTATCAATATATCTATAAACTAGTACCAAATTCCCAATGACTCCAGATTCATCCTATCATAGTTCTATTACTTTAAAGCCTTTGGTTATGTCCTCTGATTTCAGTCTTTTTTAAATGTCAAGACCATACTGAATAAACAACAAAAAATGCTCATAAAAAACTGAGATCTATCCATCAGTCTTATGCCTCCCAAATCAAATATAAACTTTTGTATCCAACTGAAATTTACTGTAAACTGAACCACTCTATCTATGGTCAATCTATCATTTCTAGGATATACTTCACATTCTATTAGCTGGTTAACCACATCACTACCCGTTTATTCTTGGCCATACTTGCTTCTTCCTATTAATCTCTCTTCCATCTGATAAAGTTTTACTACCCATTCACACTTAGCCAACAGAAACTTCTTCTATGGAACATTCAAAATAATATTCTAATCCAAAGGCACATCTATTTATCTTATTTCTTTGCCTCTGGGATACTTTCTGCATAATGATATATACAAGAATCATTTGCCCACAATGCACTAGTTTCCATTTTGGTAGAGCTTGGAATTTTCTTGACTTTTGTTAAAACTTCTTGCTTTGCTACTGCATGCATGACTTGCAAAAATGTGAACTCTTGCATGAGCACAGCTTGAATTTCTTCGGAGAAAAATCACTACATCTTCTTGTGGTGTTAATGGAAAGAGTAGATGCGATAATATGGTACGTTAGTGGACTATTGATGTTGTAGCAAATTGTCCCAAATTTAATGGCTTAAGACAACACAAATTTATCATCTTACAGTTCTAAAAGTAGAAGTTTAAATAGGTAAGCAGGCTTGCAATCATTTGGAGTCTCTGGAGAGAAACAGAAAACACTGTTGCCCCACCTTCTTCACTGTCTGGGGGCTGCTTACATTCCTTGGCTCAAATTGGTCCCACCTTCCTCCAGGCTCTGAATCCCACATGGTCAGATTTTCTTCTCTGGCTCCTTTCTCCCTCTTCCATTAATAAAAGACCTGTGATCACACTGAGCACTCCTCAGGATTCCAGGAATCGCGTCCACTCGGGTCCTTGGCTTGATCACATCTGCAGAACAGCTCTTATGATGGAAGGTAACGTAGAAAACAACACACCTTCCACCTACTAACTAGTCAGTTTCCATTCATGTCTATAGTACAAATTATGTAAGAGCAATTTCAGCCCATTGCTAGCCTTCCTAATGTATATTATAGTGCAATAGTGAAAAGTTAATGAATAGCAGCAAATAAAAGGCTATTAATTTCTATCAAACTTTATGCATGTCAGACTTGGTGGCCTTAGATTACTCTCTACTCTCTCTAATACAGAGTCCATTTGTGTTGCCCTTATATTCAGACCCCCAAGATTAATAAGAAAATAGTAACAACATATTCCAATTCTTCCCCAGTTATGATAGTTCAAAAATTTTAATTTTGTTCCCAGACCTACAGTAGCAACTGTTCTAACATTTACTTGCCCTGAATTCTCAAGATTTTATTTCATAAAAAATATATAATTTGCAGTTTCTTATCCTACCTTAGGGATTTGATAGAGAACGCATATGTATTTCTCCATGAAAACAGAAATCCTATTACAAGTAGGAATTTTCTATAAACTAACATTTTAGAAAATAAATATCTACAGGGAAATGGTTCTTTAAGGGAATAAGTTCTGTTTGTTTTGTCCTTAAGCTTCACAATGCTGCAGTTCCTTGCCCAGGAAAAAAATAAAATCTCGTCTTCATTCCCAAAGAGGGAAAATACTTTTCCTCTGGGATAAATAAACATAAAATAATTCAACACTTCAAAGAAGAAAATCCCTGGGTTAGAATTTGAGATTTTCTTCTTTTCCCTAGTATCTTAATGACATATATTTTCCTAGGCCATTTGAAGGTTTGTTGGTTGTCAGTTGGGTCTTACACACTATCTTTAAATAATAGGGTTTCACTACCGTGATCTTCATGGTCACAGAGAAAAATGAGCCTTAAATCAATCACCAACATAACATCACAAGTGTCAGTGTAAAATTAAGAGTTCAAGCCTATGCATTCAGCTCTGTTCTACACTCCAGCTGGAAAGGGCGTTCAATAGCAGCAATGTCTCTGTGCCTGAGGAAGTCTGTATTCGGAGATTAGCAGAAGATGATGTGTCACACTTTGACCTTCATAGACCTTCATTGATAGAGGTCTATTTTCTAAGGTTGTTTGAATATACTTTTCTGAATTAAATTGAAGTTTTACTTGTCCCAGCCCCAAGCCTTCTTCTTTGACCAGAATGTTACCCGTCTCCCTTCCCATTACCAGGGGTTATTACCTCCTGAGAAAAGTAGCCTCCATGGCTGGAAATTTTCACAGGTGAGGTGGGGTGCAGCTGAAAGGTAGAAGGCAGGCACAGCACATACAAGGCTCTAGGTTCTACCCCCAGCACCAAAATGAATAAAACTAAAACTTCCATAGGCAACACCAGTGAAGCATTTGCTCAAGTTTTGTCAACATACCTAAATTCCAGATTCCCTAAAACTCCTCGTTTGGGGAAATGAAGTCTTGAAGACTATCCTATGTTACACAAAAATAGCAAAAATAATGCCAAATTCTAGGGTACTTAGATGTTACGGAAACCTCAACCATTTCACTATAGAGAAAATCTAGTTCATACACTGTAAAATAAAACAATCTCTTTCACAACCCTTTCCCTATAAATATATTACTTTTCTACCACTGCTACATAATTTTACACTTTTAAGTAAATTCTCATTCTGAATCAATTTAATAACAACCCTGCACCTGCTGTGAATGGCCCTATGTACTTGCAGTGAGAGACGGGAACTGGAGCGCTGCCTCCTAAGCACTGCATATAAAAAGTAGAATGGAGGAAGAGAATCCACAGAAAATATAGTCTGCTTTTTTCCAGATCGAATCCCCTGTGTAGAGAAGCCATAGCGATGGAGAAACTATACACTGAAAATAGCACTGATGGAAAACAGAAAGCGTGGGGCAACCTTCCTATGCTTACAAATGTTGGCATCGTATATAAGGTACTGACAAGAACAGACTAAATACAGCGGCACCTCAGTTCACAAATGCATTTCTTTGCAACCAACTTGCTTCACAAACAGGAATGTTTCGCAAAATTTTCAGGTTTTTTTTTTTTCTAACTCTGCATCAGGTGAGGACACGACCACGTCCAACTTTCCAGCACAAACACAACTGTGTCCATCCTTTTCATAATCCGTGGAAAGGATTAAATTCTTAAACTGAAGTACCGCTGTATATTCTAAAACATTTCCACCGGAATCTCCATTAAAAATACAAGAGAAAGTTCATCTGCCCACAAAGGAATCTGAAAAGACATAGCAGTACCTTTGTTTAAAATAAGGAGTATGAAATATCTGCCCCTCACCTTGTGATCTTGGAGAGCAGGAATGTGCCAGGACAGGACAATTCCTCCAGAAAGCACTGAGAGTGCTCTACTGCCCATGCTTGGGCGCACTGGTTTTCAAGGCCAAGAGGACTCCTGCAACAGTGTGCCAGCCCCAGTCCGCCCTGCCACTGACTGCTTCCCTCCCAACTATAGCTGATTTCTCTACCGTAAACACAGCCAGAGGAAAGGAGGAGTTTGTTGAGTTCATTTTAAGTAAATGTCTCCAAAAAGAAAGGTGAGATATAAACTCTTTCCTTTCCCATTTCTCCTCCCTCCTCTCCCTTTTCTCCTTTCCCTCCATCCCTAGTTCCTTGGTCTTAGACACACAGACTTACAAACTTATCTCCTATACTTATTTTTCCCTGAGGTCAAGGGATGTAAGAGCCACACTCACCTCTGCATTCACAGGGCCCTAAAGGTAATGAGATGTCTTTGGATAAGTCATATATTTGTTTGAAGCTCTCCTTAGTAAGAAGCTCAGTAGGTGGAAAGTACATGTGACAAGAGATAGAACTACATATTCACGGTAAAATGGATTTTCAAAGCAGGACAGGAGGGAGCCTGCATTTCAGCCCTGGTAAATAAAAGTCTTGTACTTTTGAAATAATTATTTAGCTTCCATAAAGCTCAGGGTTTTCTTGGATAAAGTAAAGACAATGATACTCACCTTACAGGATGATTGTGAGTTATGCTACAGATGCTAGTGTCACACATCTAGAACTCACCATCTGACATGTAGTAACTGTTTAGTACATTTTTGAAAGGAAACAAGTAAGCAAATGCAACTTAGGTTAAGTTTCTAAAATCTCTTCACTCCCTTTTCTGCCTTGGTAAATAAAGTAAATGGGGCCTGAGGGTTTATCCCATTCTCCACATCATCAACCTAAACCAGAGTAATAGGTGTCAATGGGCTAGCACTATGTTAAATACCCAGCCCAGAACCTACTTTTTCCTCTTTCATTCCTTCATTCCCTCTTCCTTCCTTCCCTGTTTCCTTCCTTCTTCCATAAAATCTACACTAAGCAACTCTTATGATTAGATGATGCCATGTGTTTGCAATAGAAAAATAAATATATAGTTGATGCATGAATAAAGTCACAGGTTAGTGGAGAAAAGAAAGAAATCAAACAGTTGTGAGATGGGAAATTAGTGTCAAGACAGGTAGGCCTAGGTGTTATAGGAATATCAGAGAAAGGCAGGTGAGTCCCAGTGCAGGCCCAAGGAAGTCCTGCGAGCAGTTCTGCTTAAGGCAAGCCTAGGCCAAGCATGTAGACTTCCAAACTCTTGCAGCCACAGCGCATGCAACTTGGATTTAAATAGTCTCCTGCAACTATATACCATGCTACTTTCTCACTTGGTTTACTGAATACCAGAGCCTCACCTATCAGGTCAGTCTTCCCAAACCAGGTAGCCAGTCTGAAAACACACACACAAACTCACACACACACTCACACTCAGACACTCCTTTTTAATTCAGACATTTAGAAAGTCTACAAAATGTTTTACAAGGCCTGACTATGTTGTTTCTGTGGAAAGAGAATAACCTACATTTTACTGCAAAGCTAAGTTAGGCAAGCTGATAAAACAAATGGCAGAACATTTACAGCATGAGCCTAATAATAAATTGAACTTCTCTCCTGTCTAAGGAATTCATGAAAATCCTGAGCAAACCAATATTTCAGCACGCTTTCAATTTCTCTTCTTGCACCATCCACGTTCTTCGGCCCAATTCTTTTATTATGTTCTTTTATTTTCCATCTTAAGCTGAGGTTACTGTCTTGTATTGGGGTTGTTAATATCATGTAAAGAGTTTTCAATCTCTGCATCTCTCAGTACTGTTTTCTTCAGTGTTACATTCACAGGAGCTAGAACTGTGTGCTCAGTGACATTTGACATCTAAACAGACAGATGTGCCTTTCTGAAGTACTGAATTTGATAGAAATGTTGCTTCTGTCTCTATAGAGTCCTCCTTCTCATTGTATCTCTCTAATCTAGTTTCTGTGCTGTGTGAGTAGGAAGGATTACACTATTTTTCTTCATGGTTAAAAAAATACTTCTAAAATAGAATCCAAACTGGGAAAGGTGGCAGCGCTGGGCTGACGTATGGTTGCTTTTACTGAATCCCTTTACTTTCAAAAGCCACCACTCAGAGGAACACCCAAGAACATGAGAGAAAAGCCAAGCACAGACTGGCTGGGAGCTTCGGGATATTCATTACACGTAGGTGGGAGAGGTGCACGGAGGGAAAAGGGAAGGGGTGGAGAAAGTGAGGAGGCGAATGCTCAAGGGCCTTCTCAGCAGGGTGGAGCGCCAGGTCTTGCAGAACACGAACTAATTCAACACGAAGCTCTCCTTTGCATTTCTACAAATTACTTAAAACTTGTAATATCCGTTCACGTAAGTTTAGTGAGATAGGTATATTCTGGCATTGCTAATAAACATAAAGCTTAGTATCAAAATCTCTGAGGAGTTATTTGATGCAGTGTATCAGAAATAACTGGAACTGCACAAGCTGGTCATAGTGGCTCCTTTTGAGGACTTTATGTTAAGAAAAAGAACAAAGATATATGAAAATATCTAAAAGATACACATGCTGAATATGTTCATTACATGATGACTAAAAATAATAAAACACGTTGAAAAACCCAAATATTTAATAATGGTCTTGATTACCTAAAGTAGAATTTGTCTATATAAAAGGAAATAATGCAAGTAGTTATAAATCGTGTCATAGGATATGCATTCCCCAAATGACCTATTACTGGTGCCGATGGAGGTGAAAAAAGCCTCGCTCTTTGTAATGTAAAAAGCACAAATATACATATAGCTCATCAACTGGGATGCAGAATATTTGCAGTATTACTGTTTCATATGGAGAAAAATTATGCAAAAAATCTTTCAAAGCTCCTTTGCAAAATAATGAGCAAAAGGATAAGAAATACAGCTTGGAATATTTATTGATGAGGAAAATATCCCTTATAAATAACTACAATAGCCACAGAAAGCAAGGGTGCTGTCATAACAATAGCTCATCAAACGGGGCCACGGCTCTGTGCGTCATGGGAACAATGTGGTTTAATTCACAGACAGTACTTATGAAATAAGTGTTATTATCATCACTTTATAAGTAAGGAAAGGAAAATTTAGAAAGACTATTACTTCTCCAGATGAGGAAACTGATGATCAAAATAGAGTTGCAAAGTTTATTTGCTGTCACATAACAGTAAGAGATTCAGACGCAGGTCTAGGTCTAATTCACAAACTCTCAGCTATTATGTAGATTTACAAGTGGTATAATTACATGTATACACACATGTGCACATACACATACATCAGTGAATGAAAACACAGACACCAGAGCAGTCTATGTGAATTTATGCATCTATCTGGCCTTGCCATTACCAGATGTTCAGCATAGTACATGTATTATTTTAATAATAAAAAGAACAGTGAACCTATGCAAATAACAAATCTTGCCCTCAAAAAGGAGACAGACACATGAAATTGAATAGCTACAACATAACTAGAATTAATCCTCCTATGTGTATTCCTTGGGCAAGTTCCCTAGACTTTTTTTAAGACCCAGCTAATAAATAGAAACGAGAACATCTCTATGAGAATGAACATGAAGGCTATCAAATAGTTAAAGAAAAGTAAATCTCCGTTTCCCTCTGAGTTCCTGCAAGCGACTGGTGCCAATGCTTCAGAATTGGCATTCCTGGCAAGACAGGGGCATGCAGGTATGAAAGTGACCTTGAATGCCAGGCTATGGTGTTGGCACCAAACCTACAAAAATTTCTCTCAAATTATTAATTCCAAGAGTCAGTTTGCTCTATTTTCTTCTTTCCTTTCCTTTTCTTCCTTATCTTTGCTTTCAACCCTCCGTTTTAAGAGAAGAGCCTAAGAGATTTTTTTAAGTTAACCTCTGGGTTCATATTAATTGAATTTTTCCTTCCCTGCTTGCTGTAATGCTTGCTAGAAATATTCTGTGCTCAGAACTTATTAGTAGGGAAAATAGTACATTCTGCAGCCTTCCTGCAGAATTCAGAGCAGGCTGGCACCTGCTTTGTTTGATTAATAAGCAGGTAAAGGTTTTATCCAAGCACATGTCTCCCTTCCCTTCTCCTCAGCCACCTTGAGGAACCACTGGAGCCAGATGGGCATGGTCCACGCTCCTGGGAAAGGCTTGCTCCCTCTCTGGACCTCCACTTGGTGTGGCCCTTGTTGGGCAGATGGAGTCTGGAAGGCATGACTGACAAACATTTAAAAATAGAAGGGGATTGTTCCTCCAAGCCAAGCCATTACTCAGCATCACAGATAGGCCTGCACGGACCCACAGAGGGGCTGCAGCTTATGAATTTAACACGTTGAAGAAATGGAAAATTATTAAGAAATCATCAAGTGTCAGTGTGGCAGCCACCCTTCGCAAGTAAAGCTTCCACACGCTGGGAAGTAAGGCTGAGGGTCACCTTGCCTTCCTCACGCAGTGTAGCTTCACAGTTTTCTGAGGGAAATGGCTGCACCACAGAGCCAATTCCAAACTAACTAAGCTACACTTCCTCAGAACCCAACTGCTCTCCTCCCTGCACCTGACTTGAATGAGCATCGTCACCCTGGGTGCGACTGTGCTTCTAACCCTGCATGTGCCACGTGCTGCACTGAGCACTTGTCTACGAGGCCTTCTTAGATCCCCGCAGTGAGCACACTGATCAGCTTCCAAATGATAGCTGCAAAAACTAAGGATCAGAAATGTGAAACTGCCAAAGATAACAGAGTCTGTTAGAGAAAGAAGCAAAATTTACATCCAGGGCTGGCAACTCCAAGGTCTATGCTTGTTCTACAGAATCAGGCTCATCTTCAGCTCACTGGAATCCATCTGGCTCCATCCAGGGCACCTCACAGCCTCATGACTATTCCAACCCTATCTTACCACCTTTTCTATCTCCAAGACATGGCCATAGGACACAAGGAGTAGAGACGGGAGAAGACCTTTCTTCTCCAGATGAGCAGCAGCTTCAAGTTTTGAAGAATAAACTATGGTCACCACATAATACTAAGTAAGAGAAAAAGTATGGGTGGATCCATTTGACATAGAAGAAGAAATGTAACAAGAAAAAAGAATAAAAGCAAGAAGAGATTTTGATGAGGACTGAGTTAACTATAATCTGACCATATATATCCTCTTGCACAACAGACATTATTGGAGCACACACTATTAGAGGTTTAAGAAGACATGGGGCACACACACCAGGGTCAGATTTAAGTCAAATAGAAAACTCTCCTTCATGGCTTATTTTTTATTGCCTATTTTTTCAGGTTCTATATCTGTGAAGCAAGATTTAGGTCCATTTATCACAGTAGGTTAAGGAAATGAGAAAAATCACCACAAAAAGGAAAGCAGTAATGGAAAATTTTATGGACTCAAAAAATTTTGCCATGTCAAAATTTTAAAAAAGTTACAAGATGGTAGCTTGCGTGATTTCTCCTTTAGGCTTATCTCTATCATCCTTGACCAAAGAGCGTGACATTGCACATTATGATGTTCCTGGCATAGTTGACTATCTGGGGAACATATCTGCCATTTATTACAGTCCAGGAGCACTACTATTCACGGCTACCAGCCATTGAGTGTTTAATGCATATTGTTCAAGATGGTAAAGGTTTGACATCATTATATAACTTACTCTTCCAGCAATCTTTTGTGCAGAAATTATCACTGCGCTCACTTCTTTTGATCACCTCTCCCACTGCTGGGAGAATATACTGAAGGGCAGCAATTTAAAGGAGCAAAGGTTAATCCGGCTCACAGTTTCAGAGGTTTCAGTCCATGGTCAGCTGGCTCCAAGAGAAAAAACATGGCAGAAGGGAATGCTGGAGCAACACCACTCACTTTCTGGTGGCCTGGAAGCAGAGTAGGGGAACAGCACCGGAGGAAAAAGGGCCAGGGACTGGATGTTGTCCTATAAGTCACACCTCTCGGATGCACCCAGGCACGTTCAGGAGCGTACTTGACGAATGCCCTGGGTATCTCAAAGTAAGCAAGTTGACAAGCAGGATTAAACATCACCTCAGTACACTGATGAAGTGAACTTCAGACACTCCAAGTAGTATATTCACGGTCCAGCACAAGGAACTGAACCCAGTTCTGCCCTGCTATAACCCATATTCCTAACAATCATTCAGTGGGTCGCTTTCTGACTTTAATATTCTAACATCTGCTAACTAGATGTCAACAGAATACATAATTATGCTGAAATAAATATCTATTCCATGTCATTTAGGAAAAGAATTTACAATAACTAAAAGTGTAACAAAATTTATAAAGCAAACAAAAATATATTTTAATTTTTAAAACCTCTGGCGGCCTTTTTAAAAACTCTACAAAGCTTTTGCAAGGATCATAAAGTAATAGGGGTGAAGAAAAACTCTTCCTAGAAGAGAATGACCCAGTTTTGAAAAGATAAAGCTATTTCCAAATTGATGGATAGGTTTGATGCATTTCTAATCAAAAGTCCAATAAGCATATTTAGAGAGAAGATAAAAGAAAGGCCCAGAAGTTCACCTGGTTGAAAAAACTAATTAAAATGAATTTAAAATTTTGCCTCAAAGAATTAGACGAAAATATACTCCTCCACTAATTACTTGACATTAGTATTTACTTAGACTCTCAGTGCCTCTGCTTTCCTTCCTGTGCATGTGGGTTATAACAGCACCCACTACTATGAATTACTATATACAGTAATAAACTTTACTGTGATCTTAATAAGCAGATTTTCTCTGTGGCTTATGTACAACAATGCTTCTAGACTGACTACTGCAGACTAAGGGCTCAGTGAAGGCTAGGGGTGATTGCTGCCATTATTTTGACAGCTTAGCTATGCA
Source organism: Chinchilla lanigera (assembly GCF_000276665.1). Taxonomy (NCBI): domain Eukaryota; kingdom Metazoa; phylum Chordata; class Mammalia; order Rodentia; family Chinchillidae; genus Chinchilla; species Chinchilla lanigera. The sequence goes on from NW_004955476.1 coordinate 8,567,624, forward strand.
CTGATTTGCCCAAGGAATACATTAGCTGAACATGTAGCATACGCTAGCTGATTCTTGATGCTGGGTAAACGAATAGTGAGAAAGAGCCACATTTCACAGAGAGGCTAGGCTGTAAGGCTGGAGGAGGCTCAAGGAGGCCTCTTTGAAGGCATGGGGAGCAGTGAAGATCAGCCTCAAGAAGACCTGGGAGAAGGGTCCCAAGCAGGAGAAACAAACATCAGGACCCTGAGGGGACAAACAGAACCACCTGAGAACAACAGTTCAGAAGAAAATGCAGAAGATGCAGGGGGCTGGCAACATAGACAAGAACCAGGTGATGGAAGCTCCAGAAAGACTGACAGGAGTTCTTGGATGGGGAGATCAAAGCCAACCCTTACTTTGCACCACACAGTGAGATTAGTTTCAGGAAGAGAAAGGGTTAAATAGAAAATATGAAAACCTCTGTAAGAAAATGTAATGATTCCTCATCTGGTCCTAGAATAATGAAAACCTTCACAAGCCTAACATTACGGCAGAAATCATAAAGGCATAGATAGATACACGTGAGTATATGACACCTTAAAATTCCCCTGCATTGAAAAACACCATAAATAAGTGAACTTTTAATAAGAATGCTTAAAAACATACAGCAAAGCTCTGCAAAGCACGTGTAATTTATTTAACAGAGTGTTAAAATTGTTAATAATTTTTGAGATGGAAAATAAAAATATGCAACTTCAAACAAAATGCACAAATGCAAAACAGAAAAATATCTACTAATATGTAAGCAGAAAAATCACAAGAGGGGAACTATTGATGGCCACCATAAACAAGGGAACACTGCTGCTAGTAATTAAAGAAAGGCAGAAGTGAACAAGCAAATATAACTTCCAGGTGATTAAATTCGTAAATTCAATAAAAAATTCTAAATTCAGTGTTGATGAATGTCAATTATGTCGCCCCGTGGGCTCTGCACTCCCATCACGGGTTCTAGAAACCAGAAATGAGTGTGAACTGGAACACAGGGTGTAGATGCAAATTAGCAGAACCTCTCTGGAGGTCGGAAACACTAAAAATCTGTACGTTTTAACCCACTAACCGCTCTCCTGGAAATCTAGATTTATAAGTGATTGAAAACATCAGCAAATACTTGTTCACAAAGAAACTGATTCTGTTTGCTATTAAGCAAACAAAGCAAAGCATAAACTGTATGCTGAACGAATATAGCTATGTACTATGAAGGAAGAAAAGAAAAAGAAATTTCACCCATTGCCTTGGAGTGCTGACGAGGGCTGCAGGTTTTTCTCTCTTTAGACTGTGTTAACATTTCACCATTTTGAAAATGAGTATGTGTCTTAGATTTAGCATACACGAAATTGCTACTTAATAAAACAGTGTGTATATACTAGAATCTATTCCACTCTAAAATTTTCCAGCCCTTTCTTTGCTATCATCATCCCCTGTTTTATAACTTGTTTGATCTCTCTTATTCTTTACCAGACAGCCGCTATCAAACAAATATAAATCAACAGAGAAACCTTTTCTGCGCCATGCCAGCAACACTGCATAAGCATATAACTAGATATACATATTTCTATGCCCTACAAATAATTTTATAAGGCTGGCAGAATATATAGGCTAAAATAATTGGAGTGGTATATTGTGAAGATATCTGTGTCTCTCTGTCTACAGAGACATAGATGCAGTAACCATTATTTCCCACTCAAACCATGAATATGCAGCCTCCTCATAAGAGTAGCCAGTGAACAAGTGCTCAGTAAAGAATCTTGAAGCCCAAACAGTAGGGTGATGAATGTTCAAGGCACTGGTGTTCCTATCACTGACCTTACCTCACATGAAAATGCTTGCTTACCTCACATTGAAAGATCTAACGAGATGCACACAGTTTGTTTTCCTTGGAGCAGAGCTAAAATCATGCACATCCTCCCCAAGATGCTAAGCTCACCTCGGTTCACCCGAGAGAGCTTCCTTTACTCCATGAAACATGAAAATGTGCACAGGTGGGGGCAAGAGAATGAGCCTAGAGGATTCCTGGGTGCCAAGGAGGGCTGGAGGTCCCGAGGCTGCTGAGCTGGTCTTTCAGGTCATGCAGTGAAGAAGGGATAGTTTACAGCCAACAAAACCTGTTCTCACTGAGTCTATTAATTCCCCTGTGATCTGAACAGATCAAGTGCAATTCAGGATTATCTCAACAAACCACTCTGGCAGGTAAACATTTTCTGTAGACAGAGGCTCTTTCTGGTTATTGAAAAATAAATTGTGTGAACTATACTAAGGTGATACTGGTAAAAATCAAACAATAAAGCAATATTGTTCTTGTGTATCCAGCTGCCCAGCTGTTGATGGAGACCTGGACAATCTGAAGAGCCTAAATGTGCTATTTAAAAACCTTTTTTCATATTTTCCTGCAGCAGACAATGACTTTGCAGTGCTGTTTTTAGCAGCAATAGTTTTTTTCCTCCCATTGAACACACATGACACCTCACTGCACCAGCCTGAACCTGGAAGCATTGCTGACCGCCGTGTGCCAGGGCCTGGCCGTGCCACACTCCCCTTCCTCATCTCTTCAGGTGATTTTCTGCAGCCTGCGAATGCACACAGGACACTCGGGACCCCTACTTTTGAGGAATTGGAATAGCCAACCCCCCGAATTGATGGATAATGGCTGTTTGTCCTGAAACTTTATGTGAAACCAGCAGCCACTCATAGTTTTCCCCTGACAGTATTTCTCCTTGGTTGGCAGCATGGACTACTAATCTGGACAATTAATTAAGGTGCCCGGCCCTAGCTAATCCAATGGGAGCACTTCTGCCCCATGCTGGGGACACTTGGTCTTGGTCCCTCGCTCCAGAGAGTGAATTTTGATCGGAGAATCTGAACAGCAAGGTGGGGCTGGCTCTTCTGAGCCCAGTGAAGCCCTCCCAAGAACACAGCCCGCTGGGTTAGCACTTAGCGATAGTTGTGCTTTCTGCACATGGTAGCCAAGCTTCGTTCTCTGATTTAGAGAATTACCAAAGGATCTTCAAATAAATTCCCTTTTAATCTAAGTTAGCCAGAGTCTGGCTGATGCTTATACCCAAAAAAACCCCAAATGACACAAACTTTTTTTTGTACAGTAATCGACCTCGGCAGGCGCTTTTGCCACTGAGCTGTATCCCATCCTGATGCAAACTTTTATACAGCATTTTAGGATTCGTTACTTAGTTGGACACCTAGAAAATCCTTTAGAAATTGTGTAGGGAAGTACAGTCGACCCTATTTTAAAGAAAAGGAAATAGAGGATTGTATGATTTAATAGTCTAGTGGTACCTCGCTTCACAAATTCTTTGTGAGCAATTTGCTTCCTGAACAGAAAGCATTTGGCGAAATCTTGTTTTTGTTTCAGAACTTTGCATCTGGTGACAAACAGTATCACCACAATCTCTTGGAACACCAACATGGCTATCTTTTCCAGAATCATAGAACAAACTAAGTTCCTAAACCAAGATACCACTGTATTGCTCAAAGTCACACATTCAGTACCCAGTATGATGGTGTGATTCAAATCCAGTCTTCAGAGCTTAGCACATAATTGTGGCTCTGTCATGTTGACTCTTGGGATGGTATCTACATTCTAGACCAAACCCTCACAGGGAAATATTTTTGACCAGTTCCCTCAGAGCCTTCAGAAATTGCTGGGACTTAAGTCAAAAATGTCAACTTCCATGGGATAAAAGCTGATAGAGGGTTCACATACTTTCCTATTCAAGGGCGTTTATTTTCAATAGGAAGTCAAACAATTATATACTCCTTTCATCCACAAAAGTACCCCTTGAAATTAATGTGCTGTAAGAAGACATTACAATTAGTGTGAAAATATATATTCTGTATTTTTGTATTTTCAAATACACTGATCCAAATATTTTGTCAGGTATTCTTCAGAGAATATGAAACATTATCGTCTGATTTCTGTCTGATAGTTATGTTTGCATATGATACAAAAAATTACAAATACAGAGGAAAAAAATTACAAATACATAGGAAAATTAATATGCCACTTGGGATATAGAAAACAACTAGAAACACTGAGATAATTAAATTTCCAACCTTCAGGAAGAAACTAAATAACCCAGAGCTTAAATTCTCTTGCATCTAGAATCAACAAGGGATGAATTATTATTGCTTTATTGTATTTATTGTGCCTACTTGTAAAACACAGTTAACTGAATTACAGAAATAATCCAAGTACTCTTACCTTTCCATCCCAACACACACACACACACACACACACACACACACACACACACACACAGCTAGACTTCAAATGGATATCATTGTGAAAAAAGCACTTTTAAAGGTTTATTTCTATTTTCAACAATCTGTCTCGAATCACTACCCCTGGCCAATGAGAAAAGTAACTCATCTCCCTACTTCCTCCTCTACCTTTGACCACATCAGAGATGACAGAAAGTCAAGTGTGTCAGCAAGCCAGTTGTGAGTCCACACGCCACCATGACCCCAAAGTAACTCTGATCAGACTGTTGCATCTTTTCAAGTCCTGTTCAATCCTATTTAAAGCAAAGAAAGATATTACCTACTTTTTCAATGTCTGAACATTTTCACGTGACTACCAATGCAGTTAAAGGATAAGGATGTAGAAATATCATCAGATAGAAAGTAGCCTGGCACTCAGATGGAGCTGGAGGACATTTTCCTTATCCTTAGTGAATAACTCAAAAGTCTAGCTCTGGTCTGCTGTTTTACTAAGGAAAATTAGTCTCTTAGGGATAGCTCCTGTTAGATGTCCCGAGACTTCTATGTAAAAGGAGAACTTTGTTACTATGTTATAGAAATATTTTTTTTAAAAGACCCTGAACTTATTTTAATCTCTCTATATGCTTGAGGGGTGCATCTATATGAATTTAATATGAGCCTGTATTGCAATAAAGGCATATTTACATTAGTATAATTTATATTAGTATAATTAGTGTAATTTCCATATTTACATTAGTATAATTTGCAATATATTCTCAACTACTCTTGGGAGCAATAAATCCATTTCTTCTAAACATATTCTGCTCCAAAATTTTAGAAATTTCTAAGAGTGCTCATATCCAAGAGCCATTGCTTGTCTGCAATGGCTATTCCCAGTTTGAAAAGGATACAGCCCTTAAGATCTAACCTGACACCCACCGAAAATGATGTTGATGTGTGCTGGTCCCCAGTAGACCCACTTCCTAGCTTCTGTTAATATCACTGTCACCAAGCGGCCAGCAATGAAGTTGGCCTTCCACGCCCTAGTCTTCTGTGGCTGTAGACAGTCTCCATTAGTCTTGGAAGGTTTCTATGGATTCTCCAGCAAAGACGGTTCTAGGATGTATGGAGAAGAAGTAATGTCGTTAGTGTTCAGCTGCACTCAGTATTCCGTTAAGAAGCTGCCAAACACCTAAGGGTTCTGAAATTTCAATTGGGAAGACCTTTAAATCCAACCATCTATGGAGTTTTCCCCCAGGGCATACCCAGGGTGTCTGCCCTTGTGTCTCAAATGTCCCATGGTCAATATTCCTAGGCATGGAATCAGGACGACCCCTCCTGCCAAGGTCAGCCCACAAGGAGTGAAAGGGTCCCTGGCCAGGACTTTTTAGGCCTCCAGGATGAGCTGCACCCCATTGCTGTTTCCTGAGACTTTCCCTTTACTGCAGCCACCCCGATCCATCAGGCATATTTCAATGTATCTTTGAAGCTTAGAAAACAAAGAGCCAGTCTTGCCTGTTTTCTCTCTAGCAGCTCTTTTTCTTCATGTAAATTTGTGGATCCAAATAAAGTCAAGCGAAGCCCTCTAATTTTTTCCCCATGGCACCCAGACCTCAAGAGTTAGTGGATATGTAGCAAAACAAACAATCCTATGAAAAAAGTTTGAGTGCTAGACTTAGTTAAAATGCCCACTCACACACACACACACACACACACACACACACACACACACAGTGCCGTCATCCACAGAAGGAGATGTGCAAAAAACTGCAGAGCTAATGACAGTGCCCCCAATGGAAAGGTGGGAGGAAAAAGGGGTGAACACTTCCAGAGAGCAAATGAGCGGGGAGGCTACGTAATGAGCTATTTGATGGTGTCTGGAAATACAATGAGCAACATGAAAAATCATTTAATATCTGGCTGGGGAGGAACCTGAATTCATTTCATCCAATGCTCTCATTTCACGGCTGAGAAGACTAGAGGTCCAGACGACTTCCCTAAGGCCACAGGCTGCTTCAGACGGCAGGTTTCGTCAGACACTTGACCACCCGTCCCTTCACAGTCAATAACTCTCTTGAAAGCCCGTTGTGCTTTTCTCTAATAGATGAGAAAGGGGAGGGGGAGGGGAAGATCATGTTCATCAAGTGCGTGTGAGCGTCAGGGTCTAATTCTTTGAGTTAGAGTGCAAAGAAAAGGCCTCCCTGGATGGCAGCCTGCCTGCTTTCACCGGACAGCATGAAGCCACACTTGCAACCTTCAGTAGTAGTGATCGTAATGACTCTAATAGTTGTTTTCACGCATTAAATGTTTCCCAGCCACTGGCACCATGCCAAATATCTTATGATTTTTTTCTCACTCTTGTCAGTCCTCATAGTAAACACACTCAGAAATGAGTTCAGGGAGCTTAAGTGTTTTATCCAAGGTCATTTGGTTACTAAGTGGTAGAAGAGGTTTCAAGATTGAATCCCACGCCATTGATGGTCCTCTGGAGAAAGAAGCAGGTTAAAGCCAGGTGTTCAGAGTAATTAACTGTTAAATAACATTGTTTGTACCTTTAGACCGCCTGAGACTTGTTACACCCTATCACTGGTCTCCATATCTCCTTCCTACGCTTTCCTTCCACAGGGGTCGACTGCACACTGCGCACATTCACCTTCCTGAGGACTAATTTCTCTGCATCACACCTTCACCCAAAAACCTTTGGTAACTTCCCACATGTTAGTTGGTCTTCATAGCATTGCTGTTATTACTAGGAGCTTTGCTGTTTAACAAAATGCTCGGTCTTATACAAGACTTCTATAATATGCCTTCCACAATGCCCCATCCTTATCTACCTACATTCCACCAGACTGAGTCCCAGTGCCACTTCCTCGAGAAATCCTGCTTCATAACCCCGCATGTGTTTCTTCTTCCCTAAAAATGTGGCAAAAGAGAATTCCAACTAAATAAAAGCAAGATATACTACACAGTTCCAAATTCATTACTATGTGTGTAACCACTATGTGTATCTAAAATGCAGCAATAAAACTACCTTTAATAAGTGAAATAAACCAGACATGGTGGTGCACGCCTGTAATCCCAGCACTCAGGGGACTGAAGTGGGAGGATCGTTGCAAGTTTGAGACCAGCCTGGGCTACCAAGTGAGCTCAATGCCACCTGAACTCCACAGCGAGACCCTGTCTCAAAAAGACAAGAAAAAAAAAAAAAAAGTGAGATCAACTGGATTGTTGCACTGAAAATTACAAGAGGATGGAAGTGCCCACTGGGTAGACTCCCACCCTGCCAGGGAGCCACAGATATGCATAAAGCATGCAAACCGCATCTTTCTCAAACCCAGCCAGATTGTCAGGGTCTCAGGAGCACCTGTAGAAGATAAGCGGATTGGGATGCTGCCTCTAACCCAGTGCTGTTGTGATTACTGCACGGACACAGGGCTCGAGTGAAATTTCCGTGTGTCACTCTTCTACCGACTTCTGCAGGAAAGGAGGTGGAAGATGTTGACTGCAAGGGTTGGAAAAACAAGCAAAGAAGTAGAATGCTCCAAACGCATTGCTGGACTTGGGCAAATCATAAAGTTTAACAGCCTCTCCGGACCGAGTTCTCAGAGGCCAGCACACAGAAAGGCAATTGTTGTCCAAAGTCTGTAAGAACTAGGGAGGGGAGGCCACCATAAAACCACCGCAGGCAGTTTTCGATCTGCCCACATAGTATTTATTGGCCTTCCCGGCCTCCTATCTTCACCATGTAAACATTCTATAAAGGAGAATCTGATCCTGGAGAATTAACTGGACTTTTTGCCATACTCAGACTGTAAATCAAGCAACTGATGGCCTACAGCTAACAAAGCTGTCCAAATGTCCAGACGCGGCTGAGGCTGTGAAGCAAAGAACACTGGTTTCTGTACATAAAATAACAGCCGAACAAAAGAACAGATTTTTAGGACCACAAGGAGCTCTCTAATGATCTAAGGCCTGTGTTTTCAAGCTGGTTTAGTCATGAAGTCCTTGCTTCATAAAAATTGTTCAGACCTTGAGCATAACAACAAAGCTACTCCTAAAGAAAACTATGGAACACAATGGAAGCAGAGTCTCTGAGCCTTTGGAAGGCAGTCCTTTCGATACATTCTGTCACTTCACACGTGCAAAGTTCTGTGAGAGGAAAATCACTTTACTTCCATTGTATGGATGGAGATATTAAAACACAATTTATTTGTCTTTTTTTGCCTAGATTATACAGCTAGAACATCAATCAGACTCCCTTTAGAAAACAGATGGCACTCTCAAATTTGGACAATTCAAAGAGTAATTAATCAAGGAGGCTATTTACAAAAGCATGGGCATGGTTTCCAAAACCATGAGAGGATCGTACAGTACCCTGCAGTTGATTCTTTAGGAATGAAAAGTAGAGAAGAGGAATCAGGTACGTGGACTAGCAGTGAGAGAAACCGGCAGGAAAGATCACTGTAGAGGAGGGCCAGTCTGTGGGTGCAAGACGCAGCCAGGGCCACCAGACCTCGCAAAGAGGGAACTAGGGCGATACCTGTGTGAGTCTCCCTCTCCTTTTCTCTGATCCGGTACGGTTTCCACAGGCTGAAACAAGTGGAAATCAGGCAAGAGGGCCCCTCAGTGTATTCTGCAGAGATCAGCCTCGTGGAGCACAGATTGGTGTGATAGAGAGTAGACAGAGAGTCTGAAGGGGCAAATTGAGGCCATCTGCTAGATTTAGCTCTGGCTTGTGCCAGCTCCAGCATCAGCTAGACATCCAGTGGCCACATCTACGGTTTTGATCACAGTGGAGCTGTGTGCTTCAGGATTATTTGTGTTTATCTCACTTGGGGAAACTGATACTAAATATAATTTCCTCTCCATTACTTTACAAAGATAGGTCTGATGTGTAACTATTCCACGAACTGGAGAACAGTGACTTCCACTCGGTGACATTTTCAACTTCTCAGATAACTGCAATGTTTTTCTTTTTTGGTTTTTCTCCGGTACCGGGAGCCGAACTCACAACCTTGCGCTTGCCAGGCAGGCCCTTTGCCGCTGAGCTAAATCCCCAGCCCCTATTTTTCTTACTGTAAGTGTAAGGTACCATAGTTGTCCTAATCAAAATGGGAAATTGTTTTGATAAGTGCTTGAGTCCAACATTTTAATTCACATACATGCTGTGTGAGTTAATTTCCAACGCACAAAATGCTTAACGTTTGGGGCTAACACATGGGATGCCGTTTGCTCATCCTAAACCCGTAATAGGCATTATATTGTTTGATCATAGATCTCTTTCTTACTAACAACAGATACCAGCTTTGATTCATTCTCACCATAGTCAAAGACTTTCAAATGATGAGCTAGCACGTGAGAAAAAGCCCTTATTAATTCCTACAGCAAAGGCACAGAAAACCTCCATGAGAACCTAAAAACACAAACCTGAAGGCTCCAACACGTAAAATACCATTTTTAAAGAACTTTCACAGTTAATGTTTAATTGGTTGATCAATCTTGCATACCTATATCTGGTAATCTGAACAACTACTTTGGAGATAACAATAAGCAATACAACAACCATTGTTGATTTCCTGTCATCTTGTTTTGAAATTCTATATCATTTTTATAGTTCTTGTGGTTTTTTGTCTTTGTTTCTGTTATTTTGTTTTTGTTCTTCTCTCTTTAAAATAAAATAAAAAAATAAAGCACTTTCATCAGAAGTGAGTCACTTAGAATAGGCAAGAGAAAATAAATATGCATTGAAACAAAATCTATGTTTTTACTCTGGAGAAGAAACCTACCATTCCTTAAATCTGGCAATATACAACACTGGGTGGAGAGTTTTAAACTGGAACATTCCGATGTAATTTCACAATGAAAAGAATTTATAAAAATCTATTTGATGGACAGTTTAACATTCTCTTAGAGTCGTAGAGGGATTTATTTTGTGGGAAATCTGCAAGATGACTTCTCAGCTAAGAAACTCTTCTCCCTTCCAGCAAAAAAGATTGTGAACAGAGACAAGAGGAAAAGAGAGGAAGGAAGAAGAAAGATTACGGACTTCACTCGGTAAACAAAGAATGACGTGAAGGAAATACTGAGCAGGAATTCTCTTCATGGGGCACCTTCCTTTTTGTAGGCCGTGCATAGTGTTTGGACATCATCCGAATACCTTTGCATGAGCTTGCAGAACAAAAACAAGCCCACCGTGATCTACAGATCCGTAAGACTCCACTTGCTCTACTCATGGCATGTTTCACCTATCTAACTTCTTGCAACTCTCTCCCTCACTCACCCCCTTTCCCCTCTAAATTCCCGAATATTCCGAAGGCGCCCGGGCCCTTGCTCAGGACAGCTGTGCACAGCGTTACCTGTAATGTTTCCACCTTCATCTGCGGCAAGATTAGTAACTAACCATTCTTCATAAATCACAGTAAAGGCCTTTTCTGAAAACTTTATTTTCCTTCTGTTTCTACTTATTTAAAAAAACAAACAAACAGACTTTATCGTTGCATCTATTCATTTATACTCCTATTTACCTGTTCTGCGTTTAGTTCCCACAGTGGATATGAGTCCTCTTTTAAGAACAAAACTCTCAATCCTGCTCACCATCATATCCCCAGAGCCTACCACAGCAGTAAGCACACAGTGAAAATGCAACATGTGGTTGTGGAATAAACACACAAACTCTAGAGGAAGTGGTTGCTGTTTCCATAGCTCCATCTCCGGAATGTGCAAACAGTGAAATTTTATGGAGATTTGATTTACAGGTAGCAATCACTAAAGCATACTGAGCACCTACTTGTTGTGTCCAGATACAGTTCTTAGCAAGTGTGTGTGTGTGTGTGTGTGTGTGTGTGTGTATAATTTCACAAATTCTGAAAGGAAGATATCTGACCTCTGATTCCTTATCTGCCAGAAAGGAAGTGAACTAGTCTTATATCTTGGTGTTTTCTGTACATTAGAGACCTGCCATCAGATACCAGAAATGGCCTGCTATGACAGCTTGTCAGAATGATGCTCATTCCCAGGACCTGTGCTATGTGGCAACTGTCCCTTTGTGAGTGACTATGGAGCATAGTACTGGGCTTTGAGTGCAGGAGATTGAAAGTTCAGGCTGGCAGGCAAGAAGAGCGGCTATCTGGAATGAAATGGTAGCAGTGGAGGTGAAGAGGGTGGAGGGATTCAGGGCTCTGTTCAGCTCTGCAGACAGTGGAATGCGGAGAAATGGATTAAGACTCAGTTTCAATGTACACAGGCAATGGAGAAACAGCCCCAACTTCTACTTGCACTTTCACGTTTCCAACATTATGATAGTGTGAAAGTGATCACTTTCAGTGGGAGCTACCCTTGAAACTGAATTCTGAACTTTTCCCAGGCTAACAACATGTAGCACAACGCTCTCTCATGGTCCTGGGCAACAACCATGAGCCTGGCCAGCCACGTGAACACAAGGCTCAACAGTGGATACTTCACAGTGTGCTATGAGTTGAGATGTGGTGTTTAGTAAATTGGGGCTACTAGATGTATTTTTGACTTATAATATTTTCAACCTACAATGCTTTTACTGGGCATAAGCCCACTGTAAATAGAAAAGCATCCACGGTTGTTTTGTATCTCAAACCACCTTAATTAGAAGGAAAATCATAGCATTATCAAAAATAAAAATACTGAAAAATTAATGCTAGCATATCTGCATATTCAACATTATACATATTTAGAATGGGAGAGTTCTCACATTCTCCCTACAAAGCAAACGGATTGAAGTAGATAATCTTGTAGACCTCCTCAGAACCTCTACAACCCTCTGATGTGTACTTAGTAAGTGCTTTCTTTGAAAGTTTCCTAAGGATTTAATCCCATCATGGGCAGAGCAAGTACAGAAAATAACATAATGTCATCCCTAAAATATAACCCCCATATATAATCCAGCACTGGGTTTATATCCCCAGCACTGGGTTTATATCCAAAGGCAAAGAAATTAGTCTACTAAAAACATACATGCATTCCATGTTTATGTTTACTATGCAGTCTTTAAGATGTAAGTATGGGACAAAAATTAAAATTAAGTGAATAACCATTTTCAGTATGTTGACTTGGCAAAAGAAACTTACTGTATTTTAATGAGGATCAATTTAGAATGTAATTGGAAGGTTACATTTCCAAGCAAATACAGCTCCTTTGTGATGAGTCTAATGATAAAAACAAAACAAAAAAAAATGACCACGATTTTAGGAAAGGGAGAAAGAGGATTCAAGTGTTAGTCAGTAGAATGTAAGTATCAGCCATTAGCTAAACCCAAATGAACATCGTTCATAATGATACTGTCCGGTGGTGAGTATTACACATGAGGGAAATTTAAAAGATAAATTTCCCTCCAAAAAAACATGTCCAGTTAGATGGGCAGTGACCACAGTCATTGGTAGGAAACAGTTCAGTCTCATAAATTTCTCTTTCTCCAAACTTGTGTTTATAAAATATGAAAATTCTAAATAGACTCTGACTTCTAAAAATAATTTCCTTTTGTTAATGGGCTGCCAGTAAAATTGAGATTTTGAAAAATAGTTGAATTAATGAGGACAAAGATAAACATTAAAATTTAAATTATTTCTAGTTTATGTAAATATCATGCATATTTCAAAATTAAATCAAGCTCTTAAAAGACCAAATAGCTAAATTATGTTAAATAGGACCTAACATTTAAAATGAAAAAAAGAAAAACCTAATATATTATCATCATATATACTAGACATGCTCATATTGTGAAACAAAAAAATAATGCTTCTTTTGAGTAACACTTCTTAGGTACTTTAATTTTTATAAAAGACTTTTTGCCCATGGGGGGAAAAAGATGTGAGATTTCAACAAAATAAGGAAACTTAAATTATTTGTGTAATGAAAAGAAACAAAATATGAAAATTGATTCATATATTCATTCACTTAACCATCAATTACTGAGCATTTCTATGTATCAGTACTGTGTCAGTGATGATAGAAGATAGAAAATAAATATAGCGTGTGATTCCCAAGACCCAAGGAATTACAATGAGCACAGAGGGGTAAGGAAAAGAAATGTGCAACTAAACATAAGCAGGGTGATAGGATTGCATCCCATAGTAATAACACACCCAAGAAAAACTATAAGGAATCTAGATTACGATCATTTAAGGTAACTGGAGACAGTTACTAAAGTAGGTAAATGAAATCAGTGTTAAAGCATAGATGACGTTTCAAAGGTTTGGGAAAATATAAAAATTTATATGAGAAACTCACATGGAGACAGAAGAAACACAAGTTGCAGAAGTTGGAAGACCTTGACTGCGGCAATAAATATTTTATCCTCGATTTTATTGGAATGGTGAGCTACTCTTTTTTAGCACAGAGACTGCATAAGATCACACAACCATAAAACCACCTGAGTCGGTGGAGGGTCACGAGGCACAAGGAAAGCGCTGCGAAGAGCAGCAGATGGTTCCGCGCCCTCCTTTCTGGTCCACGCCGAATGCCACAGTTAAGCACTGCACTTTTTCCCCCTGCTCTGTGTGAGACCCCCAACGCCCCGTCTGACAGTGTTCCAGGACACCACTGAGTGGGACTGAGCTGCAGGGGGGGTACCAATCTCCTCACTGTTCTATTGCTACCCACTCTTCCACGTCGCATAGTCAGCCATCAGAGCAGAACAAGGGATTCACCAGAGCAGTTCCTGTGCCAGGCACGAGTGATAAAGTAAACAAACCCAAAGCCGGTGCTGTGCTCATGAATGCTGTGAGGAAAGACGGAGGCCTCTATTCCCTGACTTGGTGGCAGCTTCCGGAAGAAGTGATCTGTGTACTGTTTTATATAATAGCAGCTCTGGGGGTAAGCCCTGTCGGGACTGAGGTGACAGCTGTAGGCCTGGAAAGGCAAACACACGATTTTGATACCGAGCCGAATCCAACTTACTGGCTGCATTTTTATTACTCATTTTCATGAGCCTTAAAACCCGAGTGTCTGAAAACTTTCCCTGAATGTGCTGCTGTTCTCCATGTCCTTCTATGGGCTCTGCCCTTTGCCTGTTGGAAGCCCTCTTTGCCTTTTTCCCTGTTTTGTGGACTTCCAACCATCACATAAGCCTCTTCCAGGAAGCTTTACCAAGACTGTGCCTCACCGCTTCCATGGTATTTCATACCTCTATCTTAGCACTTATCACTGACGTTTCTCCTTTTGGCCCACTGTTCTTCATGTCAAAAGTAATTCTCTTCATGTTCATACTGCACTCACTCAGCAGGGTGCTGGAACACCAGGGATGTTCAGTAACATGACTTGATCAAGTAAATAAATGCTGAAGTGGTCTATGTGATATGGATATTATATGGTCTATGTGATATGTGATATGGAAGTATGTGATATGGATTTTACTGGGGTTTCCTTTTATCGTGTTTCCTAATGTTTATATTCCAAGCTTACACATTAAATACATCACTTCATGGAGCCTCTGAAGTACTATATTTATCGTGAAAAATCCAGGGCAAAATGACAGATTTCCTGTATCTATTATAGCAAACAACACTCCCTAAAGGTGACATATAACTTTTTGTATCTGTTGGGGGGACAGTGTTTAGCTTGACAGGTTAGTGACCTTTGGAGATGTAAGTCTCAAACATGTAGATTTTTAAAAACCTATTATTCTAGATGCCTGTTAGCCCAGAGACTGCACTTTCTGAGAACCCCTGGCCATACAACCCAGAGCGGTGCTTGTCACCAGGATGGCAGAGACACGGTTCTAGGGCCTCCTCTCTGCATCTGTGAGCCTCCACTGCACCCAGCCTGTGCACAACCAGCCTAGGGACCGGGAACTATGAGCAAAACCTGCAGGACCATGGCAAGGGCTCGGAGGAAGCCAAAAGTTCAACTTCAAGCAACTTCAACACAAGCAGCCTTTGCCTTACTGAGAAGCTGTGCTGCTCTGACGTATTCTTGAATCTCGTAACTCCCAGAAACCCCGAGAGAGTATATCAGCCCTGTCTATTTTATAGATGGGAAACCTCCCATGTGCTCAGCCCCACATCCAAGGTTTTCAATCAAGAAATGACTAAGTTCAGACTTGAATTCAGCACTCTATGAAACTAACAGCCAGTGGAACTGCTGCTCATTCTCTGGAGAATTACTGCTTATTACTACATCACTAACATCACTGCTATTTCCACCCAGTTTCAAAGATTTCTTTGCTGGTTGGGCTCCCTGTTCTCAAAGAACAAAGAACAAACCTTAGGAAACATGAGGATAAAGCCCCATTCCTCATTTCCAACAGGACAAACAGAGAAATGAGAAAATGATAAATGGAGGAAAATGACTCAAGCTAATTAAACAAGTTGTCCATAGATGTTTGGTTTTCAAATAGGCCAAAATTTAAAGAATTGATAGCTAGTGTTAATAAAGTTATGGAAGAAAATGTACATCACTACATTTTTGATATGAGTAACTATGGCTAAACATTTCTGGAGGACTATGACAGTGCTCATCAAACTCAGAGCGGGCTTGTCACGCCGGACTAATCCATTTTGGTTTTCAGAGACTTTTCTGCAGAAACATTTGCACGTGGGCCCAACATCTCATTGTGGGATGTTTGCCGGAGCCTATTTATTACAATAGAAAAGGATGACAACCAAAATGTGCATCAGTAGAAGACTGATGAAATATGTCATGACGCATTCATGTGAAATATTATGGAAGTGTCAAAAAACGAGGTGGCTCTATGTTACTAACACTGAAAGATGAAAACATTAATGAATAAAAGAGCCAAGTTTTAGAACACATGTTTAATATGGTATGTGTATACACAAGCAGGAATAAACACTCATAACCTCAAAAACCCTCACCTAATTGTTAAAAGTTGGTATCATATCCTGGAAGGTGAATTAGAATTAAGTCAGGATAGATGAGCAAAAAACTTAGGTTTTGATATATATTTTGTGGACTTTTTAAAGAAGAATTTTTACCCTTAGCAAGGAGACTCAGACAAAAATATATTTGTAATTAAAGTTTTAGAAAGCATTAAAGCAATTTCACCTGACTTTGGTTACAGGTTGCAAAACACATCCCTGCACTTGTCTGACTTCAACGTCCAACCAGCTATAGGGAAAAGAAAGCTGGTGACATTGTCCCTGTAATGGGCGAGCAGACATCTAAGGAGGGCTGTGATTTGCCCAAGGTCACACGTGTCCGGAAGAGATCACCAGCTGTGGTGTTGAACCTAGTTCTCTAAACCTGCAAAGTAACCCAGCTTAAAAGTGACCAAGTGGTCAGCACCCCATACACCGACAAGAGGCCCAGCTCTCTTACAGTGCTCACCGTGGTCTGGGCTCTTTCTTAGTGATGACTCCTACAGGTTCCCAGCTATCAGCAAAGCCTGTAGAAGCAGTTCACAGAGGGAACCGAGTGAAAACCACCCCCTCCTAGTCACTGGCACCACCTACTGTGAGAACATCTCTCAGTTTTTTCCATCCCTCACAAGGGCAGTGCAAAAGATTTCAAAACAATTCACAAGAGGGCTACAGTCAGAAGAAATAACAGCCTTTTAACAATGAATAACCCGGACAATGATTTGCTTCAAATAAGTGTCTTGAGATTATATGTTCTCAAAGTTCCTGTTCCCCCTTTTCCCTACACACTAAAACCACCAAGCTGGGTACCTATTCTACAAGCTTCTCTGAAGCATTAATAGGTAATTTATTTTAAAATTCTAACTCCATCACTTGTAAGCTCAGACAGAGGTCTTTGTTCTACAGTTTCTTCAACTCTTAACAAAGAATCAACAACCCACTGCATGGGGGTGTTGTCTGGAGGAGATGAGATAATCTAATAAACAGGCAAAGGACCTACAGATTCTACAGTGTTTAAGGCACCAGGGTCCATTAGAAGACAGTAGTGGTGATGGTGCCTGCTCTACACCAATAGTACTGACATTACCAATGCTTCTGGTAATAACATTTAGAGTTATTAATGACAGTGCTGAGCTGTCACGTAATAATAACTGTGGTACACCTTATGCTTGTACATTACTGGGCTCCAAAACCCTCCCTGGAGCTCTGAATCAAAGATCCCCATCCTCATGGACATTGACACTTCAAACTCAGACCGTCTGAAGAGATACTCAGCACCTTGCCTCTCAAATACTCTCTCTTTTTCTGTTTAGCCATGCAACATACATGCTACCAATAATCCAGGCTTGGATATGGATTGACAATTCACTCTTCATACCTGTGTTCCTCTAAATCACATGCAAAGTCTTGTCAGTTTTGGTACCCAGATTTTGTATAGCCTACCATTTCAACTCCTGCATCACTACTTTACTTCAGAACTTCAATTACTTTTTGTCTGGATTATTGCAATAGCTTTTCCTCAGTTTGCCCCATTCTAAGTGCCTTCCCCTACTCTTATTTCACAGCCCAATTTCTCCTTTAAAGCCTAAAATCCATAATACCTTTCTTTGCTGTTCAGTAACATCACCAACAGTCAACTTTCTTGTTAAAAAAAAAAAAAAAAGTTAAAATTCTTGGTACTTGAAACCTTCAAGTTCCAGCTGCCAGTGACATTCTAGAGCATACTTTCTCCTGTGCCTGTTCCCCAACCACAGAAAAGAACATGAGGTGCCCTGTCTTAGTTACTTTCACATCTCTGAGATACAACACCAAACACCCACAAGCTGCAGGAGGAAAGGGCTATTTCAGCTCACAGCTTGGGGAGGTTTCAGTCCACAATCAGCTGGTTCCAATGTAGGGTGGCATGGCAGAGGAAAGGAGCTCAGAGCATGGTGAGCAGGAGTCAGAGAGAGATCAAGGGAGGAGGATGAGATAGACCCTCCAGGGCACGCCCACAGGGACCCACATCCTCCAACCAGGCTTCGCCTCCCAACATCACGTTTACCTGTGAACTCATCACCGGCGTAACGCTGATGTTTATCCCACCCCCACAACCCAATCGCCTGTCAAAGCCCCACTATGAGCGCAGGGACATCTAGATAGAAACCACAACATGTCCCAGTGTGGATGTGCCTTTGTGCCTCTACATCTTTGTGTATGCCACCTTCTGTGTAGAACTGTTCTCTTCGCCAACTATCTAAAACTTGCCTGTCCTTTCTGGCTAGATTTAGAGTCTACCTGATACTTCTTAAATGAGGTTGTATCATCCCTATCATCAGAAGTAAACTCTTTGTACTCTCATCTTCCACCTCTGAACTTTTCCACAAATGTAGCTTTCCATCTTATTGTAGTTATTCAGATATCTTATTTAAAGTTAGACACGTGGACTTCTTTTCTGTTTGTAGTCCTTATATTATATTAAAGCCATGCTTCAGATATACTATGTACTCAACAAATGACTGACTTCCACCTTCAACTCATCTCAGTTATGACTGCTGGTTAGAGTTTGACTCTTCACATTTCCCTCCTTTCTTTGTAAATTGGGGAGCATTGACATCCTTTTTGGATGAATCACTTCCACATTTTCTCCGTCCTTCTTAATTGGGTTCCTTTCCTGATCCAGCAAATCTAATACACAATATGAGATGCGGTATTTCCATTTCCTGCAAATCTGGCACGTGTACACAGCGCTTGCTCTCACACCTTAGCACGCAGAACAGAACAGATGACAGAGCGTTCCTCTTCCGTCACTTACCCTATGGGAGAGCAGGCCACTCTTGTTTTCTAACTCTGGGGGTATTGCTTTGAATACTTTCTCAATGTTGTTTTTCCTTGACCAAAAAAAATCACTACTACAGCCAGTATTTACGTATAAATACCGAGCATTCATGATGCCTCTTGCCTTGCCTTTAGATGTACATGGATTTATTTCAGAGTATTTGCCGGATAGGCTCTCCCAGCATTCATTTGGCTGGGCTTGCACTTCTGACTTTTATTTCCCTCTCATAACAGGGTAACAAGAGCAGAATTTAGCTAATAACACTGATGACTAAAATCCCTTTGTGGATTTTATGAATTAGTGATAAAGTGGAACAAATCTGCAAAATAAAGAAAAATGCCTCATCAAATTTATTCATTTGTTTTGACAAGAGCAATTTTGTTTTAATTACTCCTGATAGCATCCCAGTAAATGTGCTGTAGCATGTTTTCTCAAATTAATTAAGCCCCTTTCTCCCACTAAACACTCTGCTTATAGAAGGAAGAAGGGAGAAAAACCATATGTTTCATTGAGACAGGCACTGGATTCTGCATCCTTTGAAGAGAAAATAAGTAAAATTCTCAAAAGACAGTTTCTGCTTCCTTTTGAATATGTATTCCATATGCTCACCTGGAGAAAAAAATCAGGTATTTTTTAAAAGGTAAATATAGATAGAAATTAAATTTAGAGCTTCATTTTAAAAGTGTGTATTAGAAAAGTAGTTTGAGCTATGTCCTGAGAGGAAACAGTTTCAACTTGACTTTTTACAAGTGTGAAGCCATTTACAGCTGAATGCAATTTAAGATTTTCTAATTTAATATACAAGTAGATATTAATAGATGCAATATTCTGCATTTTATAACCCCCATGTATAACATTACAAAAAAATTCAATCCCAACACCATTGAAATGAAGACTTTTGATTCTGTAGAGAATTTTTAAATTTTTGGTTGCCTCTTGGAGGACCTGTGGCTTAATGGTTAGATGAGAATGGACGTTGGATCCAGAACCCATCGCCTTCCCCAAGTGACCTTGGATGGGTTTTTGTATTGTTCCTAAATCTCGGCTTCTGATTTTCTTTAAAATGATGACAATAACCACACAGTCCTCTTTATATTCTTCTGACAAGGAAAGGATGTGATGGCCGTGAAGCACTTTACACACCTCCTGGCACTTAAGCAGCACACGCAAATGTTAACTATTTTTAGTAAATTAATAACTACTGCCTGGAGGAGAGCTTGCTCGATCCAAGACCCAAGGATCAGATTCAGAAGTTCATCTCCACTAACATGGACTCATTTGTTAATTTGTAGCAAGCTAATGAAGCCCCTCAGTGCACTGATTTTCATGCCGTAACAATGGGGCTTAGAAGCTAATCAAGAAGAAAAATCTACACTAGATGAATTTAAGCCCCAAAAAAGTAGCTAGGACTTAATCTTACGGCCCATAATCCTCACTCACTCTTGGTGAACAATAGCATTTTTTATTTCATTAAAGCTTTTCTCTGACATTAGAAATAGACATTTAAATGACTAAGTTTTATATTTCAATAAGTACAGTGGCACTGGTTCAAGTGTACAGCAAAAGAAAATAAGTAGCACTCTAGGAGGCCCAATTAAGATTCAAGTCAAAAGTTTCACAGCCTAATCTTATTTTCCCATCAAACTCTTGGAACAAGCAGAAGACAACCATGTCACAGGCTGACAATAGGCACCAATTATACACGCATGATAAATTGCTTGGTTTCAAGTTACGTTTTGAAAATAACTCCGTTTATATAAAATATTACGCGGTGCTACTTGAAGCTCAAAAATTTTAATTTCTCTTTAAGGCCCCAAACTTTCATGTTGCTCACAGTTAGCAGTGACTCTGGGTAACTGAGAACCACTTCTTCTCAGAACACAGTGGACAGTCCCTTTGCTCTACCCTGAGTCCAGTGCTCAGCAGCAAGGACGGGCCTAGAGAAGTGATTCAAAATGGGAAGAACATGTCCAAGGAGATTACGTGTAGATAGCTAACCAGTGAAAAAGGAATGGAAGTGTATATATTTTTAAAAATCTGACCAAACCCCAATAAGCAGCATTTTATTATTTTAGGACATTTTGAAGGAATTAATGCTTTTGATTCTTTCATGTCTCCCAAACCATGATTGTCTTTAATCAATATTTTGTCCTCAGCCATCTCAGGTGATAGACTCCCCTTGATTGGCTGATTTTATGCCCCCATTCATCCTAAACATGTAGGCATGATTTCCAGGGCACTCCCTCACGTGCTTGCTTTGCATGGAGCACGGTGCAGGGAGGGACATGCAAGAGGCATGGTCCCTGCTCTCGAAGAGGATTACCCATCGTGCTGCGATCGCCTCTCCCATGTATTAGACTCCTGCATTTATATAAAACCTCATTCAGGGCAACATACAAGTGTTAAGAATGTAAGCATAAGCTCCACACAGCTCTGACACAAATTAATGTTCTTTTATGCCTGCCTGGTAATCTTCATTCTCATCATCCCTAATACAAGAATGAGGAAATAATATTCTGTACACATATTTGAATGAGCTTTTTATTGTCTTCAAACGCAGTGTCTTAATTATATAGCAACAAATGCTGAATTTATAAGAGTACAATCATCGGTTCTGTGTTCTTACATGACATCACTATGACACATATCTCATTGTAACAGTCAGAGCCAGCCATCTAAATGTAAGGAGAGACGGATACAAAGGAAGCCCAGAAGCTTATATACAAGTCACAAATAGGAGACCCCACACCCCAGCTCTTGATCCTGACTCTACTACTGAGTCCACAAAGCTCTTATTTGACTTTATTTGGAGGACAAGAAAACAAAACGAAGCAAAAAATTATACAACACCAGTAACATAGGAACATACACAAAAGAAAACATACAAGCGACCAGCGGATTTCATGTCACTCTAAAATGTATAGTTTATTGTTGGGTGAGTCACCTGGTATTTTGAAACTAAATTTTTTTACACTAGGAATTTACATTATGGTAAACCTGTGCTATCTCAACAAACTGAAGGCAGCACATTATAGAAGCATTTAAATCATTATCACTGTTAATGCTTTGTTACATAACTTTAAGAATATAATTGAATAATTATTTAGACTCAATTAACTTGAAACTTTTTATATGACCAAGAATTACACTAAAACTGAACTGTGTAAATAAGACCAAGAGTTTTTGTAATCAAAACTATAGAACATATTTAGCCTAGTAAAAAGATATTTAATAACTCCATCAGTTGTACACAAATAAAGCTTTTAACTACAAATAAATCTCAACTAGTCTCCTATAACAGAACTTTGGTTAGGAAGAATTTGTTAGCAAGGAATTTGAGAAACGATCCATCTAAGCACCCCAAAGGGGCTTAGAGGAACAGCTTTGCATTTATTTTTAGGACAACTTGGGTATTCCACCAGAATCTTGGCCCAATGACTGTGAATCTACAATCTAAAAATCAATTTTGGTGCTAAAGAAAATAAAATAACATTTGAAACAGACAACTTTATAGTGGTTTTAACCAATATTCAAGTGTGTGACAACGGGTGCCAACCAAATCAGACAGCACAAAGACCACCCGCCGGCGATGTCCTGTCAAGATAACCTGATGCTTTATCGAGGATGTCAAACGTATAGCTCAGCTGCTGTGAGATATTTCTGACACCCAGGAGAGCTGTCACTAACTGATGCGTCCCTCTGCCCCATTAAGTGCAGGCCACAGTCTTGGGCCTTAAGATATTTCTGCATAAATCCCTTTAGATATGAAAGAGCAAATGGATGAATTAGCACAAAAGCCATACCTTACTTTTTACCCTAGCCTTAGATTAAACAATTAAAATATCTTCCTTATGGCTAACAAATTGTCCTATAGGAGGTCTGTTAAATCTCTGGCCTGTGGGTGCATAAACACTGAGCTATGTAAGGAATTAAGGAGGTTTAACTAAGCACTCTGGGTGTGTTTCTCCCATCCAATGATACTATTTACTTAACTCTGCCACCAGGGACTTTCTCAAAGGCCATCCAGTGCTCCGGACACACTACATGTACAGAAGCACACAGCTAGCTACTTGTTATCTGATTTCTGAGCATGTGCACATGGGTGCTCATGTGTTAGACAGCCAGGAAAAATTTAAAGAACAAGTGAAACAGATGATAAGAAATATACAAGGAGATCATCTGACTGACTCAGCTTCAACTTCTGAAGCCCCAGGGGAAAGACTACCTGTTCACCTCCGGCTTAAAGTGGTAGAGAACAACCCTAACACTTCCCCCCAGGAAAGCCCTTGGGCACATCTAGGTGCATACCACTCAGATAGGTCCAGATGCCAGTCACATTACGATCACCTGAGACTTGGCCAGAAACAAAAAAGTCATCCCCTCAGGAATTCACTAGGAACTTTAGCCTAAAGTGGGCCCTGAGAAGTATCACCACATGGAAATCACTTTTACTTCATTTAATTCAGTGTTTCAAAACTTAAAATTGTGTCATTTAACCACTATCAACCATCTATGGAAGCCCTACGGGAAAAGAGCTATGGATAATTTCCCGCAGCCAACAAAAATATACAGCACGCAGAAGCCTCCTACCACCTCCCCCTTGGGATCTTTATTATGCAGGGACTGAGATGCAGTGAAGGCCATTTGGTACATCTGGTTAAAATTCAAAAGTAAAAGAAAAGCAGAAATCTTGGCTAAGGTCCCAGAATAACCTGTATCAAAGTGAATTTCTGCAGCATTAGACTGAATTCACCAGGTTCCTATCTATCTGCCTGGAGTCAAAGCACAGCTAGAGGTCTAGAGTTTGAAACTGACCCACTTCCGCACATCAGTGCACCCTAAACGCCTCCCCCCAAATTATTTTGAGGGCTTCAGCTCATGCTTCAGACTCAGAAGTTCCCAGAGTGGACCTATTGCTCCAGATGATTCACAAACACTAAGAACAAAGCTCTCCGCATTTGTGAATATCTTTATAGATTCACAGTAAGAAGCCATTCTTACACTCTGAAACTGCAATCAATAAATTAATCAAACTCAGGGTGCTACTCAATACTCAGCTAAACTAACCATTCAGTACCACCCAAATCCACACATGTAAAGAAAGCAGACAGAGCTTCATTCAAGGTGAAACCCCAACTGAGAAAGCAGGATGATAAGAGCACAGAAAATATTTTGGATCCTTACCTTCCCCATCCAACCCTCCCATTGCCAAATGCATCAAAACCTGTGCATATGCATTCACATGCATTCTTGAGTTTTTAGTTTCTATCTCTTCCGAAAGATGCCAAGTGGCTTCTAGAATTCCACAAAACTCAGCATTCTGTTTTTACTTTTTTTCATAAAGTTAGTCTAAAGGAAAATGTCAGCTTCTCTGGAAGAGTAGCTTATCCCCCCAGCCCCTCCCTGGAAAGTCCAGTAATCTAATCCATGCGTCACTAACCTGCCCACTCACAGAAGCAAAAGTGGGTCTCAAGACCCAGATGCACTCTAATCTGTGTGCACAAATCTCCATTTGTTGGAGCCCAGATGCAGAGAAAAAAAAAGCCAAAATGTCACAAGCTCCTTCCTGGGGAGCAGGTGCATCTCTGTATCTTTATCACAAGGGCCTCTAAGACAGTGATGTATGGTCAGCCCACAACCTGCATGATCTTGAGAGAAGGACCGGGGCGTGCCAACACTTATTTGATGCTAAAGTAAAAGCAGAGCCCTGGGGCATATTTTATTAAGAACCAAGAATAAATATGCAAACAGCCACCATCTAAACATACATCTTCCTACATCATAATATTAATGTAATTAATAAGCATTAATACCTTCTACTCTAGTTGGATTTACCCATCTTGGGGCCAAAATTTTAGTACTGAAATTTAAAGAATGCTAAAAATTCTTTTCTCAGATAAGGCCCAAAGGGGAGAAAAGAGACCACTTCACAGTAATACAGGTACCACAAGCAACCTGGTACACTCATGGATATGTATACAGAAATACATTTGATACATCAGGCCCCAAGGTTATATCCTACGGCATACAGCATGTTTCAATCTTCAATTCAGAAAATGTGGTCACTGTAACCTTAGCAACAGTGGAGGTCTGAGAATTACCTTAAATAGAATTTGGTGATGGTGGTATGACTTCAGAAGTAAAGAGGAAGAAAACGCCATAGAGGCAGCAGTAAGTCCCTAGAAGACTCTATCTCCAAATTGCTGCCATGCAAAATGAGTCAATTTCTACATCCCGTCTCCAGAGGTCAGTGGAGGCCACACTGCTACGGAGATGTCAAGCCACAAAGGTGGGGCCAGCCATGTGGGCACAAATGTGAGACACAGGTTCCTAGCTCCATAGAGTCTAAAAGGAAAACGCAAAATCGGACAGCAGCTCTTTGCCCAAAGAGAAAATCTTGAGACCTGAAAACTTCCTGTCAACTCCTTACACGGCAGCTGACCACATGAGCTTAGTGGGGCCTATCTCACCATCCGGAGTTGACTCTGGGGCACAGATGGAGATGCTGTTGTTGTAGCCATTGTTGTTGTGTTTGTTGCTACGTGCTTGCAGCACCTAATGAACTCCACGTTCCCTGCGAGGAGCTGGTACATATTCATGTGCCATCTCAATCCTCTTTACTGCCGCCTTCTCCTCCTCTTCCTCCCTCTCCCACCATCCTCAGTTCCTCTTCCCATCCAAGGCTCCACTCCCCTTTCCGACCACCTATCTTATTTGGCTCTTTAAAGTATTTGTATTTTGGGTCTCTCGTACAAGAGAAACCATGCAAAATTCAACCTTCCGTGTCTGATTTGTTGCACTTAGTGTCATAATCTCAAGACCTGTCCATTTTCCCACAAATGGCTCCAGTGAGTCCTTCCTATGGCCGAGCAGCGCTCCATTGTGTAACTGTGTAACTGTATCACATTTTCTTTATCCATTCGTCCACTGATGGACCTGTAGGCTGCTTCTGTAACTTAGTCTACACTGTAATCTAAGGGTGTGGATGTTAGACAGCCCTGCGGCCACCTCCATCCACCCTACCCGTTGTCCACGATGTCTGGGGGTGCAGGTTTTTGGGCTCCCAAAGTCATCCACCTGCCGGGTCAGCCTGGGGCCTCCTGCGGAGTGGGGCATTGATTCAGCAGGCCCAAGGGAGCTCCTAGATGTGCCAAGAGACTGCAGCCCCTCACAGATAAGGCTACCTACTGCTGATGAAACCACTGCCAAAGTACGTCTTCCTGAGGCTGTGTCTGTGTGACTTGATGGACTCTCTGGAAAGAACTCCAATCACGAGCAACTGTCTGTTCACAGCCAATTGCAGGGGTTAAAGTTGGATGCAGGATATGACGTTCAGGGAGATGAGGCTTGGTAGCTGACAGGCAGCATGGGAAATGGGATGAGGAAATTTCCCAGGATTCACATTTCTGATTGGTTTGCAACAGCGGTTTGTTTTGTTTTTCTGTTTTCCTTTTCTTCCCCGCTTCTTTTAATGTCAGAAGCCATTTAGACTTTGGGGAAACTTCACAGCATCATTTAATTTTCACTTATGATTGTCAGGAAGGATAGCATTAGAATTTATCAGAAGTATCTCAGCAATCCTACCACATGTTCACCTTGTGGTTTCCTGTTCAGACTTTGAGGGATCCACATCAGTTGATTCAAGTTCATGGTTTTAGCAGCACAGCTAACCATAATTTTAGTGAATGGTCTGGAACTGTTTTCCTAAATTATAGGCAGAGAGATTTTCACATTTTTCTATCAGAAAATCTCCATAACACTGTTAATGCTTTGCTAGTTTGTTTACTTGAGCAGGGGCTGCTTCTCAAATGGCCAGCTTTGTAGGCATTTTCTTGATATTAGTTTTTATGTTGTGCCTACTTTTTTTGGATGTGAAGCACCACCATGTTAATTGTGGCTGGAGACTTTTTCTCTGAATATTATTTTTTGGGGTTCCTCCACCTCCATCATCTACTTCATGAGTACCACTTTCTACTATTGCTGTTACTCAGAAGCATCTAGATATCTTGTCTTCTTCATGTTTTCTTCAATTCTATTTTTCCTTTCTGTCTTTCCAGCAGGTCCTCGCCTGAAGCCTGTGTTCTGGAGCAGCCCATCTAGGAATCTTTTCCTGGAGGAAATCTTAGGAGAAGTGGGTTATTGGGACAAAGTGCAGGCCTTGTCACTCAGTTGGTCTTGGGGTTGCAACAGCTATTCTTCCTCCTCCATTGCCTGCTTCCAATGCTAGCCACCTTAGGTTGTGTCTTAGACAGCTGTCAGTGGCTTGCCTCTGTGTGACGCAAATCCTTCTTCCTGATAAAAACTGCATTTCCTGGTAATGTCACCCAGCTCGTGCTGGGGGTGCTGCCCTCGTCCTCCCACAGTTGCAGTTAGTGATCAGGGGTGCCCAAGCAGATCGCTGATGATCACAACTGCTCACCTTAGAAAGCGGCCTTTTTACTTCCTACCAGTCTCGATCAGTTACCCTGTCTGCATGGGCACTGTTGTTTCCTGTAGATGCCTGGACACAGAGTCCCAAGTGCCCCAACAGTGCCCAGCCACGGAATTCAGTGACACTTGTGCTGAGTGCCTTCGCCAAATTCTTTCCCTTTAGAGGCCACAACCTCTAACCTTCAAAGCGCAGAATTGTGGATACAGAATTGGGGGAACTCATTAGGAAGTCCCCTAATGAGTCTGTGGGAGGGATGTTCACCGGGCCCACTGTTTTTCCTATTGGGAGACCTTTGATTTAGCATTTGTGCTTCATGCCGCAAGGTGGTACTTCAGCCTTACAGAGTGTCGCCTCTGAACTGGACACTGGCAGCACCTTCCAGGGGTGGCCCAGTGCTGCTGTGTGTGTCTGGGCCGGCTGCTGTGTGCGACCCTCAGTCCCAAGCTCACATTCATACCACCCTTCCTGTGGAGCGGCCAACTGGAAGGCATGTTCAGATGCATCCTCTCCCTGTGGACCAGGCCTTCATGAAGCTCTGGGTGATGAGACTGGCTGGGTCATGAGGCAAGACAGGCAATGAGCCCCTTCAGAATGGAAAGGGTCAAGTCTTTGACCTGCCACCAAGGGCCTGGTTTCTACCCTCAAGGAACAGCACCCTATAGGGATACAGAGTTGGTCTCTGTTGCTAGCAAGTTAGACCTTTAGAGCCAGAAGCAGCTGTGGGTTGGCCTTGGCACATGGAGGGTCATGTTGCCTGACTCTCACGCAGTCTGCATCCCGTGAGTATGGCCATCCCATATGCGTCACTGGGCTGGGGAGCGGGGCTGACAAGGCTTTGCTAACATCAGCTAGGAGATTCCTTTTGTCTGCTTGTGTTTTCTTTTTTTTTTTTTTTTTTGGTTTTTCTCTGGTACCAGGAACTGAACTCACGACCTTGCGCTTGCCAGGCAGGCGCTTTTGCCGCTGAGCTAAATCCCCAGCCCCTGCTTGTGTTTTCTGATTCTGATGCACTGATACAAAATCTTCCCTCTCCGTGCCCACTGTCCTGCGTCCTCCCACAGCTACACTGCTGCCTCCAGGTTTCTAGACTTTCCCTTCAGGTCCTGACCACCGGGCCAAGTCACTGACTTTGTCCAAGACCCTGCACAAATCCTCAGCACAGCGCTTCTCCTGCCACACACAGTGAGTGACCAGTGACACAGCCTGAAGCCTCACCAGTCAGGAAGTCCCTTCCCTCCACCATGGCACTGGGCCACCTTTGGATGTAGTTTGCTCCAATTCTCCAAGTCAGCTCACTAGTGAATCAAACATGCTTTCTTCTCCATCTGCATCCAGGACATAGGAACGGGGTGCTGGTGCAGCCACGGTGGGTAACAGGGGGCTCTGGGATGTAAGCTCATGCAGTTTACTTAAGCTTTCTGGTCCCACTTGGGTTTGCTCCATAGTACAATGAATTGTGGGCCCACCAGCTTGAAGGCTGAGAGTTTCAAACTCAGCCATAAAGCGCATGAGAGATGCTTCCAGACACAAGGCAACGGATACCCCATAGTCAAGCTTTCTGCCTCTGCCAGGACCTGACAACCCCTGGGGTTGTTTCTTGGAGATTGTGAAGTCCTCTACTACGGAAGGCACGGCCTTGCTCCAAAGCTCCAGACACTGATACTGGGATCTCCCACTGCTTCTTGCTGTAGTCTTTACACCGCCTGCTGTACAGCCCATTGCTGCTCCTGGTTGAACACAGCCTCCCCTGACTCCCAGGATGTGAGCTGGAGCGGCGTTCCTACAGGTGGGACATGATGCTTCCGGAACCCAAGGGCACCCAGCGGCGTTGTACTCCATTATACACAGAGATACAATAGACGCCTCCACATACCACTGATGACTGACTGTTAAACCTGACAGCAGTGTCGGATTCTTGCATCTCCATAGGGTTTACCTCCCACCCTATGGACTTATGTCTTCTCAAGCCTTCTCATGCACAAGCCTTTCTTTCTTCATTCTATCCAATCCACCTCTTAATGACATAATCCGTCACTATATCCAGACAGCATACACCTCTCCAGACTGCTACAACAGAAGTGAAGGAGTTAACAATCCTGGGACAACCAGGAAATAAGCATCATCTCTTCCAAAAAGTAGAATGATTGTGTCTGTACTGCATATACCTTTGAGGAGTATAAAAGCAGTAACCCAGGCTGTCCTTTCAGGAAAGACTAACCTTTCACCATACACAGATGCAGCCCGAAGTCAGACTGAAAGAGACAGAAACAGAAAACCAAAGCACTGGACAGAGCACAAGACATGGCCTAGAAGAGGAGGTAGAAGATCAGCCAGGAAACGGGAGCAAAGATCGCAGGGTCTGTATCTCCACAAGCCTGAATCCCCTTCCTTTTCAGACAGCCAGCTGAAGCGAAATACTGCGGCAGGGCCCTCTCTGATCCCTGTAACACAGCCCATCTCTTAATTCCAACAGCCCCTTACCCAGACCTCTCTCCCTCACTTATCTCTTTCACCTTGGACGACAGTTATTTATACACATCCCAGCTTGTCCGCTAGACTGTGAGCTCCTTGAAGAAGGAAACTAACATTTATGAAACACCTGTTCTGTCCCAGGCACTTTTTAGTGTTTTTAGCTGCATCACTCTAGTTAAATCTTCATTAGCGCTCCTGTGAGGTGGGGCTTCTTTTCCTGCTTTGGGAGAGCAGGAAATAAACTCAAAAGGGCTAAGTATTTGCCATAATCTCACAGGCTAAAGGGAGACAAGATTGAAAGTTGAATCGGAAGTTGATCATTTTCCTCCATACAAGGTTGTCTGATTCATCTTGGTGTACCCGACACGGTCCTTTGAATACAGGAAATATCCAATAAACCTGTGCACATGGGGTTTGATAACTCAGGAATGTCCAGTGAATGTGAATGACAAGATCAATTGTCTACGTTTCAGGTCACCTTCCGAAATGCAGCCCAGAAAATAAAATAGCATCAAAATGACCAAACATATCCTCTGCAGACTATAAAAATTCCAACTGCAAAAGAGTGGAAAAAAAAAAAAAAGGAAACAGAGGCACTGAGCCAGTTTCTAATTTATCATTGGGTGAGCTACAAAACAAACACATATACTGTACACAAGAACACACTGTCCTAATTGACTACAGCATCCTATCACATCATACAGATGAAACGGAGAAAACAAAGTGGTTCCACAGGCTTCCTCAACCACCCCTTAAATAGTTTATCAAATAGGCAATGGCACAGCCTTCTGTCTGCACAAGCCAAGTGCTCACCCTTTTCAGAATGGATGTTTCTTCACTGCAGTATCATTGAGAAGGATTCACAAAGTTTATATTTTCTCCTCTAAGAAGGAAAAGTTCTGGGCTGCCCAATTTCAACTGGAGCCACAGTTCCAAATTTTATAGGCTTTTAGGGAGAGCCCTCAGGTATTTTTGCCTTTTAAAAATGTCACTGAACTAATTTTGAAGTATCCAACTCTTCTGCCAAGTGTGTTAAAACTGAAGTCAGGAGGACAGCCTCACTTCAGGTCTCAAAGTGGCACCAGCTCAGTGTAAGCACTATTTGGAATTTATGATGTGGCCCCTTAACAAGGAATAATTAATTAGGCAGTGGACACAGTTTTAAGAAATGCTATTCAAGAACAGTGGAAAGGACACCTGATTATAGACCCAAGGCCTGGGTTTTAGTCTTAAGCACTATAATCCTCCCCATCGCTTCCATTTCCTCTTTTCTAAAGGTGATCTAAAGTGATCTAAAATACCCAAAAAGTAATGGAGACATCTCACTGGACCCATGCAAACCACAACAACGGACTCCAGAGATGTTGATCTCCTGATCCTGAACCCCTCAGTCTGTGAGAAGGATATCGAGATGGGAAGACTCTCCCAGGTCATCTGCATGGGCCCCAAACAATCCCAGCATCCCTATAAGAGAAGGCAGGAGGGTCACCTCAGACAAAGAGGTGTACTGGGAGGCTACAGTAATGTGTTTTCTGGCTTTGAAGAAAGCCAGAAGACTAAGACTGTGAGCAGCCCCTAAAAAGGGAAAAAGGCAAAGATTCTTCTCTGAGCCTCAATGAAAGCAGCCCTGAGGATACCGTGATTGTAAGAGTTCTAATCTCCAGCTCCCTCAGATAATAAACTGGTGTTGTTTTCACCCACCAAAGTCTTGGTAATCTGTTAAACAGCAGCGGAAAACTAAGACAGAGCCGCATATACATCAATACGATTTATACACAGCTATGTCACAAAAAGAAAACCCTCAAAGGAAACTGTTATCTTTCTTATATTTGTAATATATTTGATGTAATATATTCGATGTAATATATTCGAAAGTGAACACATGCTACTCCTAATCATTGGGAAATGGTGAGTAATACATCAACTACTCCGCATGACATAACCATGATATATTCATGTAGAAGTAAAATGCGGTAATGAAGGTACTAATCATGATAATGAATAAATACTGAGCATGCACTGTGTGCTGGGCAGCACCACGAGACTTTCACGTGTACCGGATCTGTGAGGTGCTCTCACTGCATTGACCCTCTCCACCCTGCATCCTCACTTGCTTTAGGAAAACAACCTGCAACACCAGCAGGTAGGAACTCATGCAAAAGTAAGATAAGGCAAGATTAGTTAGGATCAGATAATGTTCTTCACAAAGAACGACTAAGGTCGGCCTATGTGCTGTAATTCAGAGAAAACAGTCAAGTTATAACCACGATAATGAGGGGGCCGTTCATTAGGCTTACATCAGACACCAGTACACAATGGACCAAACAACAGTTATTTCATTTGAAACTTAAATACTCAAACACCTGGCTCAAAATCCATCTCTTCTACTTCAAAATCAGCAACTTAAAAAGTGCCATATAGACCTGCTTAATTGGAAATTCCTGTAAGTATCTTATTATTACTTAACTGGATCCATTAAATTACATTTTTGCAAGACAGAACGCAGCCATGAGCTGGTGCTTTCTCATTTAATTCAATTACCAAGAAAAGCAGGATGCCATAAGTGAGTTCCACTGTTGTTAAGATGAGTGATTACTTTTTATAAGACCATTCTGTGCAGAAGAAAGATGCTGAGACGGGACCAAAACCATCTCTACAAGCAACACGTCAATTCACAAAATACCAAGTTAGTGATAACATGACGAAAGTATGGAAATCAACAAAGATACCCTGTGCAGCCAACATCAATATCTAATTCCACAATCATTTCCAAAGAAAATACGCCATCACTTGTCAGAATATCACTGCTTTCAACTTCATTCTTATCACTTGCTCCCGGTACCTCTCTAAATATGGATCATAAAATGCTTCTTCGCAGTATAAAACACTATTTCAAAGACAAATGGCAAAATACACTATTTGAAGAATACAAAAGTAATATTATAACTACATAGTTAAATCAACATAAAGAAAAAGTAGCTAGAAGATCAAAAGTTGTGTTTTTTTCCCTAAGTACTCCCCAAAGGGGGGAGACAATGGAATGGGCTTAGCTGAACTAAATCAGCCTCTGCCCCCAAATGAATCCTGTATAAGGGTCCTATACAAGAGTCCAGTACAAAATAAATTACAAGTAACAATGAATTTGAGGTCCCTTTGGCCCTAGGTTATCCTGAATTAGCATACTTCATAGTATTTGAGCATTATTTGTTCCCATGTCTTTCTCCTTCACAAGATCAGAAGTGCTAAGGTGGAAGTGCATGTCTTACAGATTTCTTGCAGCTATGTAACATTAAATATTTGTTGACTCATAAGTAAGCACTATGAGTTTTTTAATGATAAATCAGAAAATGAATGCCAGAGACTTCCAACCTGGATGTGCACTGAAATAAAAAACGTGGCTCATCTATGCTACTGACCCCACTCTGCGTTCTGCATATTATAAAGACTCACTAAGTATGGGTTAAGAAGAGAATTAATAGATTAGACCTTATGCTTGTAGCAGTCGTTTTCAAATTAAAGATTGGTGATACTTATCAAGTGATAACCACTTTAAAAGACCCCTCAGTGTCCATGAATCTGTCTGATAAGTGTTCTCCCTGCTGTGTGAATCATTGCTAACATGGTAGTAAACAAAATAACAAATGGCAACTTTCTTGCACTAGTGCTAAGACAACGTAACCCAACCTATCAATACCTCTTCTTGCCACCTCTCCCACCACCCATTCACCCATCCACTTAGTCATCTGGTTCCACCAAGACTCAGCCTGTATCTGAAAGCACAAGGAGAGCTGCCTAATTGTTCTATCATCATGACTAAGCTAAAGAATACTGTGGTTAGTTTAGCATGAGGTGAAATGAGATAGAATCCCAGGAGTCTCACCGAGTTTGTGCAGTCAAAGCAACTATGAGTAGGAGGGGAAAAATGCCATTGGATTACTAGAAGGAGCTTTGGAGGCCTTTATTAGTTGTGTGTGCATGCATGAGTGTGTTATATACAAAAATGCATATACACACACAGATGTTTGTATTGTACATACATAATTTTAAAGTGATTAAGTGGTCAAGTGGTTTGGCAAAACATTTGAAGGAGATGCATTTGGCTGGAGTTCTTTTAGGAAAACATACTGAATGATACTACAAAGATCTTCAGGCAGCTTCTAAATCAGAAATCCCGCTGGGACCAGTTCTAGGAGCTCTGCCAGGGTACAGGATACAGAACTTGCTCCAGAAAAAGTATTGAGATGTCTGTGTTAGAAAAGCAAAATTTCATAGTCAAGATGGTTGCATCAGAGCTGAAAAGAAAGGCTCCTTTGGTGCTCAATCCTTCCCCGGGAGATCTGTGACTAGAGGTAAAATCAATCTGAGTCATAGAAAAATGTGCATGCAGATGGAAAGTAAAAGAGCAAGAACATGAGAGAGAGAGACAGAGTGAGAAAGAGAAGAAGGAATGAGGAGGAGGAGATGTTGAAGACAGGACAGGATGAAAGATGGCCCAAGAGAACGTAAACATGCAAATGTACTTACACATTAAGTCTCGATTTAGGAGGCTCAGTTGCCAGTTTGAAAGAAAGAGTTAAAAAGAAACAACTCCACAACCTCACACAGCTCCTGGGTTCGGTAGCCACACTAAACTGGGCGGGGGCAAAGTCAGTTTTCACAAATTGGTTCAATGGAGAGATCATGGTGCTATGGTGAATGCAACCTCTAGCTCAGATGATGGAAGCTTAAAAAAAGTTAATGAAGGTGTCCAAGTGCTTAAATTCCATTTCATTTATCAGCTTTATAACTAAGCACCCCTAAATGTCATACATGACATTTAATCCAAGGCAACATTTTGTGGAAGGGCTACGGGTCCAGGTAAGTGTCAGCACTTATGTCCAAGGAGATACTCATCACTTCTGCCATCAAGATGACAACACGGCCCAGAGACAGAAGTAGCCTCTGGGGAACAAACATTAAACATGCTTAATTTGAATTTACTTGGGAAAATAAATTATTCAGAACTCAAATTTTTTAAAATCATAAAAATTCTACATATATACGGATGTTCTGTATAAGCTATTAAACATATTTGGTTCTCTTGCAATACACTGAAAACTAAACATTGAAGTAGCATTGTAAGAAAGTATGAGCAAAATGTAAATTTAAGAGAATAAAACAATTAGCAGTTGCTACTACCAACAAGATTTAGTGGGAAAAAATAACATTGAAACAGGATGGAAGAAACGTTCATCAAGAGCTGAATGGATTAGCAACATAGGTCACTTCTATGCAGTGGAATAGTCCTTGGCAATAACAAAGAAGCCAAGGACTGATACATCAGTAACAGGAACAGATCAAAAACACTGTTCTGAATGAAAGTAGCTAGATGCAAAAGACTTTATAGTGTATGGTTCCATTTATACAAAAATTTTGAAATTGCAAGTTAATTGAAAGTGACAAAAAAGAAGCTGCCAGTGGTTTCCAGAGGCAGGGGTCAGACGGAGGGAAGGATGGTGAACGCCGCACACTGAAGAACTCTCTATGCTGACTGTAGTGCTGAATTCACGGGTGTACACATTTCTCACGATTCACTGACTTGTACGCTTTAAGTGGGTGTTATCATATATAACTTATACTACAATAAAGAAGTTCTGATGTGGTACTGCACAATAGGCTGACTATAGATAGCAATCATGTATGTTTCCAAAACCAGGAAAAAAATCATTCTGGAAGGATTTACCATTAGGTCTTTACATGTTCAGTACAAGAGATGGGAATGTTTAACCCGATGTATACATTACCCAATGGAGAATATATCACAAAAGTACATGGTACCTCGTTAATACGTGCAAACTTGTATGTTTGTATTGATCAGTTAAAATCAATTTAATTTTTAAAAAGAAAAGGAAAATGATAAATAAAAATCAGGCTTGACTATGAACTGGCATATTTTCCAAGATAAATTAGAAACCCAATTAACAATCGTAACCACAACGGGATTAAGGAGTTGGTTCACATGGTGGGGCCGTTGTTCTCAGATTTCCCTCTCACTTGGCTACTTCACAATCCAAAATTCCCTGTTGAAGCTTATGGTGCATAGCCGGGCTAAGTGGAGGACCAAACATCACTGATTTCCACTGACAGAAGCAGAGGAGGTGAAACTACGGAAGACCCGACGCCCAAGATAATCCGTGTGGTAGTGTGTGCTGCAGGCAACACATGACCCAGGAAAGCAGCTCCCTCCGTGCTCCTTAGTTGCTCCTAGAATGTGATTTCTCTCCTGTCACTTGCCTGAGGGTTCCATCAACTCAGTAAAGGGTATGAAGAGATGTCTAAGTCTGGCCAATTATCTTTAACAGATATTCTACCCTGCAAAGTGATCCAGATCCCTCAGCCCCTGTCCCTATCACCTCCTCTTTCTTGTTGCTTTGTGCTTTTCCTCTGACTTTAGTATGAGCAACTGTGTGATTGGGCAAAAGGCACTTACTAAGAAAAGCCCATGTGTAGGGGCTGTGCATCCTTATGAAAAGCTAACCAAATATCCAGGAACAAAACAGACAGTGAGTGCAGGAAGTGACTCTCGAGTACTCTTGACTTCTCTCATTAAACATGAGCTTCTGTTGCTCATCATCTTCCCCTGGTCCCCAAAAATGGAGCATCTAGTGAAACAACTCGTGCCAAGTGATGGGTAATGGACACGCCTATTTTCTGGATAACAAGCATTTAGAAAACCATATTTATTTTATTTGTAGTTGTTGCACGGTATCCACAGAACTTTGGTTCCAAGATTTCCCTCAGATACCCAAATCTGGGGATGGTAATGTATCTTACATTAAGTGACACAGTATTCCCATGTATATTATGCAATCCTCCCATCTTCTTAAAAGTATGGGCAGATTACTTATAATACCTAATGTGATGTAAATATTACATAAATAGTTGTTATTTCATCCTGTTTAGGAAACAATAACAAGAAAGGTCTTTACACGTTCAGTACAAGTACAGGTTTTCTTCCCATGTGTTTGATCCATCATCAGCTTGGATTCACAGAAGCACAACCACAGGCACAGCACCACTGCATCCTTCAGACTTCAATCTACCATACACTCAGGGGATTCGAGAGAACACCACTGCCTCTGTGCATAAGGAAGTGGGCCCGCGGGAGACGGAGCTGATGCACTGACGCGCAGGAAAGACTTATCTTCAGTTACTGAAGAAGCCAGATGTTGTCCAGAGCACCAACTTTGTCACCCATGGTGACTCAGAAATAAAAAGGCAGTCTCAGGTGTGAAATTCGCACATAAAATTTTTGAATAAGAACAAAAAAATAGACTTTTGCATCATAGGAAAAAAGATACCATCACATCTGTATCTATACAACCATAGCAAGGGATATAATTAAGCAACTATTACCACAAATACAGGCAAGGATGAGAATTTTTCTAAAAAGATCTATCTGCTTCACCCATTACACCTTCCAAAGTCTCTTAAAGACTATTTAATAACTCACTGCAAATAAGACAATCAAATACATCTTAAAGACATTTCCCTACCACGGGGATGGGAGAGAAAACAAGAATGCTCATTTCCTCACAGGCACATCAGAAAACATCATCAGCCTCTTTGTCCTGAGTGCAACTCATCTACGAAGAACATGCAAGACAGGTACTAAGTTAAACACAACTATCATGGATGTCAGCAATTAGCCCACAGAGATCTGAAGCCACCGAAAATGTGTGACAAGGCTGATACTGGGCTTCATGGACCCCAAACTGAGCACATTTTAATTGGCTAGCAGGGTGTAATACTGCAGTACTGCACGTTTCATTGGCAGCAAACTAAATGATGAAATTCACATCTCCACATATAGAAAGATGGATCCAAAGCTGGACATGCACTTTCTAATTAAATCCCACAGGAGATGAGCTTTAAACCCCCTCCCCCAATAGAATGCTCTAGGCTCAACACTCCAGGCATAAGGAAGCAACAGAGATTTATTAATGCAGATGTTCTTCAAATGGCTTTGAACAATTACTAAAAGACACAGAGTTACAAACATATATAACAAGGGTGAAATTTTTGTCTCTGTCTAGCCAGGGGAGCCAGAAGAAATATGGTCATAAGGTAGGGTACAATAAAAAAAAAAAAAAAAAAAAAAAAAAAAAAAAAAACAGGCCAACAGCATTTCATGGCTCCTCTCAAGAACAAGTGAAACCTGTGTCTCCTCCTCCCCTTGAATCTGGACCTGGCCATGGAGCTTGTTCGGCTCACGGGACATTAACAAAGAAGATGCAGCAGAGGCTGAGGGGTGTTGGCATTACGCTCACTCTCTCTTCTGCTTTTGAAATCTCACTGTGTACAGGAGCCCACGTTGCCCCACCAAGTGATGGAGATACAAGACTTGGTTACTCTGCGCATTTCCACACATGTGCCTGCGATCCCCTGAGATGAACAGGCTAGGAACAGGCCTCATAGCTGACTACGGACAGGTGTAGGAGCTCTGGTGATCCCAAGAGAAGAACGCACCCGGCTGAAGCCAGCCAAAACATTTCCAATCTGGAAATCAGACCCAAGTTGTAAGCCAGTACATTCTGTAGTAGATTCATTCACAGAAAAGCTACTCGACAGCATGTAAACCAAGTTCATAGCCCTTTATAGACTCTCCATGGGATCACTCCCCATTCCTGTAAGTCAGTCTCAACAGCTGCGCAGTGTGGATGGACAGACTGAAGCATAGAAAAAGTAAACACATCTAGAAGATAAGAAACCGAAGTTGGTTTCAGAACTGAAGCAGAATACAGAAGCACTCACACTCCATAAACCTAGCTGGTCCTTTCCTCACAGGCACATTAGAAAAAACCATCAGCTTCCTTGTCCTATCAGAGCAGCACATCCATTAAGAACATGGTGGGACAGGTATCAAGTTAAATATAGTCTAGCCAGTCTCATGTCAGGAATGACGTTTAAGTAAATTTGCAGTTGATGAAGTGTGAGCCCAGCCCTGGTGCTGTGTTTCAGAGGGCCCCACGGTGCCAGGGGTTTGCCTTTCATCCTGTATCTTGAAAGGAGGCAAAGGGAAGCATGAAGACCTGGGGCACGTGGTGGGCTCCATGGCATCTGTTGGCCGCTAATCCGTACAAATGAACGTCAGCATTTGGCAAGAGTACCAGCATAGGAGAGCTTACCAGGGAGGTTTCAAGCATCTCTTCTGAACTGTACTGTCTTGTTTAGCATATGAAGAGGTTCTTATTTCTTTATTTGCTCATTTAGTTTAAACACCAGAACACTGGGCCTCTTTACTGCGGTCACCAATCACCAAAGTCTCACCATGACAGTTTATGGTATCAAGACCTCTCTGAGACAGGCAAGGCAAAATTGGAAGAAACACAGCTGGCAAGCTCTCTGTAAGGTATCATAAACTCTTAAAAGCAAAAACATTGTACTTTTCCACAACCTCCACCTCCGGGATGGAGGATGACTCCAGGAATAAGTACAGTCAACTTTAACTGAATGGGATCGAGTCCCCAAACTCACAGCGCCAAAGATGAGCAGATAAGGAGAAACAAAGTAAGGAGCCGCTGGCTGACAATGTTGAATACGCAGTTTTTAAAAGATCGCAGAAATTCTTCAGGAGATCTGGAAAGGGGACCTGAAAATATACATTTAACTGCCAACGAGAAAGAAAAAGGGAAAGATCATCTGGCCTTTTCCCCGGCGCCTTTTCCTTAAAATATTCAACCCAGGAAGTTAGACAATAGAGACTGCTCTCCAGAAGCAGGAATTAGTATTTGCACGAATAATTTGTATTAGTTATAGAGGAAACTACACTAACAACCTCACCCTATTCGCGGGGAAGCTGGTGGCCCTTGCAGCTCAGTTCTCCGAGACAGGCTAGTTCGCTTTGGTCTGAATACTCTTAAAGCCTTCTAAGACATCTGCCAACTCCCAAAGGTGAGAGATGCAAAAAGAGGGCCTATTGCGTGTTCACTGTGTCTCACGTTAAAACACTGAATCAACAAAAAGTTCGCATTCGATTTTAGAAATGTAAAGAAAACTAATTGAAGACAAAGGGAGGGAGAAGAGAAAGCACAGGACATAAAATCTGAGTCCAGTTATTAAGGATCTCTGAGGGAAACGAACATGGAATTACTCACAAGCCATGCATAGCTTAGGTAATTCAGGACAGTATACTTCTTAGGGATAAATCTTGAGCAAATCTGGCTTGAGTGATTACAGAGCTGAAGGAGGAAATCTTCAGCTAAGACGAGGAGAAAGATTATAATTAACCTGATCTCCATGAGCCAAATGAAAAGGTACAGGCATCTCCTTACAATAAGATAGTGTAAAACTAGTAGGAACCACCTCACATTGGCTGTCCAAGCAACATTTATCATCTAAAACAATTTGCTGGATGGATTGGCAAAGCTGAGCTCAACATGTAGACGTTACATTATTGATAATATTTAAATGATTAATGCTGCCTAACTGCTGGAACGGCAAATGAATTTTCAAAAGTTATTTCTTGCCCAGCTAGATTCATTGCTAATATATTAAATATATTAATATTATACAAGAATGCAGTATTATTGACAATTAACATCTCTTTATTTAAAAATGAACAACTTCCCCTGGGAAGCAAGTCAAAAAGATAGCAAAAATGCCTCACATAGTATATTTTCTCAAAGATATTGATCACGGTTTTATTTATCATAAAAAAGTAAAGCAATCTAGAAAATATCCATAATCCTGAAATGACCAAGAAAACTATGCTAATAAATTGAATAGAATACGGCATAAGCAAAAAGGTTTTGGCAAAGACAAAAAAAGAAAATGACGTAGCGAACCAAAGAAAAGAATACTAATACCACACTCAGGAAACAGCACAGCTCAGATGATCACTGATACAGCACAACTACAGTGAGGTAGAATAAAGGGAAAACTGCTGGAAAATAGGAATAACAAAACACTTATTTTTCCTCTTTTCTCTATTTTTCCTATTAAACATGAAACATAGTAGTGTCATTACAGTAAAAAAAATAATTTTAAATAACTCTTTAGGCTCTAGTTATAATAACTGTTAGCTCATAACTCTTTTTACTGTGATTCCCTGCCATCATGGTTAGATGTAATGTCTGTACTAAAATATATCATACTATTTTACTATAAGATAAATGTATCTAATGGCACTTTTTAAAACTATACAAAAGAAAGTGTACCATGTCCATAAAAGCAAGGAGGGAATAATTTGGTCAGCCTCATGAGCACAAGGGCACGGCCAGAGGCTCAGGAGCATCTCACACACTGTAGAAACGTGCACGGCACAGCACGAGCCCTTGTATCTCCCGTGTCACTGGGAGCATAAGCCAGCTTAGCTCCCACTAGCAACAGCAGAAATGAAAATACTTCTCTCCGTGGCTTATGAGTCTCTTTTAAAATACTTCACACAGACACACACACATTAGCTGCTTCACCAACCCAAGAAAACACACACGTCTCAATCTTGAGGTGCACAAACACCTGAGGTCACCTGAACTCCAAAAACACCCAACTGCTTCTCATGAACATTCTACTGCCACGTGCTCACCACTTAAAACACAGCATGGCAGGAAACCCTGAGCGCTCTTATGTGTATCTGAGAAATAATGAAAAAAGGAAAAAACTGTAAGTGCAAATCCACTCAGAGTCCCAGGAGAGAAGCCAGTGGCAAACTCCATGACCACACCTGTCTACCACATGCTGAGGGCCCAGACCTCCCGAGAAGTGAAGGAGTTATTTCAGTGTAATGACAGTAGGTGGCTAAGGGTAGAAATGCCAGTCTAGTAGGTTTGTGTTACAGTGGTTAGCACAAATACACAAAGGCAACTTTGACTTACTCATGATTAAACTAGCTTTGGATTTCTTGCTCTTGTTACCTGTTAGCTAGTAAACCAAGCATTGCCTGTAATTAAGACTCATGTGTAAGCGTAGCAACAACATCACATTAGAATGAAACGTTACTTTATTTTCTAACAAACCTCTTTATATTCATGTAACACAGCCCCAAATTTTCATATGACCATTCATTTATAATATATAACAACTAATTTGATTTGAAGGGTTGGGGCAATGGCAACATTCAATTTGCTAAAAATCTGGACTGCTTTTTGGGAAACTGAATCATTTAAGTTGTCACTATTTTCCATTAAACACCCTAAGCTATCTAGAACACAGTCCTCGAATACCTGCCAGTGAACCACGTTTCTGCTCAGCTTTATTATGAGATGCTTTGCGTACTGTTCTGTGAATACCACCAGACTAACTTCTTCCTGGTGAACAGTCAGGCTTTGATGAATGGCATGACCAGGCTGTGCTAAGAAGGTACTTAGTAAACTAATGCATTTAAATTGTTTAAAGAGTATGAGAAAAATGTGATTGCAAAAAAATTACTCTAAATAGCCCATAAGCAGAGAAATATCTGGTTTTTGTGTTAATGTCCCGAAGGTTCAATCTGTACAGATTATTAGTTCCTCTTATTTTAATACAGGCTTAATACTTCTAATAGAAGTAATTAATTATTCTGTAGTGCCACATAAACCAACTATTTCACCACAAAAGGAGCAAAACCAAGAACCAAACTGTCAGGTCAAGGTCTAAACTAGAAGTGACAGATAGGGGAATATATATTCAAATATGTACATAAAGAGACATTTTCCTCTGAAAATATCAGTACTCTTCCAAGATGGTAAACTTTCAAGTTGTCAGACTCTATTCTATGAGCATCCTCTTAAATATCTTGGTTATATAGTATATTTTAAAAAGTCCTTAAATATAGGAATAAAGTTATAGAGTACAAGTATAATGTTACATTAACATTATAGCATAATGTTATACTAGCATTACAAATATATTTACACTCTATAACATTATATATTTATTATATATAACATTATATATAAATATATCTATACTCTATAGCATATATACATATAACATATATTTATAGTGTATACATATATTTAATAACTCATCTACATAACATGATGTCATATTTCTATATTATATTTTCTGGTTAGGTGAAGAAAATTCTGGCATATGTCCTCCTTTAAGGAACTTCTGAGTGAACCACGAAGAATATTTGGACATCCATGACTATCAGTTTTTTGCAGAAACTGTAAATAAATACATGACCTTCCATCTCCCATTTTTACTATGTTAAAAAAAAAACCTCGAAATCATTTCCTGCATCACAGAGAACAAAAGAACAACTCAACAGTATGCCTAACCAGCTTCACATATTAGATACGTGTTGGCTAATTTCGGCTAGTGTACATCTTCAGGTTTGCAAATACTCTCATCAAAAACTGTATAGGAAAAAAGCCTTATTTTTAAGAAACCAGATACAACGATTACACTTGCATTTTATATATAGAATATCCTGTTTGTAAGGCACAAGGATAGTTGCACTTTGCTAACATTTAAAAAAAAAAAACTTCCACAAAATGATTTTATAGTTAAAGGTATTTCCCTGACGGAATAGACAGAAATTGAAAAATCTCCCAACTTGAAAAGAACGCAGGACGCATTTGATTCTAATGGCTCAATGAAGCAGAACTGAGTCCACGGCTTTGTGATGCCAGGCGTCCAACTCGGCTGGCTGGTTTTTTTTTGTTTCCCTCCGAGTTGACCAATTGTTTTGGTTTCAAGCAGAAGCAACTTCATTAAAGACAACGTTCATTTGGCTGCATGAACACTCGGCACCAGGAACGCTAACATCAGTTCTGGAACAGTCAGAACACAAACCAGGTGGTTCCTAAGACACAGCTCGTAGTTGAGAAAGCTGGTGGGAGATAGCTAAAATGTTATTTCAACTACATTTCAAGCATGGGAGCTTTAATTCCAAGGGACAGAAATCAGACATTGTCTTGAAAACAAACAGAGGCCTGAAGAAGGGTGTTCTGAATCTGATCGATGCAAATAGACAGTACCCCAGAAAAAAACTCTAGTTTGCCTCAAGCTCTCCCCCTTGGACCCTCTGAGTGATGCAGTCCCATTGTGCTTGCCTAGGGAACAATGTCCACAAAAGACCAACCTTCTTTACTTTTATTCAAGAAGGAAACCTAAGTCTTTACTAAAGTCAGAATTTATAGCTACACCATCAACAGCACTTATATCTTTCCCAAAGAGAAAAATACAAATGATTGTTTTTAATGTTTTCATGGGGCAGAAGAATGATAGTCCTGGAACTCCTACTTTGAAATAAAAATATGATTATTCTTTATTATTTTACAGATGTTTATTTCAGTGAAATGTATTTTCCCCTTTCTCTGTCTCTGTCTCTCCTTTTTCTCTGTCTCTCCCTCTCTTCCCCTCACCCTAGTTTAATCACACTCTATTAAACTATTAAATGGAAGAATTATAATTCTGTGGCTAAAAGGAGGAAGGACTTTTTCATCTAATGCCCTCTGCTATTTGAAAACATTGCCTATTGCTACTACTCTTGCAAAAATCATTTAAAATGGCCTGCTGAATTCGGGGCCACTTACTACACAATTTATACAGAAGTTATTACACAGAATAAAGCATGTTTTTTTAAAAAACGAGACAAATTTTACAGAAGATAAGCATTACTGAAGCACACTAGCCTGCCAATTCCCTCTTTAAGGTGAAACTAGACCTGGTCACACATATAGATTCTGTGAAGGAGCAGAAAACAGCAGTA
The DNA here is from genome assembly GCF_000276665.1 of Chinchilla lanigera. Taxonomy (NCBI): domain Eukaryota; kingdom Metazoa; phylum Chordata; class Mammalia; order Rodentia; family Chinchillidae; genus Chinchilla; species Chinchilla lanigera. The sequence goes on from NW_004955476.1 coordinate 8,612,104, forward strand.
ATACTAAGCAAGAACCTTGATTGTTTAGAAAAGAAAAAAACCAAGTCTTTCCGCATCTCAAAAATCGTTGTATCTGGACTGCGAATCTCTGAAGTTTTAGTGCAGCTACTGATCAGATATGTAGCACAGCCAGTGGAAGCCTGAGCTTAACAAACATCTGTTGAAAGAATAACTGGGTGAAGGAAAAGGAGTTTATGAATCCCTTTTCCTTCTAATTTTAACCTGGGGAAAGGAACCAAGAAAGAGCACCTAAATTAAAGGTGTACCTGCCCCGATCCCACGCAGCCTTAGCAGCCTGTGCATTGTCACACTGAAACTCTTCAGCGTCTTTAAATTTCAGGCCCTCCATCAGGGTGAAATCAGTCACACGAGGGCCAACCTAAAAATAGACTCAGGCCAGCGCGAGGACTGCATGCAGCTTGCCCGCAGCATCAGCTCCTCCTTGCCAGCTGTGAATGGAAATCTCAGGTGATGCCTTAGGCTGTGGAGACATTTCCCCTTAAACCATAAATGCAAGCCCAGAAATGTAACAGCCCAAGATTCACTCTGGTTGCCTAAGAAATAATGCAAGAGACATTTTAAAAGTTGGTAAATCAACCGCTTTGCCTGGGAATGCAAATGGGGATGCTGCGTCAAACAGCATGTCTGTACATCCAACAGGAGTCAAAACCGCCCTTAATTTTCTTGATTCAACTGCTAATAACAACAGTTGCATCAGAGCAGATTTTTGCTATTATGCTCCCAGGCCATTCCACACTGGGGTTGTTTCTACACAGTAATAAAGCATCTGGGTGAAAAATGGGAAAAACACAACTAATCACCCAGCTGTTTCTAAAATCCCAGCTGTTCGGTAATAGGCAGAAAATAGCTGGCATAATAACAGAACATGAGAGACCCACATCGCAGGTGCCTGCAGCCACTCTCCGGGTGCGCGTGGCTGTGACCTGATTTATAAACCGGCGAGATGCCGTCTACCTGGAACACACAGAAAATGCTCTCCCTGAGAAATCTGTGAGCTGGGATCAGCAGCAGCTTTCTGGATCCAGGCTTCTGCTGAGGAAAAAGCAAGTGTGATGAGGTAGTGTGCTCGGGAAGAGGGAGAGCCAGGCGTTTTATACGTCTGTCTCTGCAGTCTCAAAAACAAAAACCAAAAAACAGAAACCTAGCCTCACCCGGGGATGGAGAGACTGTAAAGAAAAGCAGGAAGGAGATCTCTGAATACTCTGGGCCATGAATATTCGGTCTGAATTTACATTAGCATAGTCTACTTTGAATTTCGGCCCCACGTCTCTTCAGAGAGGCTAGAAAATTTTTAAAAGTCAGGAATCTTATCTAATCTCTCTTGCAAAGCATCTAACACAGCCACAGTTTTTCATAACCGAATGGGAGTGGGAGAGATGCTTCCTCCGGCATGGAATTGTCACCTATTTCAGCACTGAGGGCAGGATTCACCCAGGCAATACTTAAGTGATCTCTGACTGTGGACGTACACAAAGGAAACAGCAATTCCTGAACAGAAACAATCCCAGCCAGGTTCTAGTCAATCCCTTGAGAGAGTAAAAATAGCTGGTGTTGCCAGATGATTCACACCTCGGTGTACTGTACGTCGCCTCATCCTTATCGAATCTAACCCTCTCTTTCTCCTCGGGTTCTCACACTGCCTTGCAGCCTGTGAAGCCTGTGGATTCTAGTAGTGAAACGACACCTCCTCTTCTTGTAGAGGAGAAGCAGCCACCACCCGCAGCAGTTACATCAGCAAGGTGCATATGACAGCAGCCTTCTAATTAGGCTGCACAAATTTTATGACTTTCTCCCTCCTCCCAACCTTGCACACCAACAACAACCAACGCAAACAGATTGAGTGCCTCTGTGTTCCTGACATTCCTCCTCGGGGCTGCTATGGGTTTGCCTCATTGAGTCTTAATTTTAATGTACCACTCTGCTGGACCTGTGAAAGGGGTGGGGGACTCTCCCTTTGAAATGTAAGCGCTCACGTGGGGATCTCCTAAAGACAGGAAAAGCCCCTTACTCAGAAGTGGGGAGTTTCATCCTCGGTCAGACACATAGCCATCAGTTCTATGGTTCTGTTAGGTGAGTATCCACAAAGATAAAAGCAAAGAGAATCGGGGCTGGGGATTTGGCTCAGCGGCAAAAAGCGCCTGCCTGGCAAGCGCAAGGTCGTGAGTTCCGTTCCCGGTACCGGAGAAAAACCAAAAAAAAAAAAAAGCAAAGAGAATCGGAACACTGGGACATGCCCGCACATAAACTTCCTCTAAGAGATCCACTCAGCTTCCTGGATTTCCTGGGTTAGCAAGACTGACATTACAAATGCAGCAGTTTTTGGATGACCCAGGCCTTTTCAACATCAGATTAATGACTGATGTCAGCCATAACTCCTTGCTCCTCCCACCTACCTCCCAGTTAGCTGGCTCTAGTCCTGGATCCTGCTTAGGCTCTGTTACCCCTGCAGGAAAAAATAAATATCTGTTTGCTGCCTTCTCATAGACAGCATCCGTCCTGGAGGACACAGGCCGAAAGTTCTGAGAATCTTTCTAGGAACAGGGGCAGAAAACCTGCTTCTAATGGACCTGCTCATTTAGGTCGATTCTGACATGCACAGAGGCCATCCCTGTATTGCATTACTCATTGGCTAAAATCTACTTCCAAACTGATCATCAGCAAATGCTGGGAGAAAAAGCAACCTATCAAGTAGTCTTGTTATCTGTTATTCAATTTGTAGCCAAGCTTTTCACTTAATCTGCTAGAAGATGAAGTATTTATGTAAGATTCACCCGTTTGAACATAATGTGGAAAAGTCAGGAAAAGAGAGGGAAACCAGACTCTATTACCATCTCCACAAACCTGAGTATCTGAATCATTATTTATGGGATAAATCTCTCTCCAAATAAACGGCTCTGAATATAGATTGCAATCTCCAAACCTCATATTAATTTCTTGAAATATTTAACTAGACATACACCTAAAGCTAATAAGTGTGATGCTTCAAATCTCTGCTTTTACCAAATGTCGTTTTAATAACTTTTAGGCAACTCACCCTAAAATTAAAAATCTTTCCCTACAGTAACACCAACAGTGACACGAACCAAGAATGGCGAGCGAATAAATAAATATAAATGCTAAGGCATTCCCTGGAGAGTCTCTCATCTCTTGACAGAGTTCAGTGCAGTGGGATCTTCATTAATTATTTCCTACTCAGCCTGGTAGCAAATGAATGTCTCACTTGGATCATGATCCTCACCAATTCAAACAGACAGAAAAGACTCACTCAGGTGCTATCAACGCGATTAGTGTTCTTTGGGGAAAACATCAATCCATTCAGGTACAGATGTACCCCGCTTATACACAGCACAGCATGCATCCTCTGTTAACTAGTGTGGCCCCCACCCTGGAAGAGGCTCATTTCCGGCTCCAGGAGAGAAGCTGTTTCCAACTTCTCTATGGCTTTGTATGTGAGTGCTCAAAAAGATATCAGAGTATGTATCAAAACCAGCATAAAACTTTTTGGGGTTATAATTAAACCTGAGACAATGCAGGAAGTCACAACGTACCACCAGGAAGAGAAAGATAAAGGTTTTAGGTTAGTCTGTGTCAAAGGGAGCCATCGTAGAGCTACAGGTCACACGGTTCAGTTTCCATTCTACATCCATTTTTACATAGCAGACATAACAGACATGAAACAAAATAGAGTGAGCATCTGGAAATATCTGACAAAGCACACAAATTAACCCTTTCTACTGAGAATGAAATTCTACATACCCTTGTCCCATGGACTGTCTAATAGTATTACAGCTCTGTGACATAAAAATCCAACTTAACGTGAAGACTTTTTCAGTCTGCAAGTAACACCATTTCTCCAAAAAACACATGCATTCAGCTACTCATGAAAGTCCTACACTTTCGCTTTTCTTCCTGTTTCGATGTGTTAAACTAGTGCTGGCGAACCTGTGCCATGCGCACCACAACTGTCTATTTCACTGAAAGCCTTGAAAGGTTCTCTGTCACTGCCTTAGACCGTTATTGCTTAGACAAGTCTTTTGCCAGAATGACGGCAAAATAAGAAATACACAATATATGCGAAAACAGGAATATATTACAGCTCTTTTTAAACAAATATCATTACTTGGCTCAACGCCGGCCCAGCTTTAGTGGATGCCCATGGGGGTCACCTACACGACCACTTTGACTAGTTTACAAGGTGGCTGACCCTCAAAAGCCCACGATTTAAGAAACGGAGGATTAAAAATGCCTTCATCCTCTGTGGCTTTGAAAATCCACCCTCGATCTACAGACTTATGAAAATACACTCCAAGTGCATTTCAATACAATGCTAATACCTGGAAAGAAGTAACATATATTCTGTAGTTATTAGCAGTTCTCAATAAATACTATTAAAACTAAGGCTCAGGAGGGTTGCACTTCTGTTATATTTCCAGACAACATTCACTTATACATTCACTCACCAGCTTGTTTCTGCCTTCTCACCTCTTGGTGCCTTCTGCTGGTGGCGAGGCACCAGGACAAAGGCCTCCCTAAGGCCTTCGTATCTAGTTCTCACGAACATGAGCTGTTGGAGCCTCAGTCTTAGCTTCCCAGTTCAGTTTCACTGAGCTTCTAGCTCTGGAGTTTCTGTGGTTTGTGTGAACTATATCACTTTCCTTTTTTATGATTTGTGCATTCCCTCTGCTGGCTATATAACAGGAGATAGTAGCATTCTGAGCCTGAGCAACAGCAGACGCAGATAAGACACCGGATACCAGAACTCTCCCCAGTAGATCTTTTGCAGGTGAGGAACCAACTCATTTAGTGCCAGGTACTCTCATGACTAAGTCTCCTTCCAAGACCCCACTGAAAACAAACGAATCATCAGGCACCAGCACTGTGACCAGTGGGTTGGGAGATATCCTCTCCAAGACCATGACAAGAGGACGAGCACGCTATTTGCCCCAAACATCTATTCTGATGCCTCAGACCTGCAGGGGATGCTTGAGCCCCAGGGAGGGTTTCTGCTCCTTAACACACACCGTGATTTTAAAGCAACAAACTCATGCTGTGGGAAAGGTGATTTACCCATAAATAAGATGACCGTATTTTCTGAACTTCAAGTTAGGCCATATGGCTTGATGTGTATTAGCATACTTTTACAAAGAAGCTACTGTGAGAAATTGGGACTGCTATGGAAACAGAGAACCAAGCCAGAAATAAAACTCCGAGCACAATCCTAATCTTCATTTGCTTTTCAGAAATACATATTCCCATTTCCTGCAAAAACAGCACCGGTTCCTCCCATCTCAAACACAACGCGCTCCCTCGCCTTGCTGCACACGGTAGCAGATTCCCGTCCTAGCACAGGGATTGTCTGCTAACCTGTGGCGGTGGCTACAAAGTCCTGGAAAATCCTGTCCTTAGATCAAATTTCTTTTCAGGCAGGAAAACCAAGAAGTACCTTTTGTCCATATCACATGTCCCTTGCAGAATTCAGAGTGACTTTTGGGTCAAGAAGATTTCCTGGAAGAGGCCCTTGTGTCACTGAATGACAACCCGTAATCATCCTAAACTGTATCAATAAAAAAAAAAAAAAAACATAAAGAGGGATGTTACCGTCTGCACCCTGCACATGAGCACACCAGCACAGGTTCACTTCAAAACGTAAATGGCACCCGAAGTCTTCCTTTACCCGCTAAGAGCCGCAATGTTAACGTTCCACATCCATGAAAGTCCTGGAAATTGATCAGGAACACCACCATTTCTGACTCTGTTGGGAAGTGGGAATGCTCCTGTTATTATTCCAATGCAATTAAAAATAATTTTCTATGTATTGATGTAGGCTTTTTAAAAATTAGGAAATTACATGTCTTAATTCCGAGTATTTTCTTTAGGTATACCCTATTCATATACTGAGTTCCATTTCAATGCATGCTGAATGAGGAGATTTTCACAAAGCTGCCATGATCCTGTTTGGAGAAAATCTGACAAGCAATGCCACAGCAGTTGTGAAAAGCTGTATGTGTATAGGCAGTTCGCCAGTGTAGGTCCTGGAACTCTGTTTACTGACAACATGGCACTACGACAAAGTAAGAAATCAAAAGGTTTACTTACCAACTTTCACCACAAGTATTCAACTGGAGACAGAGGAGTTAGTTTTTGTTAAGTGAATGAATTCTCTTTAGATATCAGGATAAATAGCTTCAAAATACATCTTATTCATTCAGCTTAATTTACATTCTAAAAACCTCAAACTCCTGATACTGCAGTTAACCTATCAGTGAGATTTTAAAACCATTATGCTCTTAACACTGAACTAAAAAAAAAAGAAAAAAAAATCCAGGCTGCTATGACTTGAAAGATACTCAGGAAATATAAAGAAAGTATAATACTTTAAGTCCCCAGGAAAAATCTTGGCACTAGAAGAGAGAAAGTAATAATGTAGCCCAATATCCTGGATTTACAGAGGGGGCGAGAGAGAGGAGGAAGACAGACAGGAAGACAAGAGAAGGGAATGGAAAGGAAGGGAGGGAAAAAGAAAAAGAGAAGCGTGCCCTGAGACTCGATAAAAGGATCCACACAAAGCTGGTAACAGCTCTTGACTCCCTGGGTCAGCTGTCATTCTCCTGGGAACTACTAATGCCCTTCCACAGGAATCAAAAGGATTATTTATTCCTCCTCTCATCCTCATAACTGTTAGGCCTAAGTGTTTCCTCATCAGGCATCTGCAGAGAAGAACAATGCATCTTCCTTTGGAACAGTCTGCTGAGGATGGCCCTCAGATAGTGCGCTTTGGGTAATGCTACCACCGGAAAGCAGCTCTATGTCCCAGATCCCAAGAATTCTGATCTCTACATGGGGTCATTTCTCTTTTCTCTTACAACACACCAGTATGGTGGATCTAAGATCCAGTTTCCTAAATCAGCTACACAGACTGACTGGAAGCATTTTCCTTAGTATAAAATTTTCACAAATGATTCTAAAGCACTTTGCCGAGCTTCAACTTGGAAAAAATGCTATAAATTCACAGCTGCACTGAACGTCCTGCTTTCACACCTTCTCTGTAAGAGAAGTGTTGCATGCAAAGTGTCCCTATGCAATTCTTGAGGCTTAAGAGCTTTCTCTTAGTGTAGAAGCAAGATCCAGATGCCCTAAAATAAATGCTTCCTGCAGGGAGGGGAGAAACACACTTTTAGTGACAGCCTAGTAGTATTTAGCCTGAAAGCCCATGATCAGCACTGCTGACCTTTTTACCGTAAAAAAACCACGTGAGATTAAATCAAACCCTAGGATCCCTAAATTATGCTATTTCCTGAATTCTCAGCAACATCAATGTAACATGTATCAGCAAATAAATTTAACTTTTCAGAGCTAAAAAGGAAGTTATATAAACAATGAAATTCAGTACATCTTTCCTTCACAACATAGCCAAATCACAGTCACTGCTATTACAGAATGTTCAATAAACATCATTAACTAGAGAACCCTTATTTTAAGATATAATCGGATCTAGGTGGGGATAGCATAAGAAACATGGTCTCTTGTCTACAGACATCCCTGAGATCTTACACCCAAAGAAGAAACTCCAGTAATTAGTCGGGGATTGGCTAGTTTGTATCTGAAAATCAATATTGTGCAAGGACAACATTAACAAAACAATTCATTATTTTTACAGTCTCCTGACAGACTACATGAAACTCACGAGTCCTTACTACCTCTTTCTCCAAGAGAAAGTTAAATAATTTAGGTCAGACATGTACATGAAAGTCAAGATTTTAGACATTTTGGATTTTACGTGTTCGTGTTTATTCTCCATCACCATGTCACGTGACATGCTTTATGTGCCTTCCTTTTCACGAATGAGGCCATTTGAGTGCAGAAACGGTACGTGCCTTTGCCATAGCACTAGGGATGAACCTAAATAGCCTTATCCTGAGGTAACACTCGTTACGTTTTTGCTCTGAACCCTAAACATGTTAAAACGTCGTCTTTGGAGTCATGGTCACAGCTGACCTGTGCTTGCTTTGTCCAGTCTACTGTCCACTGTTGATCTCGCTCTCCATATTCAGTCAGCCCCACTGCTTGCTGCCTTCCATTCTCCAAATGGTGCCCTAGAAAAGTGTTTCCCTACGGGTGAAGATGAAAGGGCAAGGCTAGGAGAAGGGTGTACATTAACTTTTCACCTTAAAACTTAATTCATTCAAATTTTAAATGCCATTAAAGAAGGGGAAAGATTGACCACATGATGGTCCCGATTGAAAAACCTTGACCAAAGCAATTTCAGATCTTTTATAATTTTCTTTTCACAGTATCAGAGTGCACCCTGTATAGAGATAACCTACTTGGTATTTGGGGGGGTTTACCAAGCTCAACACAACCATTTTGTAGAGGACCAAAGTTCATTAAAAAATTAAAAAGTAAGGGCTCTTGTGGAAGTAGGTTGAGTTTGCTAACTTTTATCTTATTAGGAGTCAGTAGTGCAAGGTAAATTACTAGTTTTTTCCTCACACTTTGGAACACCTTGTTGTGAATCAAATGCTGTTATGTGTGTCACAAAATCCTTTAATGAAGATGGCTATGACTGTGATGGGGAAACCAGGTGATTTGAGACAATGCTTCCTTACATGCAGTTTAGTAAGGAGAATGCTAAACTTGGAGGTGAATCCTCATATTCTGCTGTTCTACAGTGCACTCAAAAGAATAAACTTAATGAATCTGGCATTTTTGTTGCACATTTAATAGAAAAAGATCTGAAGCCACAGTCACTGTAGCTGCTGGGCATCGTATTTCTTCGAGAATTCTTTCAGTGCATGCATTAACTTTGGTTAAGTTATTCTGGACTTAAGAGGCAGAAGAATATTTAAAATAGTATGGTTTCTGAAGCATCAATGTAACAGACCAATTTCAAAAGATTCAGTTACTAAATTTTACTTCACAGTCCCTTTGTGCATCAGTTAGGTTTCAAAATAGGAGAGAATCGTGTGCTGTTACTTGTGTGGTCATCAGTCTCACACAAAGAAAAGGAGAGAGGAATGAAATAAGACTAAGAAATTATTCTTCCAATGATTGTCATTGAACTGTTACATTAGTAAACATTCACAGTATGAAGTGTCTCTCAATCTTCAGCATATAAAGGAGTGCAAAGAGAAACGAATTTCAGTCCTGTTACCTGGGAACAACACCCGTTACATTTTCTCCAGTTCCATCTTTTCCATAATGTTAGGCATTTGTTGTCATCGCTTCCCAAAATTAATAATAAAATATAATCAATTTCTGAAGGCCCCTGCAGCCTTTTTAAAAGTTAATTTCCAGTCAAAAATAAACTTTAATTAAATCCAAGATAAAATTGTGACCTATATTCTGTTAAATAATTTACTTTCTCTTTTTTGTACACAATAACTCTTACAATTTTTAAAAAACAACTACAGAATCCAAAGACACTGGAGATGCTATTAAAGCACTGGTACACGACTGCTCAGATTCATTAGTTCTTACATAGTAAATACTTCAAAATGCCAACTGGCCTTGTCACTGCACGACTACCAACAACGTTGACAATTTACTTACACATACACACATAGGCACACACCCTCACACACACACACAACTTTCTCTCTCTCCGTGGAACCAGCTTTACTATTAACATCTCTTTCAGTTCATGTGCAAAATTCTTGCATTCTAATAAAAAATATAAAGATAGATTTGCTCCTATTTAAGCCTCCCTCTTCTCCAAGATGTTTCATTTATTTGACATGTGATACAAGTTTAGTAACAATTATGCCACGTATTACCATTCCATGGCTACTACCGTATGCATTGGACTCATTTGCATATTTCATTTTCATAACTGCACTGTCTATGCATAAATATATTTGGAGATGCCAGGGGGCCGTGGCTGGTGGAGAGAGCCATTCACACATCGGTCTCCACAGCCTTTGCGTTGGAACAGTTGTTCTTATCTGCCTCGCTGTCTTCGCCCCTCCCCTGACACTGCTCGTCCTTCCCACACAGGGACTCCTTCACCCCTTCCTCCATCTCCAGATACTCAGACTTGTCCCCCAGGGAGGAAGAGGTGGAGCTTCGAAACTTCTTGAGCAAATTGGAAGGGAGGTACGGGCAGCTGACTGCATTCTGTGTCAGCTGCGTCTGTTCCTCATTTTCAGTCTCTCTGTGGTAGAAATAGTTGAAGTTAGAGACGATCACTGGCACTGGCAAAGCAATGGTTAGGACACCCGCAATGGCACACAGGGACCCCACGATCTTGCCCCCCACCGTGATGGGCTTCATGTCCCCATAGCCCACAGTTGTCATGGTGACCACAGCCCACCAGAACGCATCGGGGATGCTTTGGAAATGGGTGGTGGGCTCATCCGCCTCTGCGAAATACACAGCACTGGAGAAGAGGATGACCCCGATGAAGAGGAAGAAGATGAGAAGGCCCAGCTCGCGCATGCTGGCTCGGAGTGTGTGGCCCAGGATCTGCAAGCCTTTGGAGTGTCTGGAGAGCTTGAAGATACGGAACACGCGGACCAGACGGATGATCCTGAGGATGGCAAAGGACATGGCCTGCTGCTGCTGCCCGTTGCTGCCCTCCTGCTGCTGGGCCAGATCCGTGCCCAGGGTGATGAAGTAAGGCAAGATGGAGACGATGTCAATGATGTTCATGATGTTTTTGAAGAAGAGGGCTTGGCTGGGACAGGCAAAGCAGCGGACCACAAACTCAAAGGAAAACCACACAATGCACACGGTCTCCACAATGAAGAAGGGATCGTTGAAGATTGTGTGCCCCGAGTTCTCCAGGCGGGGCACCGAGGTGTCATTCATGGACCCGCTGTGCCCACCGGCACTCAGCGCCATGACCAGGTCCCTGTCGTCCCTGAACTCGGGCAAGGTCTCCAGGCAAAAGATGACGATGGAGATCAAAATGACCAGGACTGACACAATGGCGATGCCCCTGGCGGGACTGGAGCTCTCCGGATACTCGAAGAGGAGCCAGACCTGCTTTTTGAACTCATTCTCTGGCAGGGCCCTGTCCTCCTCTTCCCTTACGAACCCTTCATCCTCTCGGAACTTGAGTAGGGCCTCCTCGCCCAGCTGGTAGAACTTCACCTCCTCAGTGAAGATGTCGAAGGGCACATTGACTGGCCTCTTCAGGCGCCCTCCCGACTGGTAATAATACAAGATGGCATCAAAGCTGGGCCTGTTCCTGTCAAAAAAATACTCGTTGCGCAAAGGGTCAAAGTACTGAGTCCTCTTCTCAGGGTCCCCCAGCAGAGTCTCTGGAAACTGGGCCAAGGTTTTCATCTGGGTCTCGAAGCGCAGGCCGGACACGTTGATGACCACACGCTCACAGCAGTCACTATAGCGGACCGAGCTGTAGCCGCCACCACCACCATCCTCCTGGGGCAGCAGGTCCGTGTAGGAACACTCGTCGCCATGGTCCTCCTCGCTGTAGTAGAACCTCCCCTCCTCCTCCTCTTCCTCCTCTTCTTCCTCCTCGTCCTCCTCCTCACTCAACTCCCTCAGGATCTTCTCCTCAGAGCCACTGGGCATCAGATCAGAGCAGTGAGGGAAGCTGCCCTGCCGGTGGTGGACTTTCTTCTTCTCGGGCCGCTGTCGCTTCCTCCTTCGACTACCACGGCCGCCCTGAGGCTCATGGGAGGTGCAGGCGCCCCGGGTCTGGTGGTGGTGGTGGGACCCCCCAGATCCTCCACTGCCTTCCACAGCAGCAGTGGCTGCTGCGACAGCCGCAGCCGCAGCGGCCCTGGAGTGGGCCAGCCTCTCGCGTTCCCGGGCCCGGGCCTGGGCCGCGTACCCATAAGGCATGTGACTGTTGCACCCTGAGCTCTCCGCACTCACCATTGCGACCTCCATGGTGGTGGCTTTGGGAAATGGCTGGTTCCAGTTGTACAAGAAGAAGAAAACAAGAAAGAAAGAAAGGGGGGAAAATAGGGCAGCCTCTTTGCTCACCAAAAGAAGGTAAGTTTGGAACCCTTAAGCAGATTGCTTGGAAGACTAAGGATATTTTCAGTCCAACTTTGCATTTTCTGTTTTTAAATCAGCACACCCCATGCTCTCGGCCTGGGGACTCAACACTGCTCTCCAGACCTTCACAGGTCTAGAGAAACAGCCTGGCACTTCTGAGCCTAAATCAGAGGCCGGATCTCCCACACACCTTGCCTGGGGGCAGATGTTCCACTGTGGAAACGCCTCTGGGGTGAGGTCAGTGATCTGGCCACACGGTACGAAGGCAGCAAGTATCTGACTGCCAGCCGTTGTGTCCAGAAAATGAAATATATTTTTCTGCCATGGAAACTGTCCAAAATTCAGTCCATCAAATTTAAATAAAATGCAAATCAGCTGTTAGTCTTAGCACTTGCCTTCCGGTGATGGTCGGACCCACGTTAGGACTGGGTGCGGAAGGTGCCTGGCCATCGCTGCTCAGCAGAGGAGCGAGGGTCTTCAGGATCTCTCCTCACGTTCATCACAGGCGCCCTGGACCCAGGGTTAACGCCAAGCTGCAGGTGGAGGTGAAGACCTTGAGGGGTAGAGAAGAAGCAAGAAGAAGTGTCCATAGAAGCCGCACCAGCTCGGTGGTCTCCATAGAAATCAAGGCAGGGCGGAGCATCCTTTGGCTAAAATCAGGCAGAAGAAGCACTTCACCTGAAACAGGGGTGGGAAACAAGTACAAGATCAAAATAAAAAGAGGAACCGCATCATAAAGTGCAAGCTGAGCATTTCCCTGGCATGCACCTCCTCCTCCTGCCCTCAGGCAGGTCATCTAAACAAACCAGGAGACTATAACTTCTCAGGAGAAGCGGGCAGGTTGTTGTCAAGTCACCTCACCCGGCCCCCTTTTTCTTCAGCTATGACTTCAGCTCGGTCTATTTTCATGGCAACTCCATCCCTCGGCTTCTTTCCACTCTCGAGCCACTGGCTTCCTGCTCACCTCCTCCCCTTCACCAGCACCAGCTTTCCATTCTCACCACCAGGTCTGCCCCACAATCCCAGCACTGCTCCTCTCCAGGCATTCCTGTCATTCACGCCTCTCGGTGCACCTTTCAATGTCCACTCCTAAGGTGTTTCTGAATTAAGCAACCTTCCACTTCTATGTTGACTCAAGAATAAAGTCAGCAAAACCAGGTTTCTTCAAGGCAGACTCTGCTACTTGAAGGAGAGCCAATCAGCTCCTCTACAATGTGAAATAACACAACACAACCTCCTCCATCCCGCCAGGGAGAGGGGCAGATGAGCCAATGGGACGGACTTGTGCACCATGGGCAGCAGTGAGAACAGCAGCGTATTCAGAAATAACACAGTCGTAACCTGTGCTTCACTAGGGACCATCCCAAAGCTTTCTGTCCTCTGCTGCTGTCCGGAGTGGATTTTCCAGACATCCTGAGACTCCCAAAGCCTGTGTTCACCCAAATTCCCTCACTCTATGAAGTGAGGCCCTGCTGTTTTTCTCTTCCCCAGGTTCCTGAGCACTGCTCCCTCCACCCACAGCCTGGGAGCTAATCCCGGTTCCCACATCCCTAATAATCATCTCTCCTCGTGGTTCTGCTGCGTTCACCTCAGTGTCTCCTCCTACTCTTCCCAAGGAGCTCTCTCATTTTTCAATCACCGGTGTGTGTGGACTGTATTCCTGACCCATCACACTCCACCCCTGTCCACTCCATCCCTCTCCCCGAGGAGCCCCCCCTTCATCTCTAACCTCCCACTTCCTGATCATCACCTAGTGCGCAGCCCCCGGGGTGCACACCGTCCCCTGCCATTCCTGGCCCCCCTCCTCTTCCACTGTGCTCTCCCAGGTCCGGTGAGTTTCGTCTCCTGGACCCACAAGCCCCCTGGCCCTGTATCTTGTCTCCTCCTGCTTCATCCACCAGCACTCTACTCGGACAGGACTTCTAAGAGCTCCGGGAGGAGTGACCCAGAGAGGAGGCTGACACTCCGAATTCAGGGCATCCACCAGCTTCTATTACTGGAAGCACTTGGGAAGCAGAGGAGAAATGGCTCTCTGAAGCATCTGCAGGACTGGGCTCTTGACCACCTGCTGCTCCAGCTGAGCCTGTCAGCCTTGTCAGGCAAACACAGTGGAGTTTGGGGAAACGTCAAGCCCGACAGGGGCAAACACGGGGCTGCCCACTCAATCCCCGACATTCTCCAGGGACAGGGAGCTCCACAGACACCAGACCCAGGCCCAGGACACGCACCCGTGAGGGCTCTCAGCGGAGAGCACCTGCTCTGTGGACTCCTACCTGTCTCCTGCTGAGCAATGGGCTTCGCCCACAAGTCAGCATGAAAACCCACCCCGGGGCTGCTCCAATCACTGCGCCGCCGCAGATCAGCACCGCTTAGAGACTGCACAGGCCGGAGAGCCCCAAAGCATGCCAGTCTCTCCCCAACTTCTGTAAGCAGTTGTAACGCACTGCTTTAATAAAGCCCTGCTGCGTCTGCAGGCCTGTGTGCTTCTGCACTACCCACACCAGTCCCGCCCATGGCTCCAGAGGGCCAGGAATTAAAGGGTCTGTAAGTTCACCATCAGCTCTGGGGGATCCGGCCTGCCCTCTCCCAGCTCCACACCAATTTCTTACCTACTGCTCCAGGTCTGCTCCTTTTTGTTTATCTAACTCCCCATTCACCTGCAAAGAGCAAATCGCCTCCCTTTTAATTGGCTGCCAGTTACCTCACTGCTCCTGACTGGAAGGAAGGAGGGAAGGAAGGAAGGATAGATGGAGGAATGGAAGGAAGGATAAATGGAGAATGGAAGGAAGGAAGGAAGGAAGGAAGGAAGGAAGGAAGGAAGGAAGGAAGGAAAGAGGGAGGGATGGAGGGAGGAAGGGGGAAAAGAGGAAGGAGGGAAGGGAGGAAAAAGGAAGGATGAAGGAAAGAAGGAAGGAAGGAAAGAAGGAAGGAAGGAAGGGAGGGAGGGAGGGAGGGAGGAAGGAAGGAAGGAAGGAAGGAAGAGGGAGGGAGGAAGGAAGGAAGGAAGGAAGGGAGGAAGGAAGGAAGGAAGGAAGGAAGGAAGGAAGGAAGGAAGGAAAGAAAGAAGGAAGGAAGGAAGGAAGGGGGAAGGAAGGATGAGGATGGGAAGGAGAGAGGGAGGGAAAAGAACAGGAATAACAAACCAGACCGGCTTAAGATCTCTCCTCCTCCCAGGCATCCGCGAGGGCGCCTCTGCCCAGCAGCCCCGCGGCGGAGAGGCAGGGGACCCCGCCCGCGCCCCCGCGCCCGGCTGTT
>NW_004955476.1:8628745-8701060 GCF_000276665.1 Chinchilla lanigera
GGACCCTCCATGCCCCTGGTTCAGGGCACCCTGTCTGGAAGCCACATCGCACCCAAGAGGGTCCAAAGCTGGGTGCGGGGTGCAGCGTGTGGGGCGCAGTGTGCAAGGCCGGGTGCTGGAAAGCCAGGAGGCCCCGTGGGACCTGTGGGGCTGGAAGAAGCAAACTCGTGTGCTGGGCTGGGCTGCTCGGAGCAGGTGGGGAGCGCAGCCTCTGCCTCGGCCAGGCCAGGCCAGGCTCCAGCAAACCCACCATGCGGCCCACCCCGAGCCCAGCTGGCGGGGTCGCGCTCAGGCCGTGACGGGCAGGCAGCTCGGCAAAGACCTGGGAGCCAGTGGAGTGCAAGGCTGCGGTTCCCACGGGTCCCCAAGCAGAGTCTGCCCTGTGCCCAGTGCCTGGGACCCGGCCCCAAGCCCTGCGGTGGAGCAAACGGGACCGGGCTGCTGGCACCAGGCTGCTGGCTGGTGGCAGGGTGGCTGCTGGCATCCTTGAAGCCAGCAGCTTTGTTGGGGACCCTACTGGGCCTCCTCCTTTGTGGAGCCTGATTAATTATTCAAGGAAATATTCCCCGGCTGAATTATAGATACACCCCGCGCACTCGCCAACCGCTGCACCTGGACGACCGCACTTGGTTGCTCTTTACTCTTTTTAAATAACAGGAAGTAAAAGAAAGTTCCAATTGCAAAGAAAAAAGAGCAAGGACCAAAAAGAAGCCTGGCGCGGGGCCTAGAATGCCTAACTGTCTAGCGAGTGTGCCCCGAGGTTTCTGCGGAAACCCTTTCACCTGTGGCCTCTGGCTTCAACACTGCCGGGAGGCCAGGAGAGAAGGAACCTACAGGTCTCTCCAGAGACGCTCCTGGCTTCTGTCCACTGGTTACAGCTCTTTCCAGAAGGGCTGCGTGCACCCGCGGGAAACCGCCCCGGACCTCAGGGAAGGCTCTTGCTCAGGGCCAGCCTCTCCAAAGGCTGAGGGAAGGCGGAGATGAGCACACAGGATCTGGGGAACTGTTTCCCAAAAGCAGTTTGTGAGATCAATCCAGCACAGCTCTGGATTGCTTTCAGGGAGACCGAAAATGAGATTGGTGCCCTGAAGATGGCGGTGATCCTGAAGCCTGGACATTTTAATTGGATCGTGTTAAAACTTCATGAATTACGCCCCAGGCTGCCGTTGACTTTTGGCTCCTAGTGTGGCCCAGAGGGTTTTTAAGTGTCAGTGCCCCGAGTCTATAAATATTTGCACTTCTTAAGCTGCAGGAATAAGAGGTGCTGAAGTGCAGCATGAATGCAGGAGAGGAGGAGCCACGGATGGGAGCTGTCCATCAGGCCGCATAATAAATCTATGCCTAGGACTTGCCCAGGACTACTAGGAGCCACTAAGTGTCTACCCGGCAACGGGCTCTCTGCTCATTGCATAGACACTGTCTAATTTTATCTGCATAACTGAGCACTTCGTGTAACAGATTACACTGTTGTAAACTATTTTGTAGAGAAGGACACTGAGGCTTCCATGGCTCAGGAAACTTGCTGGAAGTTGTGTAGCTAATTATGTAGCAAAACCAGGCCTTACACATCAGAGTCTGCAGTGGGAACAGAACCGATGCTGGCGACAGTCCTTCTGTGTGTCCTTATGCTCGTGTGTCCACCCATGTTCCTGGCTATCTGAGATGCAAGGAGACCGTGAAACAGGAGAACTCATGCTTTGCCTGAGGTATGAGAACACCCTTGTCTGAGCTGAAAGAAACAAGCCAGGACAATCGAGGCACAGGGTAGAATGTGCAGAGTGCTGAGAACAGGACAGCTGCCGTGGAGAACAGGTAGGCCATGGTGCTGTGGTGTAGATCGATCAGCTAGAGCTGCAGGGATAGGTTTGGTCCAACTGGGAAGGATATAGCCTCTCCCAGCCTTCCCCCATTGCACACTCTCACACACACACACATACACACTCTTTCCCTATTTAAATAATTTCGTTATAAAACAAGAATCATTTCATTTCTATTGCTCATTTTCTCTTAGGGATTTTTAGAAACACACACAAATAAACAGCAAGTAGAAAGAGTCTTTCCTTGTGATCAACAAAAATGTACTAGGACTTAGGCCCCAAGTTCAATTTTCTTTGGAGAGGAAATAATATCATTTTATTTTTACCTTTCTTTAGCATCAACTCATCATTCCCTAACCTCCCCGCCTCCAATCTACCTGTTACCACAAATAATTTATCTTTGACTTTGAATCCTCAGGTTGAGGAACAAATGTTCCCACTCACTCTAGAAAGCCCTTGTTTATGGAAAACAGAACAAGGTGCAGATTTTCCTTTGTGAAAAGTTGGAAGGGAGGCCTTGCAGGATACAAACCAAGTTCATTATAAATGTTTTTGTTCTTTTTGAGGCGTGAAGTCCAGAGTGAACTGCAGTGTTCTGTTTATCCCTTATCTCTCTCCTCAAGTCGGGTCACCTCTCTGAAAATAGGTGCAATCCCCCATCAACTGGTCCTGCACCTGACCCAAGCAGAATGGAAAGAATAACGGAGGAAGCTTGCATCTGCTGAGAAAGTTCAATGGATGCTTACTCCTGCCTCCCAGCTGTCTAGCCTGAGAAGTTGTGAAGTGAGGGAAGGACAGAACATGCTGGGGGCTCGTTTCCATCCCTCCATCCTAAATTCGTGGTTGGAAGTATCCTGAGCATCCCACTGTGCTGCAGCCAGTGTGAGCCACACAGCGAGTTTTTCTTACCAATGAGTTTTCCGCTCACTGGTGCTTCCCATTCTGTCTTGCACATGTACTGCGCAGGTCTCCAGATACCAGAGAGGCATGTTTGCTCTGATTGCCATCAGTGTCTTAATCATTGGAGATTTCAAGTAAAATACTATGAATCAGGCATCTTATAAACAGCAGAGATGTATTTTTCACATTCCCAGACACTGGGAAATCCAAGACCAAGATGGCAGCCAGTTCTGTGTCTGGTGAGGCCCATTTCCTGCTGCATAGATTCTGCCTTCTTGCTGGTCCTCACAGGGCCACAGCAGCAGGGCAGCTCTATGGGGCTTCTTTGACAAGGACATTGTTCCCAGTTCCTGACAATGACATTTCTCCCTCAGGAGCTCGTAGTCTCCTTACATCAGAGCGGGGATTAGACTTTCCACAGGAAAGTGTGGGGCTGACACGGACATTCAGGCCGCAGCAAGGACCCTAGAGAGAAAGGCTGCTTACTTGCTTTGACTCTGATGGCAGAGTTTGCAGGCACACTGGGTGGGTACTGGACACCTGGAGGGCAGAAGCCCAGAGTCCGTACTCCCAGGTGGTGAGGCTCTGATTGAGGGAACAGGAGAAAGAAGAGTCTAACAGGACCTGCAAGAGCAAGGCAGGAGGCCATGGCACAGGCCTGCAGAAGGGGCTGGCACAGGTGAGAAGAAGCAGGACCAGCACAGGGTGCAACCAGGAAGGCAAAGGGCCTTCCTCTGCCCCTAGGACTCCTGCAGCTCCCCTAAACACGGTCAGTGACATCAGGATGGATGTGGTCAGGGTAAGGTCTGTGCAGTGACAGGACGCGTCAGGCTTCTCGGCCTTCTCCCTCTCTGCACTCATAAGATGTGGTGCAGATATTTGGCACAGTCCCCAGGGCACCCACCAAGCAGCCCGGCCTGCAGGCTTGCCTTCCAGCCTGTCTACCAGGACACCCCTTTCTCCTCCACCTATGCATATTTCTCAGAAGTCAAGTAGATGGAGCTGAAGTGGCGTGACCTTACATCAGCTCAGACTTAGTTTTCAAAATGCAAATCAGTCCTGGAGTACTGCTGTTGGATGGGAGGAACTCAACTGTCTTAATACAATCCACCTTCAACAGTGGCACAGCCCTGTGGCCCAACACTGTGGTGGGGATCTGCTCTGTTAGACACACTCTGAAGAGGCAAAGTGGAATCATCCTTTTGTCTCTTTGTTCTGTTTCCCCTTTGTGTGATTAGGAAATAGGGCAGTGGTGAAGGTTCATTTAAACCAAGGAATCAACCTTCATGCAGGTAAAAACCATACCCAGGCTTTGTCTGCTGACACCAATCAGGAACAAACTGGGGCTGGGGAAATCAAGGCCAGACAGAGGCATCAGACAGCCCTGCAGGCTTCCAAACCACCAGCAAGGGGCTTCTGCGGTGACATTATGTCACAGAGTTCTCCCTAGATACCAAGGTGTAGACATTTTTAATAAAAACCAGAGGCCTTAGGATACTTCCCTCAAAAATGAGTCCACAAATTTCTGAAAGCCCCTTGGAATATGGCTAATGACATTAGGATAGGCTGGATTCTGTTCTCTTGGAAGTTGACTTCTGCCTTCCCTTCCCTTCCCTTCCTTTCCCTTTCCTTCCCTTCCCTTCCCTTCCCTTCCCTTCCCTTCCCTTCCCTTCCCTTCCCTTGTTCACTTTATTTTCACTTCATTGGTGTGTTTGCACATAGGAGAGTGATGTGGTTTGGACTCACATCATTTGGCCCCCGGGGCAAGTAGCAGGGAAGCTCCAAGGGCACATGAGCTTCTGTGCCACCTCCAGACTCCCGGCCCTGTGCAGCCCCAGCTGATTCAGTCAGACCAGGACCCACTTATCAGGGTCACTGTCCCACGAGATCGCATTTCACTCATACTTTTCAAATACAAGGATCTTAGTTGTATAAAGGATGTTCTCAAGTGGAAGCGATTTCCACTTGGTACAGGTCGATTAGGGAGTCTATCCAAAATCATTTCTACTTGCTCACCTTTCTCAACTCCTGGTTGGAGATGGAAACGGAATTTTGGGGATCGGCCTGCTGATATATCTTAAAACAAGAAGTCAAAACAAGTGAAGATGAAACTGACTGTAATATGGATGCTAAACCTACAGGTCCCCTCATCACTGCAGAGCACACACCGCAGGTCTCATGTTGGGCTTTGTGGGCCCATGGAAAGCCAGTCTTTCTCTCTGGCCATCTCACAAATCAGACCTCATTCTGAGTAGCTGAGCCATCACTGGCTGCCATATCCTGAGGCCATGCAGGAATACAGACTGCCCCTTTCCTTTAGGTGGTTTTCAGCAAGCAGCACTTCTTTGAATCCATACATAGGTTTGAACCTGGAAGTATGTTTATAAATTGACAGTGAAATTCCAATGACTCACAACAGTCCTTGGAAGGAAAACAATCATTTGACCAAAGCAATTACTTCTGCATTGCTTGAGGGGCTGGAGTGCAGATCAGACTCTGGAGCTATGGGATTGTCTCTCCGGCCTCCCGTCTGAAGATCGTCTGGCAGCACAGTTAACTTTCTTCAGCCTCCAGCTCAGCATATAAATTTGTAAAGCACAGCATCAATCTTATCTTGTGAGATGGTGAGTGTGGATCACATCAGGAAGTGGACACAAAGTGTTCTGCAAAAGAAGTTATGCACAAGCACAGGACATTGTTATTTCAAAACAATAATCAGCTGTACAGAGTCCAGAGTGTGGAACCCATGTGGTGAAGGCTGATCTCACAAGGTGAGTGTTTGGAGATGGGACCTTGGGAAGTGTTAGGGTTCTAAGATTATGAGGGTGGAGTCCAAGTACCCTCAGAAGAAAAGCCAAGCCCACCTCAGAACACTCAGACGCTGCCCAGACTGTGAGTTTTACCCTGAGGTCCCTCCTCTTGGTTTATCAGCAGTCCGGTCTTGCAGTGTTCACACCACTTTTCTTTCTGAGTCAATCTTATTCTGCAACACCAGTATTTGATTCAGTCCACGTATGACTAAGGGGCCACTTCTCTCCCTGCTTCCTTCTGCCCCTTCTAAGCCTCTTCTAAGAGCCCAGGAAAGGATAAGAAGTGGCACTTAGGGGTAGAGAGACAGTCCTGGAAGGAAGGAGGCTGTCACAGTGCTGCATCTGAAAATCACTACTTATGCATAGGAGCTGGGGGCAGTCAGCTGCCCTCTTTGTTCTTCCATGAAGGTAGGTGACACACTCCTGTCCCTGCTCTGACACTGCTAGTTCTCAGAACGGCAGGACGTACTGTCTTTCTACCTTCCTCCCATCTCTACATGTCCATTTCCACCCTTCCGTTCTCGCTCACATGAGTCTCTCTTTTCCATTTTCTCAGTGCATGGCTCCATAATTGCTTTTTCTCAAGTTTCTTGACCTTTAAGTTCAGCAATCCTTCACGTACTTCCTTTGAATTTTCCCAAAGGAAGGATCAAATTGTTTAGCTCATCTTCTCTAACCATGCCTCTCAAAGCCAGTTTACCAGCTGAACTAGTCAAGTGACCTCTTAGAAGAGTCACTCATCCGGGTCTGCAGATGGGATGGCACTTTTTTAATAAGGAGCAACACAACTCCATTTCTGACAGCAACATGCCCACTTGTTTTTAACATCTCGGGAAGCCCTTGATGCTATTATTTAAGGAAGACCCTCCACTGTCACGTATAGCATGCTTAAAATGTTTGCATATTCCACAGTAGAATTTATGTAAACACATAAATGAGTTGCAGTGGATTGACTAATCCACAATGGTCACTGAAATTTTGCAGTGTGCGTGTGTGTGTGTGTGTGTGTGTGTGTGTGTGTGTGTGTCAGAGCTCATTTCATTTGCACAGCACAAACATTTTATAGCCTCATTAAAACTTATACACCAAAAGCACAGCCCAGAATCATCCACAGTGTGTGATGAAAAAATAGCTCCTTGATTACCATCAAGCACTTAAGATTCTTGGCTTTTAAAGAATCCTTCGATAATCTGCTCTCTTGATAAACTCTGGGTGGAAGGTACTCTTGCTCACCTGTTTATTTTGTGCTACTGCGTACAGACATATGTGGATGCATTCTGTGTTTATGTTGTCTTCTATGTTGTGTGTAATCTATACTGGGAAAGATAATTATTAAACTCTGCAAATGCACCCAGAGGCTACTGTGAGTGATGCATCCAAAAAAAAGGATCTAAAAATAGCTAAGTAATAAATAACCATTTGCAGATGGGAATTATTCATGCAATAGTCTCAGCAACAGCAGGTTTCTTTAAGACATCTTTTCCTGATATTTTACTAGGTGCACTAAATCTTCTCCACTTAAAGGCAAATCATTTGAAGAAGAGTATGATAAAATTGACTGGATCCAAATTAAAGTTATTTTTAAAACAATATTGAACAAACTGTGGCTTTCGTCTTAGAATACCTTCATGCATGCATATTCTTCTACGTTCCATAGAGGAACCAACAGAGCCCTTTCTGACAGGCAGAGCATTCCAGCAATTATTTTAGAATATTACAGGGCCAAAAATGGAAGGGCCATTCCTCAAAGTAGTGTCTCGATTGCTCAGTGTTCTCTTTATTCAGTTTTACTCACTTCAAAAAAGGGAAACAAATTCAATCTAAAAAGTTTACGGTAGGCTGGGAATATGCTGTAGAAATATTGACAGAGGAAGATGGAATTCACAGAGGGAGATCTATTTAAAATTGGAAGACTAAAACATTCTTACCAGGGGCAACATACCAAGCCTTGCAAGAAAATGAAATAATATAAAGTGACCAAGATTTAAGACCTACATGCGTAGGATAAGACCTCATTTGTGATCATACTTGAATGTTTCTTCTATCCAGGATCCAAGAAGAATATTTGGTGCATCTTTGAAGAAAGTTCCAGTTTAAAAATGGTCTTCTGCCATCGTTAATGTACATATATAGTTAGTGCTTTAGCCAAGCTTAGCCCAAGAGTGTCCCTGCACTAATAATATATTTAATAACACAATTAACTTTCCTGTTCAAGACCATAGCCATTCACCAAGTGAGAGCCTTTGGCTCCAGTTCTAAGCCAAAAGAAAAATATAATGTACTCTTCTTTTCAACTTAGGGAAAGTTATTGAATGTTTCATTCCTCAGCTTAATGTAATGTATGAAAAGAATAATAGGATTCCTTCATACATCCCTTATGGTGACATATGCAATATAGTGCCTTAGAGTATGAGTTAAGAGCACAGACTCTAAACATCAGAAAATTTCCATCCATTACTGGCAGCATGATCTTTATGAAGTTCATTACAGTTTTTTGAAGGTAATGTTTTTGAAGGTAACAAGAATGAAGATATCTGTTTTATAAGGTTGTTTTGACAACTGGATGACTAAATTATGAGAAAGACAAAAGAAATAGAACAATCGAGATTTTTCAGCTTATTACAATACAGAGGGCTCATTAATGAGGAAAGACTCAAAGAAAAGGGGTTTAATAGAGGCAGAAAAAACAAAGGGACCCAACTTGGGGTCAAACAGATACAAGAGGAAGAGGAACAATGGAGGTGCATCTCAATTTAAAGGATGTGATTTTTCCCCTGTGGCTCTTTTTCTGGCAATACAGGGCTCAGACAAAATCCAGCACTGTAAATTTCTCCCTTTTGTACAAGACAGATGAGAATCACTCATCACTGAAAAAGTCAAAGGCATAAATCTCCTGTGTGGGGTGAAGCAGGGCTGTTGAAATAGCCTGGGTGATTCTTGGTGACCTATGTAAGGAGATGAATAAGGTCATTCACTTTAGGACTCTGGAGGTAGGCATGGGAAGAGAGGGATGCCTCAATAGCAAAGATAAATATTTACATAAAATTTTGCATTGAAGAGTTAGTGGTTGAACCATAAAGTGTGGCTGGTCCGGAGGATTCTAAAAGACTGGTGGAGGAAATCTTGTGCTCATACAGTGCTGCCAGTTAAGGACCTTGTGGCTCTCCAGGTAAGATGTGGACGTTCTTGGTGATGATGTCCACAGGTGTGCTTTCCTCTTACATCTGGGGCAGACCTTCAAAGAAGGAGGATCTCCTAATAATCATTGCCCTCCTTGAGCAAAGACTCAAAGCAAGTTCAAGATTGTCACATTGTTAGTGATACAAATAACTTGCTCATCAATGACCAAGTGCTGGCCATTGTCCTTAGAGAAGGCAGGTCTCTTAGCAGTACTCTTTCCATACCCTAACTGCCTAGGGTCAAACCTGGCTCTGTCCTTTACTAGCTATGTGACACTTGGAAAGCACATGATTTCTTTCATAAAATCAATTCATTGGGCATTAAAATAGTCATTCCAGTGTTGGGATTGTAGGTATGCTCCGAGCACCAAGGGAGATTGAAGCAAGAGGATTACACATTCAGTTTCCTGCCCAGGAAACTTAGAAGAACCTGTCTCAATATTTTATTTTATTTTTTAAAATTTTTTTAAAATTTTATTTTAGAGATAAAAGAACAAAAACATATTAACAAACACATATATATCTACAAAATAACAAAAAAATACAGAATTTCAGACAAGGTGATAGGAAATTAACAATGGTTGCTGTATCACATATTGATATCTTCAAATTGGTTACTCAGGTAAACAAATATAGACATGTAAGATTGATCAAATAGTTAAATGTTCATCTCAATATTTTAAAACAATTAAAAAGAATCTGGGAATGTAGTATTCCTGGGTGTAATCCTTAGTACTGAAAAAAAAGCTACTTCATCATAAAGGTTTTGTGACATTAAAATAATGTAAAGCAACAAAACTCCTAGACCATGTTCTGCCCCTGAATAAGCAATTGTAGTAAATAGGTAACTATTTTTATCTTCACCATTTAGGACTAAATGTTGTAAGACAATATGCAGTTGTTCTTTGGAAAAGCTATTTGACAAAGTAAATATTTTTATATGACAACATTCCAGTGTTGGGATTGTAGGTATGCTCTGAGCACCAAGGGAGATTGAAGCAAGAGGATTACTTTGGTGGTAGTAGTGGAAACTTATCGTAGTTTTAAAGACAATAACTAAACATTTTTATCACTTCATTATGACAAAGAGAAATTTTGAATGTGTTTCTAAAGAATAAATCCTTTGTGAAGAGATGGAAGGTAAATTGTCCCTAAATAACGAATTGAATATTAAGAAATTAAAGCAAAATCAAAGTTAGAGGAAACTAAAGAATATTTTCTTGTGTTGTATTAAAGTGTGTGATCCTGCTATATTCCGTCCTATCTGATGACAATTGTCTGGGGAGGGTTTGGGAAAAATATTTTTCTTCAATCTTGCCATTTTCTTTTTCTTTGGAAAAGGGACGTGAAGAGTAAGAAGCTTCATCCTCGTTGTTAACCGAGATGTGTGCCAAGGAGCGGTCCAGATCACACTCCTGAGGACCAGCAGATGCCAGGTCTACGCATTTCTGACTCTGCAATTCTCTCCTTCTCCTGAGCTGAGGCAGCTTCCTCATAACAGCATCTCTCTCAGTTCTCAGTCCCTGATGGCTGCTACCTAACTTAAGGGTCTTTAAAATTTCAAGAAAGAGTATAATTTATGCTAATTTCCTTGACTTCCTATCTCTGGTATGAACAGGCTGTAGCAGATGGGAGGGGCGGTCAGGTGGGGATGTCCTTTTCTGTCATTTTGAGTTGGGCCTCTGGGTTATTGAAGTCACTGTTGCAAAGAGCACTGGAGATATTTTCTGTTTTCTGAGAGGATCAAAGTAATAGCTACTGGCTAAAGGATCATTTAGACCATCAGTGCAATTAGAAAGTAAGAAAGACAAAACTTCCATTCACTCCAGAGTCACCAAAATAACAGGCGATCGTGGCAGGCAGAAGTCTATAACTCTACTTGGGTAGTTCAGAAAACTACACCAACAGGACACTGCTAGTGTCCCAAAGATACAAGGTCATGCTTTATTGTGCCCTCTGTAGCCAGATGACCTTGGCTCATTCAGACCTCCCCACTTACAGCCCCTGGGCAATCACAACTCCAAACTGCAACTTATTTATCTTAAAGTGAGCACAATGGTAGCATGCATATTGCAGAATTGGTTTGAGGATTAAAAGAGAAGATTTCAGTAGTTAGCTCAGTTCTTGGCCCATGGTAAGTACAGCAGTGAAAGCTAGCAATGGCAGTAACGTATAGTGTGGTACAGGAAGTAGTAAATATTATTAAGAATTTATACACAGGCTGCAGGCACGACTTACAATTAGTACAAATGACAGTGTAAAATTAAACAGTGCTTAGGGTGGTGTGGACTTAAATGTTACAGTGTGTCAAGGGAAAGAGGAAGTGTGGGGCATCAGCAGGGCACGCACGCTCTCTGCACCAGGCCCAGCAAGCGGAAAGCTCTTGGTGAATGTGTCATGGTTCTATTATCCCCACTATTGACCATAGAGACCTTGTAGAAGAGGTTAAACTTGAGAGGAGTCTTAAAGAATGAGTAGGAAGAGGATGGAAAGGGTCTAACAACATTCCGGGAGCGGGGAAGCAAGGCACGGTCCACTAAAGGAGGGCTGCCGATCCACAGGGAACAAGTACAGGGAGCCCTGGCTTCTCCATCTGCATTTTGTTACTGTCCTGCTCAGCAATGTCTCCTCTTCCTGACGGTGTGCGTGTGCTGGCTACTCTGCGCAGTGGGCTGAATGACGGTCCAAAGGAAAACGTCCTTGCCTCACCCTCCTAAATCTGTCAGTATTACCTCAGCTGGAAAATGGTCTTTGCAGGTGTACTTAAGGGTCTCTGGATGCGGAAATTATCCTGGGTTACCCATTAGGACCCTAAACCCAGTGGCAAGTGTCACAAGGGAAACATGCAGAGACATCCAGGGAAGAGGAAGTGAAGTACGGCCCCAGAGGAGGCCCCCAGTGATGCTGCCCCAAGCTGAGGGCTGAAAACCGATTCCGGATGCTTAGGAGAGGCCACAGAATTCTTCCTCCAAGAGTGTTCTGAGGGAGTAAGGCTTGGACGCCTCCGTGACCACAAACTCCTGCGTCTGGGCCTGTGAGAGGATGAATCTTTGTTTATTGGTCTAACCGAGTTTTACAGCAGAAAACAATTACACTGTGCCAAACTTGCTGCTTCTCCAGCCCCAGCCTCGGTCTTCTCCTCTCACGGGGATCACAGCCATCCCCAGCACAGTCCTACGGGAATCTTTGGTGGGCTCACCTGGCCCAGTCCGAGCAGCAGGCCCGGAGGGTTCTTAAAGGACGACTGTTCGGAGACAGGGTGTGAAAAGCAGGGCGGACACAACGCTGGGGTTACCAAGGGTGGAGACTTCGATCCAGGGCTGGATCCCCGAAACAAAGAGGCCAAGGAGCCTCTGCAGGCAAGGCCACACCTAGGAGATGCCGACCCCAGGCAAAGCTCAGAAGCCCCTGTTTTGTCAGCCTACTATGGGCTTAATGTTGTACTCACTAAACTCCCTATGTTGAGCCCAACCCCACTGTGATGGCGTTTGTCAGCGGGTGCTTCGGGAAGTTACCAGGGCGGGGGGCAGAACCTTCGTAAATGGTGTTTGTGCCCTTACAGGGGAAGAGAGAGCTCCCCTCATGCTGTGCCCATGGGCTGCAGTATGAAGGCAGCAGCCACCGAGGAGCCAAGAAGGGGCCATCAACGGAGCTGCGCTGAGCTCAATCCCAGCCTCTAGGACTGTGAAGAATAATTCTTGTTGTTCGTAAGCCTCCCTGCTTATGCTGTTTTGTTATAGCAGTCCCAGCGGAGACACAGCCAATCCACTAGCCTTTCTATAAATAATAGATAAGCCTGGATTATTTTAAACCCGTGGAGGTCTAGGGGGGCGGAGGCAGAGAAGAAGAGGTGCAGTGCTCCTGGAAATGGGCATACGCTCCCCAGGCTTCTGCAGAGCCCGGGTGGTAAACCCCAAAAGTAAATCAATAACCACTGATTCTATTTGCGGCTCTGTTTCCACAGAAACGTGTTTGTGGGTGAATTTGGAAGGCAGATTTACAATGCCAAAACAACCGGTTCTGGGGAAAGAAAGAGAAAGAAAGAGAGAAAGAGAGAAAGAAAGAAAGAAAGAGAGAGAGAGAGAAAGGAGGGAGGGAACAAATTTCAGCAGAATTTTTTCTTTTTTCTGTAGCAACAAAGGTCTGATTTTATGAACATTCTTCCATTCAGTTCACTGAAGTTGAAGGGAGATGGTCATCAAACAAAGCCAGCCTTGCTCTTTAAGCACAGTAATGACTGAGATCTGGGAGAACTGTTACGTTCAGTGACGCACTAAATGTGGAAATTGGTGGGCAGTGCTGAGCTGGCCTTTCAAGTTGGACCTCTTTGCAAGGATGATTAATATAGGAAAACCTAATGTTAGGCAACTGTGCTAGCAAGGGCAACTAACACTGATTAAAAGAAAAATACAACCTCACTTTTTCTTTGTGCCTTCCCGAATTTTAAGTGTCACGACAAATACGTTGCAGACACTCTGGAAATGCTCTGGAAATTGTCTGCCAGGAGGGGTTTTCATGCATACCCCTGTACCTCAAAAAGAAAAAGTTCCATAAAGTCCATTCTCATAAAATAAGTAGCAGTATCAAAACTCTGGTGCAAACATTGTGTAGAATTTGTTATGGTTCCTTGGTGACACTGATCTACCCCATAATCCAAAGGAAATGGGAGTTTTTTTCATCAGAAGTGTGTCTTAGCACCTAGTCTGACCTGTCTGCATTTTCCTCGCTTCCACATTGTCCTAGACTGCAGATACGGGAGGAGCAGGGGGAGAAAGGCAAGGTCATTGCCTCAGCTGTGACATCTGCAAGGGGCTTGAAGGAAAAAAGAAGGGGATCTAGGTAGATCAATACCTGTCCTTAGATCCCAGCCTCCACATCTGATCTTTCTCTTTCTCTTCTCTTCTACGTTTTTGGCAATGGATGTTGTGAGCTGGTTTTCTTCCATCCTTCATCCCCGTGCTCTCAGAGACAGCACTTCACACCGAGAGGTCACCTACCTGGCCGCCATTACCTCCTCTAGGTTACACCAAAAACCTGCCAATGCACCTTCTGCTTCTACTCTTGTCCCCTGAGTGTCTTCTCACCTCCCAGTAGACCGATCTTGTTGAATTTAATCTCTAGGGTACAATCACTCCCACTGAAGCAGCTTCCCCTGGTACTGACAATGACCCCTACCTCTTTGTAATGCCCCAAAGGCGATGGCTCATCTTGGCTGCCAGCTTTATTGACTTGAGAGATGCCTAAGAGATTAGTAAAGCAGGGGATGTCTGTGGGGCGTGAGGTCCTGACCTTGGGCACCATATCTGGTCCCTGGTCTCTTCCTCTCTTCCCCATGCTCCACTTCTCTGCCACCATGAGGTGAGCAGCTCTGCTTTCCTGGCCCTGCACTATGATGTGATGCCCTTGCAGCCAGCTGACAATAAACCAAACTTCCAAAGCTGAGAGCCACACTAACCCATCCTCCTTTAAACTGTGGGTGTCAGGTGTTTTGTCCTAACAACAGGAAAGCTGATTAACACACTCTGGCAAATCTTCACTGTTCTTAGAAGTATAAATGGAAGGAAAAGAAGTAATGGGGGAGGAAGGGAAAAGGGGGAAGGAGGGAAGAGAAGGGAAGAAGAGAGGAGGGGCGGAGAAAAGAAGGCAGAGGGGTGGGGAAGGAGGAGGGGAAAGGGAGGGGAGGGGAGGGGAAGGGAGGAGAAGGGAGGGGAAAGGAAAGGAGGGGAGGGGAGGGGAGCGACGGGATCTAGACTGGGTCTTGAACTCCTGTCACACTGTGCTGTAAATAATCAATGCACATTCTCAGACTTACCAGGTCCACTAGGTAAAGAATGTGAAAGTAGACTAGCCTCTTAAAAATATAATCAAAGTAATTTTAAATGCATAATGTAGCAAACAGTACAACCTGTATCTAACAGTTGCAAGGTTCCTTCCATATGAGTTTCCTAAATGCTCTTGAGGCCCAGAGTTGTTCATGAGTAAAGCTCTTGGGTAGTTAAAAAAGTAAGACTAGGCAGGAAATGCTATGTTACTTAGCAGTTCACATACACACTAAGGATCCCACAAATCTCAGTAACTATAGAGGCACTATATGCTATACCTTATTATGCAAAATTCTCAGAGTAGACACTTGGCTTCCCAATTTGCAGTGACCTCAGCTGAATGAGTCTCCCAGCCCTGGGCCCATATGCAATATCCGATGCTCATTCCTGAACTTTGGCAGTGCCGGCAAGTCACTTCCTCTTAATAAGGACAGGAGTATTTTCTTCAGCTGCCAGCCAGGCACACGACTAGGCCTTTCCTTTCTTTCCTTTCCGTAGCTTTCTTTTATCAGATTCGCATAAGCATCCTATTTGGTCTCTGCTCTGTGTGGCTGCCAGTGTGTGAATCGTTTGATCTTGATGGAACCATAGGGGCAGCAATGAAAACTTAACAAAGTCTCGCAGACTTTATTCCTTTTCTCTTTTAGTCAGATCACATATCTTGGAGATAAAGATAAAGAGCTGTTATTTTCAGACTGATTCTCAGCAAATGCTTCACGCACACACAGAACTAATAAAAGGCAAGAAACAGACTGCAAAACTCTTCAACTATAAATTTGTGTTTAACAAAAATGTAGGAGTAAAATGTAACAAAAAAAGCAGCTGCTGCCAGGTACAGAGTCTACGCTACCTAAGCATTTACAGTCTCTTATAACAAGCGACTAGTCTTCTCCATGCAGTATGAAATCCATGGAGAAAAGATACAAAAGCTCACATTGAGCTAAAGTTCTGGATTGGACTGAACATAAGTTTTACAATTCCATGTTTTCCTGAGATGTTTGTGGTCTGCACTCATAAGTTCATGACAACCTTTGAAATGAGGTATAAACAAGAAAAATTGTTTCCTATGATACAGTAAGACCAAAGGGAAAAAATTAAAAGTATAAGGAAATAAAATTTAGAGGAAACTTAACTCTCTTGGAACGCAAAAGGCATAAATTTTCATTGTGATAAATAGCTCTTCCTCAATAAATGTGGTACAATTATGAATCTTTCAGCTGTAGGCAAAAGTTACAAATGAATCATGTCAACATAGAGTGGCCTATTTGGCAATTCATACTTAGATGCAAAGAACATTTACTACACGCCAAGTGCTGTGTTAGACACCGCCTCGTGTCATCTTGCTTATTCTCCCAGTCACGCTATGGAAAAAAGTATTACTGTCAGCTTTTGTCATATGAGAAAATGGGTGCACAGGGGCTGCACTCACTGTGTGGCTGCACAGCATTCAGATGGCAGCTGTGGAAGCCCCCACTGAGTCTTGGGATTGCAAGAGGTTTCACAGACAGGTGCAGAATCACTCTGGGGGAGAACTGAATGCTACAGAGCTGGATGTGCACGCACGAGGAAAAGAGGTTATAAACAGGAATAA
This sequence comes from Chinchilla lanigera, assembly GCF_000276665.1. NCBI lineage: Eukaryota > Metazoa > Chordata > Mammalia > Rodentia > Chinchillidae > Chinchilla > Chinchilla lanigera. Next base: position 8,644,865 of record NW_004955476.1, read on the forward strand.
GGCTGTGAGGGTTACAGCAAAACTCCCAGAGAAGTGAGAGAGAGAGGAACGTTCCTACTGATACAAAGCTTTGTGACCCATGTTGCTTAGTGGCCCAACCCAGGCACCTCCTTTCATGGTGACTCACCCTTCTGCGGGTCTCTCCCCCGTAGACTTCCAGCAGGTTAACCCCACCCGTTTGACTTGTGTAAGAGCTCCAGTCAGAACTACACAAATATGAAGTAGCAAATATGTAGGATGAACAAGTCAAAAGGCCTTGTCTACAACATGTAGTCTCTAGTTAGGAATGAGGAGTTCAGAGACTCTTTCTTCTAGGTGAGAGTATAGCTGCTGTTGCTAAAGGTGGGAAAATTGGGTAATTGAGAAGTGACGGTCCTGTTCATTTGTTCCACACTAGCATCATTTCACCGTGTGAGTATGTGCTTTCTACAGCATCCTGATGTACATTTTAAACATACACTTTTATTACTGTTAAATGGCTTTCTAGATATTTTCACTGAAGAACAAACCCTTCTCTCACAAATCAACATTTGTACAAGAAGGAGTGACTCTCTTCCCCCTACACTATCAAAACTTTTCTTCACCTACTTCCTCTATTTCTGTTAATGATGAAGCAGCCATCCAAATACCGCAGAAAAACAATTCAGCAGCAGCATTATCTCTGTCCTCTCTCTTCACCTCCACATTTTCACTGCGTCACATTGATTCTGCCTTTCCAGCCTCTTACGTGTGTCCTTTCTGCTCTGTTTTAGGTGTTAAAGGATAACTTTTAAATGATAACATCAAGGCTCGTGTAGCTATAAAGCAAACACGTGTCAGATACTATCACTCATTAATTAACGAAGAGCCAGTATGGTGCCCTACAAAGCACTGCAATGTGTAAACAGTAAACAAAGCTGAAATGAATATATAAAAGATATAAATATTTTATAAGTGTATAAAACTGGCTTACTACTTCAGGTGAATGGAGAAGGAAAATGAATTATCTCTACCAGACAGAGCTCATATGCATGTCTACAATAAAGACTGATTTGTGTTGCAGTCAGCTACAACTTTCACTGTAAAACTTCATAGGCTAACTCAGAAATGGAAAGCGCAGCCCCATAGATGCAGATAACAAGGCAGGGCACACGCTGAGAAACATGCTTTTCCAACTGTTAAGCACTTAATAGTTGATGCATCTGACCCCTTTCAACGTCTTTCAAAAACGTTCACGATCCACATGATAGTCCTTCTTGTGAACTTCAGAATCTCACACCAAGACTGTTACAGTAGCTTTTCGCTCTTCTCCCTGATTTTATGCTCTCAGGAGGACTTCGCAATCCACTCAGCCTGACCAAGCCTTAGGCAACTTTCTTCCTAACTTTTGACCCCAGATTTTCCCTTTCTTGAAGTATCTGCTGTGTGAAACTTCCATGTGTAAATGCTTTTTCTGATCCTTTGAGATGTAAATCTGCAACAGAGATTGTCTGAAGGGCATGGAAGATAGCTCTTTAAGATGCACTTGTCAGTATGTATATATAGATATATCTTTCCCTCCTTTCTTTCTGTTCTCCTTCCATCATCCCAGTTGTTCTTTCCTTTTGAGCAATTTCTTTCCCTTTCACAATATCTATTGTACATTTCAGACTTTATTTACTCTTTCAGGTTCTTTCACTAGGGAGACAGTATGATGCTTACACATGGGACAAGATAGCCAAGATAATTATTACTAACTTCTGTTGGTTTATTGAAAGGAATAGTTAATGCTTAATTTTTTGAACAATTTTGCATGCTTGTATCTGGTAATCTGAACAACTACTTTGAAGACAACAATATGCAATATAACAACCATCGTTGAATTCATATCATCTTGTTTTATGAAATTCTGTATCATTTCTAATTTTTTTATTATTTTTTATTCTCTTTAAAATTAAAAAAAAGATGTACTTACCAGGAAAGAGAGCAACCTGTCCTGCAGTCTCTGTGAGGGCCTGGGAGCCTAAATTCCAGAAGGACGGAGGCCTCCTTTCCTTCCTTCACCCACCCCTCTCTAACTTCCTTCAGGACTTTGCTACTAATGCAGCCCGTACTTAGAAACTGCAGGCTCTGGGTTTCACAGACTTGAGCTCAGCCTCCCTCCCTAACGGCCCATATTTGAGTGAGGTCTTCTTCTCTGTTTAACTAGCCTGGCACACGGTTTTTCTCCTTTTACACATCTATCTTGTTCCGTCTACCACAAACATTGATTGTTCCTAAGACACAGTTGTCTGTAGCCTTCTCGTCTACCCAAATTATTGCCCACCACAACCAACAGGTGCACAACTCTTGGGTTACAGATAAAGACCCCAAGACCGTAATCTTCAGTGAAATGAATGAGACGCACAAGCTTAAGAAGTGCGTTGTCTTGTGTGAGAAACCCGAAGGATAAATAAGGAGCAAATGGAGGAGAGACATTAGAAAGTAGGAAAACCTTGTTCACATGAGAGGTGTAAGGGAAGGAAAAAAAGCAGCATTTAAAGAAAAAGTGGAAATGGAGCTTTTGTAAATGGGGAAGGAGGACGAGAAGGAGGGAACAAAAAACAAAGAAAGGAGATGTGTTGTGCCCATGCACAAACCCCCCGTGTTGAACGTGATCGTTATGTACTGCAAACATGTGCTAATAAAAATGTGTTTTCCTGACCCATTGTGTTAATCAGGCTTCTCCAGAAGAGAAGAGGGGTTTATCTTAGGCCGGTTCATAGGATCAGAAGTTGGATGGCCCCATAAAGACCACTTGCAGACTGCGGAGCCAGGGGACCCAGTGGTGCTTGGTAAGAAGCCGGAAGCCTCAGCACGTGGGGAAGCCAGGGTGCAGCGCCAGTGCAGGGCTCAGGCCCAGAAGCTGCCAGAGGGGTCCCTGGTGCGAGTCTTCCACAGCTGAAGAATGAAGCAGAAACACAAACAAAACGAAGGGAACCTGGCACTCATTCTTGAGGCATCTGGCTTGCGGACTCCAGTAAGCTGCTGCCGCTCCCTGGTTGCATGTGGACCCCAGCCTGGTGGGCAGTGTCCCCCGTGGTCAGGGTGGTTTTCTGTCCCTTTTCTGTGTGCTCAGGTGCGACACCCATGCCAACACTCCAGCAGTGTGCTCCAACAACTGTTGAGGACCGCTCAGCCCAGTCCAACTGACGACCAAGACTACCCATCAACCCCCGTAACAACAAGCAAACCCGGTGTTTCAACAGCAGTAGCCTTTACATAAAACCTAGATTGTTTCTTGAGCTATGGCATATACAGCAGTCCTCCTGGGCTCCCTGTCAAGCACCACCACAATGAACTTTCTCCCAGTAGGGGACTCACTGTCAGCAGAGGCTGGTTTCCAAGTGCCCACAGTGACTCCTGGGGTGTGTGCATTTCCAAGGGGCCCTTTCCTCTCCCCACTTACTTGCTTGGCCTTGCTGCTTCAATCAAGGCCATTGAGCTAAAAGCCACACCCTTCAGATTCCCCTAACTTTTGATCACTTTGTATAGTGGCAGAGTTTCTCTTTCTCCGTTTCTGGATTCAGACTCTCCCCTGGCCCTCTAGGAGAGATTCTCCTCACTCTCTTCTCTGTCTGGAGTATACTCACCTGCCTCATTTTCTGACTCCTCTCTCCAGCCAGCTTCTGAACCTCTTCCCTCATCTTCTGCAGCACCTATGTTCCTGTTCAGTAATAACGGCCTCTCTGACCTGCTCATCCCACTAGTCTTGTCCCATAACAACAGTGCTTATTTAAACTGCTCTACTCTTTGACTCTCTCTGTGCAGAAGTTAACCTACCCTCACGTATACACACATTTACTAACACAAATCATGTGGGTGACAAGAGGCATTGTTGGTACATTCCACAAAAGCATGTGATGAAATTCAAATTCTCATCCTCAGTGTCAGCTTTTTTAGCTCCAACAGCCTATTTGACCTTTTTATAGGCTGGATGTCCGCTCTTCCTTTCTTTCTTAAAGACAGGATCTAACTGTGTACTTCCAACTCGCTATGTAGCCCAGGCTGGTTTTGAACTCACAGAGATCCTCCTGCCCCAGCCTCCCAAGTGCTGGGATTTACAGGTGTGCAGCACACACCAGGCTGGCTGTCCACTCTTGTATTTCTAAGCCTTTTGTTGAGTTTCTCCTTTCTGCTTACACTGGCCTGATCTAGCTATTGCCTCTTAATACCATGGCCCTACTAATAAAAGGCCAAAAGAATAAAGTATGTGATGTTTTTAAGAAAATAATTTTTATTTTCTCTTAAGTAAGCAGAACACTTTCTTTCATCTTTTAATCCACCAAGTGTATAGGGTAAATTTATTAGTTTGGTAGCACTTGCAAAAGTAAAGCCCTGTCAGGATTCTGCCTTCAAACAGAAAATAACATCACCTGGTATGTGACCCACCAGAAGGAAATGGGCATGGGTGATCAATTGGCATGACTTGGTCCCTGGCATCACTCATCCAACAAGGCCAGCAGGTGAGCTAAATGTCATCTCTCTGGGGCAAGAGAACGCAGAATGTGGGCCACATCTTCAGCAGGTAATGCTCCGTATGTAAGGTTAGCAAGCTGCTCTGCAGCAACTGGGACTCCACAATGCATCAGTCTCAACAGATAAAACTTCTTGAGGCTACCACTGCATATCGACACACAGCTATTCTCTTCTATGAAAGCCATCACAGGTTCAAGGAGCTTTCTCTACGGGGATAATTCATATTTTCAGAAACTACAAAGCTTCCAGAAAAGCTGAGAAGACTCATTATTCTTACAGAGTGGTCCCAACTGGAAGCCTTTAAGAGCAAGCTAGGTTGGACATACTACTGAGAGGTGGAGCCCATGCTCACATTATTGAAAATGTGCTCTTACCACAGCCGGTCCTTTGGTTGCACATATTCGGGGTTACTTTGGAGTTTTGTGTTTGTCTTTATAGATCAGAATTACTCCCTGACCTGATATGATTTCTGCATTAGGCACTTTGGAAACAAATGACCGAAGTTCAATAAAATAGTTTAGGGACACAGTGGTGGGAGTAATTTATATTGGCTGATGTGCCAACAGTATCAGACGATTATGAGCTTGGAGTTTGCCTGGATACAGAGACTGAATGTCTTCATTTTTTCTTTATTTTAGGATAACATTTCCCCATAGAGTAGTAAAAATGATGATTGTCAACTCTAGGCTCGCACCACACTTAGAACTACAAATATTGTTACACTGTGGCCATCCTTACCCATCAGTGTCCCGCGTGGGTACAGGGCTGTGACTGGTCAGGTCCGAGACAACTCTTAGCAGAAGGGTGGTCACAAAGCCCAAACCTGCTGAACATTCGAGCTTTGTCTTCCACAAGCCAGTGCACTGCATTCCATGTTGACGAATATTGTGAACACTAAGGAGAAAAGCGCCATTGTTTCTACTTATGTGAGGCTGTGAATTTCTGGAACATAAAATCCACTCCAGAGGCGAGTGCTGCTGCCTACACACCAACGCTCCTTGCAGGCAGCACTCACTCTTGTTCACAGTGACCCGATTCCACGTCATCGAATGAACTTGTGGAATCTTTGAAGGGTAAATAATAGAAATGTCAGTTGTTCTTCATAGCCATGTTGTCTGGAGAAGGAATGAACAGTCTTAGGACCACATCTCATTAACACTATCCACCTCCCCTAAGCTAATCAGTCCAGAAAGTCTGCAGTGGTTATTGTCAGATCAACTACAGAGAGACTCCAAGGAGGAAAGAAGAAAGGAAACGGAGGACAGGAGGGAAAAGGGGAGCGGAGGGGGGGAAAGAAAGGAAGGGAAGAGCAAAGAGACCAAAGTATACCGAGATATTTTTCAGCCTAAAGAATATCAGGTGGGCAAGAAAACGCTCATTAAAATTTGTTTTAAAACAACCTAATACCGATTGCACACCCCATGTCCTGGGTTGAAGGGTGATGTGTCATTGTTGGAGAATTCCCCTCCCTGAACCCCAGAGTTATGCAAAAGGCCAGGATCAAAGTGCTACTCCAACCTCGAGGAGGCTCCTCTGCGGTCACCTGTCTGTCCGTTCTGGGGTTTATTCAGATGGCCACAATTGTCCTGCCCACTTGGTTGCTGCAGGAGGGTGGCTTTGCTGCTTCACTTGAGGCTTGAGGGTGTGATTACTGGTCACACGGGGGCCTCAGAGAAGACCCACTTTTCTCTCTGAGGTCTTGTTCTCATCCCACGGCAGCAAGATCCCTGAGCACAGATGCCTTCTCTTCTCAGGACCCACAAGCTTTCCAGTCCTACCCATGGCTCAAGGGGCTCTCTGGACTCAGCTTCTTTCTGATCTGCTTGAAACCCTCCCCATTTTGACACTAGCATAATCTTTTGTGGCTTTACATTTCTGAAAAATAAAAAAAAAAAAAACACAACAATAAAGCTGAAAAGAATTGAAAGAGCACACCAAAGATTGTGCTTTCTATGGAATACACTGCAAACTTCCCACAGGTACAAAACTGCAAAGCAAGTCTGCAGCTTTGAGAAGAGGAGGGAAAAAGTAGAACTATACCACCACCGACTGTCCCCTGCTAGGGTAGTAGCCCTATTTCACCGGGAGGAAGAGAAAATGAAACGAGAGAGAAACATGAACCTCAGGAAAGTATAGGTCAGTTACTAGAGCCCTTCCACCTGTCAGTGGGAAGCCTGGGTACTGCTCACTCCTGCTTTTTGAAGGCCTAACTCAACACAGGGCTCAGTTTCAAGCCTTCTAGAGATGAGTGATAAACCCCAAAACTAAGATTCTCAACTGATTTTTATTACTATTCTAATTGTTTCATTTCTTCAGTTGCATGGCTGTTGCTTTAGGCATAACCTTAGATTTCCCAGAAAAACACTTGGTTTTAAACTGCCAATAGCTGTTAGAAAGAGATTTAGAACTATACATTTGCATAATTAATCACCATATTCTCCTTCCTCTCCCTCCTTTCCTTCCTGTCCTTTTTGGTACTAGTAATTGAAGTCATGACCTTGTGCTTGCCAGGCAGGTGCTTTGTCACTGAGCTGTGTCCCTGGCCCTCTTCTTATTTTTTTAGATAGGGTTTCACTACATTGCTAATTTGTTTAAGATTGCCCTAAACTTGTGATCTTCTTGCTTCAGCCTCCCAGACTGTTGAGATTACAGGCATGCACCTTCACGCCTAACCATTTCTTAGTTCTTTATAGACCTGCTTGAGGACCACAAGCATGGAAGCCTAAAATCCTTAGGAATTCTCCAGAATTCAGAACAATAGAGGGTCTGCTTAAGCAGAAAAGAACAATTATAGAAAAGAAACAAAGGGAGTTTATAGATTATTAGACAACATACTCTAGAAAATAAATTATAATGGCCATGGTTTCAAACTTCATTACAGAAATTCAGTAGAGGTTCATTTTACATGCATTTACTTTACTGGGATTAGATATACACAAGAGAAATTTAATTAAAAACTTAGTTGTTGACTTTTAGACTTCAAATAGACTGTATTCTTCTTGTGGATTATATGAAGGTTTTCAAAGTACTTGGGGCCATTCTTAATTTTTGTAATAAATATTAAACTTTGAATGCAATCCCCATGTAATAAGATGGTATTGGAAGCTATAGGACTGAAACTGATACCTGCCCACTGGCTGGATGAAGTTTAGAAAGACTTGTGTCCAAGGCCATGCCCTCAGATTGCTCTACGGAAGGCAGGAAACCTTAGGCAGGAGAGTCTTACTTTCCTCATCTGCACAGTTGGGGTAGCAATGATCACATCCTTCCCTCATTGTCCACCTTCTGTAAAGGTCAAATCTCTATCTATAGTAGAATTTGGTGAAATTTCAAGATGCCATTTAAATTCCAGGCTTTATTTTTAGTCATTCACATAAGAGTTGTGACTGCTAATTGTGTCATGTCAACTTGATATGAGGAAGAAAGACCTAGCAGATCAGTACAGAAAAGCATAGCTCTGGGTGTGTCTGCAGATGATTGGCATGTCAGCCTGCAAACTGAGGAGGGAAGGCCTGCCAGATGTGGGTGCCACCAACCAATAGGACTGTAGCCTGGACAGACTGTAAAGAGAAAGAAGGGAGCATGCTCAGTTTAGAAATGTCCAGTGTTTGCCATTGCTTTTGCCACTGAGCTCCAGTTTCTTCAGCTGCCAGCAGAGACTCACACTAGCAGCTCTGCAGTGCACTTGCTCTTGCACTGGTTAATTCAACAAGCTGCACCCTTGACCTCTCTGGTTTGGAGTTTCCATCTTGTCGGACTGAGCAGCTATTGGACACTCCAGCTCTCCACAGTACAGACAGCCTTTGTGAACTCTTCCCACTCTGATCCTATGATTTTTAATCATATATATCCTGAGATGAGGCCTTACTATGTAGCCCAGCCTGGCCTTGAACTCATGGCCATCTTCCTACCTCAGCCTCCTGAGTGCCAGGATTACAGGCATGCGCCACCACGCCCGGTGACTATACGTGTTGATTCTGTTCCTCTAAAGAACCCTACTTAACACAGAGATTCGTTTGTTTTTTTTTTATTACTGTTTTAATCAGGTCCTTGATTTGAAGATCAAAATTGAAAGGGTATGGAAACCAAATTTAAGGAAACTTGAGAGTAGTGAGCATCAGTTTACAGGGACCTTTGTTACACCTTCATTGAGTATCTTCATCCAAGCCGAGGGACGCATTGCTGTTAGCGTCTGCTGCGGGTTCACTCAGTGTTGTCACTTATGTGTAGGTGGCGACCCTCAGGATGGACAAGAAAACTACATCCAAGCAGAGTGCATCCTGAGTGTGGAGCAGGGCTCAGGCTGTGCACTTTCTATGAGGGTTTAAGAATCTGGCTCAAGGGCTGAGGCAGGAGGATCACAAGTTCAAGCCCAGCCTGGGCAATTTAGTGACTTAGTGAGACCCTGTGTCAAAAACAAAAATTTTTAAAAAGAGCTGGGATGCAGGTTGATGCAAAGGCCTTGTATTTAATCCCCAGCACTGAGAATCAAAACAAAGCAGTTTGGTAGGGGTCCGGGGCCAGTTTCCGTGTATGCAACAACATTTCTGATCTTTCAGTGTTTGGACACAGCCCCGGAAGACACTGATGCGTGCTGGCTTCTCAAGGCCCCAGTAGGGAAAACATGAGGATATGCAAGTAAGAAGTGTTCAGGGTGTTCTGTATTTCTTCATCTGTGCAAAGTGGGAAACTGAGAGGAAGTGGGGAACGCTGACCTCTGAGACGGCTGTTCTCCAGTAGATGGGGACAGTGTCCATGAGGATGTGCAGAAGCCGGACTTTCACCCACTGTTGACAAAAATGTAAGATGGCATAGCTACTTTGAAATCAGGTCACAGTTTCTTAAAAAGTTAAACATAAACCTCCCATACAACCCAGCATTTCACTCCTCAATATCCACTCAAGAGGAATTAAAATACGTGCCCGCTAAAGGCAGAATTTTTAACAGAAACGCCCTTAGCAGTCTCATTTAAAATAAGCTAAAACTCAGAATAATCCAAATTCCCATGATCCAGTAAATGAACAAAGAAATGAACCTGTCCACACACTATAAAACTATGTGGCAAGTAAAGACAATGAAATAAATATTTTACAACTTGCAAACCCTCAAAACCACTATGAGTACAGGTTGCTTTTGCCTTTGGTTGGTAATGATATTGAACAGGAAAGGGATATATACGTATCTTTCTAAATATATTGGAAAGCACCCAGTACTTACAGTATTAACCATTCATCACTGTTCTTTTTCCTCATATCTTACCAATGAACTGTCCCCTCCGCCCGCAGGCTGTCCCTGCCCTCTCTGATTAGCTCCTACTTCTTCCTTTCATCTCTTGCTGATATTGTGCCCCCGGAAGCCCTAGTCCCCAGCCTTCCCCTCACTGCACCCCTGCCAAGTGTTTCAGCGTAGCTTCCATATTTGTTGTCTGCTAGCACTTACCACGATCATAACTGTATAAATATTTACTTATAGGTGATGACGTAGAAGATGCTGCTTCCTCAGTAATATTTTTAAATTGTTAAGTCAAACTACACCTCCTCTCTGACTGGAGGGTTCCTCTTGCTTCCCACTGAGCTGCGCCTAGAAGCTGAAAGACTCATGACCTACGGGCCCTTCCTGATTTGGGCCTCAAGCCCGGCTCTGAGCACATTTCCCGGCCCTGAGCTCTGTGATCTCTCAGGGGCATCCGCAGTCTTCTTCTCGCTATTTTTTCTGACTCTCATTGCTTTTAGCTTCTTCTCAGCCTTGATGCCAACTGGCTCGTGCGTCTGGAAGGCTTTCTCATAAGAGATTCTTTCCATTGCTCAAGCGAAGTGTCAGATGCCTCGCCAAACACCTTTTCTCGCCCTGTCAAACGTCACCTCCCCGCTAACGTCACCAGTCACTATCCTCCTGCCCCCCTTGTGTATATGTGCATGAATTTCTTTTCTGTTTCTCCTAACATGGGGGTAGTGATTTTTCATGTCCCCACACACAGGACAGTATGTAGCACTAGAGTCTTCAGCCAGTATTCATCACTTAATGAACACACAGAGCTCTGTTAATCCTTGGCCCCCACTGCAGTCTCTACCTACAAAGACCTACCTTTTAGTGCTATCCCAACTTCTTCACAGCCCTGGTTTACCGGTCCTGCCTTTATTTAAAGACAAAACATTTTGCATGTTTAGGTTCTCAAATCATAGCACATTGGCTTCCCTGGATTATTGCTCTTATTCTTATACTTATATTCTTATACTTCTCCCAGTTTTTTTGTTTTTTTTGTTTGTTTGTTTTTGGCCTAAGCTTAGTGACTGGCTCCAGACATCGAAAACTTGGTTTTATCACTTGGCCCATATTGTAATGCATTAAACTAGTAATTGCTTTGGTCAGTTAATTTAACATGCATCCCAGCATTTGGTCTCACGTGCTGTGTCCTTCGCTGGCTGAGGGAGACACAGCAGACCTAATTTTTGGAAACTGTGTTGGTTTCATGCCAGTTACTGCTGCCCGGGCAGTTAGCCACACTGGTACAGAAGAGGGAAATGTAAGCTAACATCAAAGGAGCCTAACCCTTGAAGAATTGAGAATTCCTTTCCAAGTCATCACCAACCTCCACACACCCGCCAGCGTGTGTGCAGGAAGGCAGGCTGGTCACCACAAATTTGTTTTTAAACATGAAAGCTGTATTCACCACTGTGGCCTTGGGTAGCAACCGTGAGAGAGCAGCTAGCCCCAGGTCTGCAGACACTGCAGAGGGCTTCCTGACACAGCGCGGTCCTGGTACCTTTTCCAGGCCTGTCCCAAAGGTGGGAGCCTGAAACAAAAGCACAGGACTGAGCCCAAAGGTGTCCACCACGCTTTCATCCCAAACCTCCTTCATTGCTCCCTCCCACGCTCCTGACTCCTCTTCCTCCAGATGCACAGAACTGATTTTCCTTGCCTTCCCTGCTTCAGGGGCAGAAGTTCAATCTGCCCCAGCGACACATACGTTCTCATAAGCCAGATTTAGGGGTAGCCAGATTTAGAGTTCCTTATCTCCCCCTTTCTCTTAGGAATTTCCAAACTCTGAAGGGAAGTGCTAAGTTACTTTACCATGAACAAGCCAGTGAGCCTCCTGGTATCTGTGGCTTGCATAGGCATTGCCAATTTTTAACGAACGGAAGCTGTCATTTCACTCTGGAAAATGTCAATTACTCTGCCCATCCTTGCTAACTTGAGTCCCGGCTCTGCTCCCATGGGTGTGGCAGAGCTCTAGGACTCTGCTCACCCTTCCTGGGGCTGTGGCTTGGACATCCTTTTAGTCTCTGCCATGGGGTCTTCTTGAGCCATGAGAGACACGGGGAAGGCACCCAGGTTCTCAGAGTAGCTAGGTATCACATGTCACTCAGGGGACCCCTCCACCTCCCTCCTTCTCCCTGAGAGCATGGGTGCATTCTGCACACAAGAGCTCACCACTGTCCGCATTTCCCCTTCATGTACTTCCTAAATGGTGCACATTCCTTATCTACTATTTGTAGTCCTTCTAGGTTTGGCACAGCTGCTCAGGAAATCCTGTTAAGTAAGACACAGAGCCCAGTTGTGTTTCATTCAAACATGAAACATCGTTGTCTGCTTGATTTTACATTTTAGATATTGGGGAGTGGCTTTGGAGAACCCTTCATGATGCTAAGATAGGTCCCCGCTCTGCTCCTCTCCATGTATGCGTTGTTAATGACGGGATTCCATGAGTCACGGTACTTGGTAGGAAGCCTGCGACAGTCCCCAGCGGTGATCAGGAGAAATTCTACTCCTAAACAAGCCCTGGGCTCTCTAAGGGGAACAAAACTCAAAACCGGAACCTAGGCTGGCAGGAGGCTGACCTGGGGCTGCCTGGGTTACATCTAAGGTTGCCTCAGACAAAGGCAGCAGCACCTACGGACACGGTATGCAAAGAAGAATGTGTAATTTTATTTTTCCTAAGGGGAGAGGCGGTTTAAAATAGATTCTTGCTTTATGTACTCTGTGTAAAATATTGTGTTTCTTTTGAGAGAATCTCTTTTTCCTATGAAAACTGACATTCTCCTGCTTTGATATTGTGGGTACAAGAACTCTGATATGGGAAAACATTCCACTGCGGTCCAGAATTGGGTTCTCCACATCGTTTGAATCATCCCACAGTAGCTCACACCTCCGTGGGCGCTACAGAAAAAAAAAAAAAAAAACTTTGTTGACTAATGCTTCTCTTGAAAAAAAATAGACCATAGTAATTATCTTCTCCCTTTTAAAATTGGAACAACAGTTACCCTTTTAGATCCATAGCACCTACAAGGTTCAAAACATTCTCAAAGCAAATTGAAAATGTATTACAATGCTAACCAGAAGTAAAATGTAATACTTTGCAGGTATTAAATGAGACATGGGTGGAGACGTGTTCAGTCACCCAAATCTAATAACATAGTTATTGGATGCTTAGCATGGGCCAAGAATTGTTCTAAATATTTTGTTTAATTCTTATTGCAAATCTGTGAGGTTATTATTACTATCTCCCCCTGCCCATTTTACAGATACATAGGCGGATATGAAGCTATGAAGCCATTTCCTTAGGGTCACACAGACTTTATGTGGTGCAGTCGGGATTTGAGCCTTGGCAGACCGAGTTTATTGTCAATACTCAGTACTTCACCACAAACAAAATAAATCCAGCTCCCCTGCAAACTGTGTTTACCTATTTAATGTTTTTGGAAATGAAAATTTAGGATTAAGATGTGTTTTCTGTGATGTAAAAAGTAGAAACATCTAAACAGGGGGATAACCTGATTCTGAGAGATTTGAACTGTCCTCCTAGGCAGGTGTCCTCCTAGGCAGATCTGCATGTGCAGAAGACAAGTCAAATACTTGGCAGTACATGGATATATATCATAGACACTAGCAGTGCAATTGGGATTGCCACTGTCAACAGATTACTCTTTATAAAAGAGACTTCAGGGTTGGTTTCACTGAAATGCTGTTTATTCCGTTAAGTAACCGTCAATTGAATCAGATGACATGGACATGCGTGTAGGCAGGACTCGAGTGCTCCGGGTGCTTATTCAGTTTACTGTCTTCCTGTAGGCATCTCAGTGCAGAAGCAGGGACCCTGTTCCCAGCTAAGGAAGCAGAGCGCCAAGGAGATAAATGTCTTGTTCAAGGTCACTCAGCTGTGAAGATATGTGATTGTGATGCACATTCACTGTTTCTCTTCATCTCTACATCTGGAATATTTTAGCACCTTTCCATTTATGGAATGTGTTCATATTTGCTTGTTTATGTCCTCTTGTAGTAACTCTATGGTGTGATGGTATACAACCTTTAAAAACACGGACTTCAAAATCACACTGCCTCTGTTCACATTCTGACACTCACCCTTACTGTGTGACTTAACCACTTTGTGCTTCTGTTCCCAAGTCTCTAAAACAGGATCACAATAACGTCTACTACTCGGGAAGAGGGTAGAACATAGAAATAGTAATAATAAAGAAAACACTTGGGACTGTCCCCGCCACAGGGCTTTTACATTGCATGTGTGTTAATGTTTACACGGAGAAAAGGCTGACTATGTCCACTTTATAGACAAAAGAGCTATGGCCTCAAGTTAAATGACTCTGCCTATTCAGCTGGAATCCAAACTAAGTCCTACTGACTCACAATCTGTTTCCTTCTCACTGCACCAGCTTGTATTATGTACAAATCTAGCCTTTGCTGAATTTTATTCAAGTTAGAAAATTATAGAAAGGGGTTCTAAATCAGGTGTCCATCTGTAGACTTCAGAGTTTCTGAAAGCCCTCTAAAATAACATGAAAAATGTACCTTTGCTTATTGTTCTTAAAAAGAGTGTGTAGCTATCATCAAATTCATGAAAGAAATCCAATACCCATACAAGTCGAGGATCTTTGATATCCAGGTAATATGACATTTAAGATCCCCGACTTTGTAGCTATCTGTATACAGATCACAAGTCTAACACTTAGTAGTTTTGTGACTTGGGGCTAGATGCTTAGATTCTTTGAAATTTTATTTTCTCATCTGAAAAAGAAGGATGATCATTTTTGTAAGGGATGTACTAATTAACATGTATAAAAACAAAAGGTGTTTGGACATAATAAACTCTCTGTAAAGGTCACTCTCATTAACATTGCCAAGACCAAGAAATGTTAAAAAACCAATGGGAGTCCATCCAAGTGGAAAATGAGGTTGTTAGCACAGGTGACAGCCACAGGAAGTTGGCATTGCACTGCCCCTGCCACACTGTGCATGACTCTCGTCCCCTGGTGTTCACAGCCTTGTGTAATCCCATTCTTTCACGGGGATTTCCTGGCTGGCCACTAATGAATTGAATACAGCCCAGGCAGTGGGCGGTGCCTTCTGAGGTTCCCATGGACATCTTCTCCCTCTATCAGCAGAAGTCACCTGTCGTATCCTCAATAGACAGCTCTATCGTGAGGTCCACCTGAAGGACAATGAGGAAGCCCTCAAGCCAAGAGATAGCAAGAAAAGGAGGTCCTCCCCCCAACAGCCATGAAGAACAGAGACCCTCACGAACACTTGAAAGCAAACCTTCCTCCAGTCAGGTTTTTAGATGAAATTTCAGAACCAGCCAACAGCTTGGCTGAAGCTTCCAAAAAGAATGTAAGCCAGAGGCACTCTGCTAAACTGGGCCCAGACTTTGACCCACAGAAAGTGTGAGATAATAAATATTCATTGTTTGAAGCCACCACACTTAGGGGCAATTTGTTATGCAGCAATGAGTGACTAATACACATGCCAAGTACTTTACAGACATTTTACAGTTAGTTCCCACAACCGCTCTGTGGTGTAGCATTGTTGAAATGATTTACAGAGGACTCTTGGAGAAATCTAAAGACCAAACTGTGCTGCCTGTGAATTTTGCCTGACTTCAAAACCCACGTTCTTTCTTAGCCAGGAATAAATTTCTCTTGTTGACTCATTTTTGAGATTACTTTTGATTCTCTGTTTTGCTTTTAGCAATTAAAACAAGAATTGCTGAAGTTATTCAGAAATGGACTTCAATCTGCTTTTGAAGCACATTATTGGTTTTCTTTTAACCGGAATTTGGAAGACTGAGCAAGTCTCACTTAGCAAGATATCGGGTTTTGCCAACAAGTATAGTGTAGGGAAGAGGAGCTAAGATTTTTATAAACATTAAATTATAGACCTTAATTCTGGGCTTTTCACTCAAACCTCCTCACTATTACTCTCATTTATTTTTGGAACCCAGCCTGCTTGAAGACACACACACACACACACACACACACACACACACACACACACACACAGTACTTAATTCAAAGATTTGACTAAGTGGGATAATTACCCATCCTCTGCGCAATTTCATCCACAAATGGAATTTTCCTCCACAAAGCAGTGGTCTCTTGACTCCTACATCTTGATTCCCAGCCCAGAGGTCTGTGGGTTCCAGCCTTGGTCTGCTGGGGGAGGAAATACTTAAAGTCCTGGGACAGTTAAGGACTCATGCCAAATCATGAGAGACAGCAATAGAGCCCATTTACACTTGCAGTTAAACTTGAAGGAAGACAGTAAAGTGTTTTTATAAGAACTCCCAAATATAGCTCAAGTCTCCCAAACCAGTTCCTTCAGAGTCCCTTCCCTTTGCCATTTTGAAATAATTAGTGACTTTAACTCAAAGGAATATTAAAATTTTATCTATGGTTACTGCAGAAAATTAAGAATATAATGAAAATCATTAATCCCAGAAATAAAGATGTCAGCTGTCTTGGGTACAGACACTTTCTAGTGGAACATGTTATTAAAATGATTAAATATATTTTAATGTTTTAGGCATCTATCTAGCTATCATTTAGGTTAGAATTAGCTTATCAATATTTAAACTATCACTAACTTCAACGTAGACACAGTATTTGAAACTAAATCTTCCTTGGGTGTCAGAGAGGAATAAGATAGCCATGGATTTTGGTTTAGCTTTTGTTTTAGGTGCTAAGCTATTTGAGTATTTAAAGGGAAATTAGACTGGATCATAATTAATATGTAACGTGAAGTTAGAGCATGGAAATCTAGATTTTGATGCCACGTATTCTATGAATGTGTTTTTAAACTCTACCCTTTAAAAATTTACCCTACCATTTTAATAATACAAGGTCATGTTGGCTGACTTCCTCAGGACGTGCTGAAGGTGTTTGTGTGTATGTGGAAATGTGGAGATTGCTACAGTTGGTCATAAAACTAGACCCAGAGATCTTCCACCGAGAAGAACAAAACCTGCCTGCAAGGCTCGTTGCTTTTGCTGTGCTGAATGCCGCCCTTTTGAGGGGATGAATTTGAACCAAGAATTGATTTGCTATAACCTCAACATTCAAATTAGTTTTCTTACAAAGTATATTGTAGGGAATTGGATGGGGTGGAATGGTAGAAAGCGAAATGGATTCAGGATCAAGAAATGTGTGTCTTCTTTTGCCACTGTGTGACTTATAATGCAATTTTGGAAAAGTTGCCTTTCTTTTGAGGAGGTAACTCTTATGTGGAAAGTGTTAAGATTAATCTTTAAAATCCCTCCCAATATTAATGTTCCAAACTCATTATGAACCAGTATAAAATACTTTTAAGCATTCAAATAACCCAACCTCAAAAAGACTACGATGACTTTGTTCCTATAAGCTACTAGTGACCTCATCCATACTTATTTCAAAGACAGCAGCTCTTCATTGTTCATAGGGAAATCCACCTACTCTCTACAATTTACTTATAACCCAAATATCAATATTCACACTGCTGTCATTGTTCATCACGCACATGCATACAGGGTGTGACAAAATATTCAAGCCACATGAGGTGTGTGTTCCTATTCAAAGCCAAACAAGGCAGTACTCTGACATTCTTGCTGTCCACTTATTATCACATTTATAAAAAGCTTCTTAGGTGTTTTTAAAACTTTTCTTTTAAAATTGACCCCAAAGAATAGTACTGGAGTTCATCTAATGTCCCTAAGCCCAAGAAGTCTATGCACTTTAGGAAGGAAACAGAGTTAAATAAGCTTTGTTCAGACGAGGATAATAGCATCTTTGTCCTTGAGTTCAGTGTTACTGAGCCAGCAGTATATATCAAAGCAAGCATCATCAAGCAGAAGCACACACACAAAAAGGTTATGTATTGATAAGTTATTGTCTTAAGACACTGCAAAAAACTAATGGTGCTATTTCCCCATGGAGCCTGAAAAATTCTTCCTAAAAATCACTCTTCTAAAGAATTTTGTTTGTAAATTTGTGAAATAATTTTATTTTCAGACAGTGTGGCAGATGCTCACCAAAATATTTGGGGTGATAATAATAATGTAAGATACAGCTAAATATTGAGGATTCTGTCCTTTCCTAGTAATAATACTTCTCTCTGCTATTTCTCAATTTCTCTTCATTTTCTAACTCATTTCTATTTGAGTTGTATCTGGGCAGTTCAAGAGTCCATTTGATGCTATAACTGTTTCCAAAAACATTATTTTACAGGTCCCTCACTTCCTATCACCCACGAAAACACTTAGGTCCACTCAGTGCTCATCCAGTCTGTTCAGTATTCTGTCTCTGGGAATGTAGTAATGTCGTTTTGACAGAAGTATATTTTCACATCTTAATAGATCTGAAAACCTGCTTAGAGAGTAGAGTAGAGGTGTGGGAGCCATGCAATCCTAAATTTCCCAATTTAAAAAAAAGCCTAAAACCCTGTGAGCTGAGCCATCTGTGGACAATTTGACAGACAGATATAAGCGGAAGGGTGGGAGACAGAAAGGTTCTCTTGATATTTCACTCCTTGTGCTAACAACAGATTGCTAGAGTTACTGCTTTCAAATCCTGCAAATATTGAAGCTATTGCAAGCCCATACAAGTGATGGGTTTTATAATAGCTCACAACTACAAGTTAAATAGTAAGAAATAAACCTTGCTTAACAAAGAGCAATGTTTATTTGGTGGAAAAATACATTGGAATACTAACTTGTATTGCACCCTCACTGCTGTACAGAACTCACACCTCTTCGCCTAAAGTAAGTACCAGCGTTTTCGTCTTGCTTTTTTTCCAGAAAAAAAAAAAATGCAGAATATCCAAAAGATCAGATCCTATGGAACATTTGTTTTAAAACATCTGGGCATAAGAGAATATGGAATTGGGTTATCTAAGAAGAAAAGAGAAGCCATTCGTGGTGGCACACACCTGCAATAGCAGCATTCAAGAAGCTGAGGCAGGAGGATTGAGGATTTGAGGGCTAGCTGCTCTGCATCATGAGTTCTAGGCCAATCTGGACTCCACAGCAAGATCCTATCTCAAAAAAGAAGAGGAAAAGGAGAGGGACCGCAAGGTGGGCATTTGGAGGAGAGAGTTTTTCTGGAGATTGGGAGGGTAGGAGTCTGGGGAGTTCATAGGGAATGGGAGTGCTTTACTGGCCCCGTCTTCTACAACAGGGGACGCTGCAGATCACAGGGGAAATGACAGCAGGGTGACTCCTAGGAGCTGGCCAGCGAGAGACTGCAGCCCCTGGCCACAGCACAGATGTACGCACTCTTTGATGGGGGCGGGAAAAGCATATGTTTATAGCCCACTTGGGGGATTGCATAATAAGACCCTGGAAGTGCGTGCGTGTGTATGTATGTGTGCGTGCATGTGCATGTATGTGTGTGTGCGTATGTGTGAGTTCTGGCTTCTCTCCCTCTTCTTATAAAGCCACCAACATCAAATCATGAGTCTGATGACATTATCTAACCTAGCCACACCCCAAGGGCTCCATTTCTAAACATCATGCTCAGATCATACTTCACCCATTTACTGTCTCCCAACAGGGACTAAATTTCGATACATAGACCCCAGGGACAGCACAAACCATATCCAAGCCACAGCACCATGTGAGAGTGAGGACCAGCATGTGCTGGTGACCAGGAGGCTATTCTGCAAACATTCTTCAAATGTGATTCTGACCTGAACCTGAAATCCTCATAAGAACATGAACATGTCTTTACTGTTTTAACAGGTTGGAGGAAGTTCTAAGTAACTGATCTTATTTTTAAAAAAAAAAAGAGATTGTACTTCTTGCTCTGTGTCATAGGTATAGCTCACAGCCAAACGTTAACTCCTGTAAGCCTCGTTACCACTCTGTGGCCTAGAAATTATGAAACGCACTTGGCAGGTGGAGAAAGTAAGGCACAGAGAAACCGAGTTTTACTTAACAGTCCCAGCTCTGAGAAGTAGCAGAGCTGAGATTTGGACCCAACAACCAGACCAGGCTCTCAGATACACTATTCTGTCCATCCCCTCACATGGTCATCAGGCCATGGGACTCTTAAAAAAGTTCTGAGCCACAAGTATTTACCGTGCACATATTTTATGTGCCCTCAGCCACTTGAGAGCTAGCATGCTTCTTCTTTGTGTGTCTCACCGTGCCCGAGTCTGACTCCAGGAAAACAAATCACTCACATGGATACATAAAACTGAAATCCGTTCACAAAGCAGATCTGCATATATGTGTGTGCAGGGAGACACTTATAACGTGTCAAACTTAGATATATGACCAGGGTTGATCGAATTAAATGCGAGTATCTTTATTAAATCCTCAAACTGTGATAATGGCATATTGCAATACATTCCTGCTAGAGATGTATTGACATTTTTCATTATCTGTTTTCTTCTGAACATCAGAGTGTGTAATAAAAATGGTAATTAGATGCATTCTTAAAATGCAGCTAATAAGCTGCCTCTGCACGTCACCCTGAGTGGTATTTCAGAGCTCTTCGGGGCAGGGGCCGCGGAAGACACGTAAAGAGCAGGTCACAGCGGCGCGGCGCGAGCTGTTGTGCACATCAGCGCCCGCTTCGGACCTGAGGGACCTGAGCTGCCCCTGGCTGCAGGGCTCCCTGCTGCCCATCCGGGCCCGGCCATGGCCAGAGTGACTCTCTCTGGGCATGCAGAGCGCAGGCAAACTTCAAAATGAAAAAGAAGGAGGCTTTGGTGATGCCTTGTGGGGAAGCTGTGATGAGAAGGGGGCACTCTATATCCTTGGTCGGGGGGCACATTTCGCTTTCTCTGATTGGTGCTACATTGGAAACAGAGATTAAAAAAAAAAAAAAAACAACTGGGGAGCTGTCAATTGTTAGCCAAGCCTGGCTATTTAGTGCTGCTCATTGTAGGAATTACTGCTCTGCTTCCTGGGATGGTTGCTAGGGACCACGGTGGCCGAATTCTTAGAAGCCTGACTTACAAATCATAGACTGTTTACTGCAGATAACGGGGCAGTTTCCTGGGCTGGGTGTTTATGTGTCTTGTCGTTGTCCCTTTGGATGCTTTGTCTGTGACTACAGATAGAAAACTGAGAAACCATGGGATGTGAGCGCTCTAACCGGTCTGAGCTCCTATAGAGGGTTTCCAGCAGTTAGTGAAGAGTTCTCCACTGTCATATGTAATATCTGTGCTCTTAGACATGCATGTATGTGTTCAATGTATGCATTATGATAGGCAATATTTAATTATATCTCATTCGTCTGAGCTATTCCAGGAAGAACTCTGTGTGTGTGTGTGTGTGTGTGTGTGTGTGTGTGTTGTGCACTGGGGATTAAATCCTGAGCCTCAGTACTGAGATACATTTCTAACCCTTTTTAGTTTTTAATTTTTTCTTTTGAGACAAGGTGTCCCTAAGTTGCCCAGGAAAAACTGCAATCTGACATACATAACAGCATGATATTCAGTACAGTACTGACTAAACTTCATTTTATTCCTTTCTAAAATGTGAACAATAATAATAAATAATACAAATAATTACATCTTAAGTATAAGAAAAGCTCACCTAGAAGAACAAATCAAACATTTTAACCCAAAGAATATTATACTCATAAGAACTTTTTTAGATATTAAATTTGTTGTACATGATTTCGTTTTCAGTCTCTAATTTGAATAGCCAAATTGCCATATAAAAGCATTAGTAGTCTCTTCTTGGTACTTTCGCTATGTTTACCTTACTTTAGTTTATAATGAATCTGAGTTAATCATAATGAGACTATTCCTATTTCTGACTTAAAAGCACAAATAAAATAGCTTTGATTCTTAACAAAGCTGGGTGCTAGTCACCCACATAGATAGTTTTTCTTCAGAATGACTGGCTTCCTCTATGTTATTTCACTGGGAATATCATTTCAAACCTGGAATACAACTCATTAAATTTCTTCCTGTATTTATTTGAATAACAAAGCTCCGCTCCAGTTAATTTATCTCCCAGATTTTTATGCAGCCTCAGAAACATAAAAAAGTTGAATAGTTATAAATACCTTATGTACTTGTGATAAACTATGACCTAACCCATCAGAAAGTCAGGAAGGTCTAGTGGCTAATACATGAGCAGATCTGAATTCTGACTGTGCTCTTCACTCTGTGGTATGACCTTGAGGCTGTTATCCACGTAACTGATTTAGTCTCAGTTTTTTAAATCTCTAAAATGGAGGATAATAATAGCCTTTGCTTGGCTAATGTCATTAGGGGTGTCTAGTCTAAGTAACAAAAGCTATACCGTGTCCTCGGTAATTACATGATGTAGTTGCTCTGAGAAAAAGGTTACTGCGTCTCCCCCATCAATTAAGACCATCAGTCACACTTGATTAAGTCAGCCCATTTCCACGCGCTCAGCAGCTGGGCTGCTCGCGAGGGAAGCACCGTTCCAAGGGGATGTGCTTCACTGCAACAGGAGAGCTACTCAGTCCATGACCTCTGGGTACCTGAGCACACTAATATTCAGTCAAATTCTGCTGCTACCCAGGGGAGGCCCAGGCTCTGCAATCCAAGAACCTCATTGCTTTTTACTAATATTACTTCTAAACCTAGAATTCTTTGTTTTAAACATGACTGCATCTGATAAGAGTTATTTTACTTCCTATATTATCTGATTCTCTATTCCAAACGTGCAATGAACACGTAATACCTTTATGCATTAAAATTACATTAAAGAAAAAAAGAGAAAATGCCATCACATCGAGCTGTGTGACGCCAGTCCCTTAGATCAAGATGGCTGCTCTGCAAAACAGAGCCTTGTACCGTGACAGACCACTTTATCCTGAAATAGGAAAGGGGAAGAAAACTGATCTTAAGAATGACCTTAAGAATCAGAGTTCTAAAGTGGGGCTTGGGCCAAAATTATCCATGAAGCAAAATACCGCACACACCCCAAATCATTTCATTTTTCTATATCATAAGTTAATGCAAGTATTCCCCGTTCCTCCTACTGTCTCCCTTGTGGACACTTGTAAGGAGCATATTAGAAAATCCCTCCTTTTTACTCATTAACCAAGGAAAACTCCTTCTCCGTGTGTCTGTGCTCCTTCCCGGATGCTGGCTTAGTTCCAGCCCGGGTTCAGTGTGGTAAGGGTTGGCTGACATCAATGCTGTAGGCGGTCATTCCATTCAAAACAGCCCCTCCTTGTAGAGGCTTCACTCTCTTCTGTCCACCTCCCCCTCACAGGTGACTGGGACAGAAGTCAGTTTCCTCTTCTGGGGCTTGAGTTCAAGTCACAGACAGCACAGCATTTGCTCGTGTGACTAGAACTGAGGCAATGTCAGCTACAAGTCAGTGAGTCCCTGAAGCCAACCCCTTCCCTTCCAAGATCTGTCCATCACTTTCTGTGTCTTTGTCCTCGTGTCCACACCTCCCTCTTCATGACTCAAAGTAGGTAGCCTTACTCATCTGTGCTACAGTTCTTCCATTTTCTCTTTGCTTGGCTTGGTCCCTGCTTCCTTGGTATTGTAATTTTAACATGTACTTTTCTCTATCAGGTGAATTCCCTAACAGGATGATTTGGGAAAACATTTCTCACAATACTCTTAAAATTCATCCCCCTTCCATGATCGGTTTCCTGGGACTGAATTGGGAAATGTCGTTTGATTCTCTAAGAATTCTGGTAGATGTGCTCTCAGTCCAGGAAGGTCTTTAGATGGTCACAGGAGGTCACTTTTCCTCAGGAGTGTTGATTTCCCCAGCAGGAATCGGGTTAGGACCAGCGCATAATTGCAGCCCTCAATACCCTGACTTCCCCCAATGTACTCCTATCTTAGAATTCCCAAAGGAGCACGTGGCTGTGTGCACAAGGACCCTGACTATGCGTGAGAACAATTCCACCTGTTCCACTTAGCGAGCGGTCAACCAGGATGGACTCGTCGAAGCCTGTCTTCTCTCTGTCATCCGCCCAGGTCCTACTAGGCAGATCACGTCTGTCTGCAAACAAGATGCCTCGGTAGCAGCTTCCTTGCTGGAATCACTTTCTGCTGCTGAACTCAAGATTTTCCACCTTAAAATTAAGTTTGGGTTAACTGTTCTCTAGGGATGCTCTCCATTTCATAATTCCAAGAATTTCTTCCTACAGAGGGGCAGTCAAGGGAAATAACTTAGATACTGCAGTTCTAAGAAACATATGGAAAAAAATTAAGTTAGGTGTGGTGGTACATAGCTATAATTCCAGTACATGGAAGGCTGAGGCAGGAGGATGGCCATGAATCTGAGGCCAGCATGAGCTACATAGTGAGTTCAAGACCAGACTGAACTACATAGTGAGACCGTGTCTCAAAAATCCAAAACAGAACAAAAATAACCCCAGAAATATAGGGAAAATATAAATCATACCATGTTAATGAATATATATATATAAAATTTTTAGGTCATAAACTAGAAAATGAGTTTTATTTAGTGAAAGTAGTAGCACAGTGTGGATGAAAAGTTTTAGTCGTACAGATCTGAGTTTGAAATCCAGATCAGTTGCTTACTTTCTCTGCAAAATAAGGCATATTATTTCACCTCTGTCGCTTTATACATCTGTAAAATAAGACAAATGGTGCTCTCCATGAGCTAACATTTATAAAGCCCTTAGAATATGAACACAACTTATAATTATTACAATAATATAAATATTTCATAGAGCTTATAAATACCCAAATAATAGAACATTTCTTCTAAGACCCCAGCAGGACAGAGCTGTACAAGGGCTTGCATCACATCCTCTAGAAGGACCAGGAGAGGTCATATCACCGATGGAGAAAGAGCACTTACAATATTCAGGAGAAGGAAGTGAAGGCACTGGAAAGTCAAAAAGAAAATAATACAGTTTCTTTTTTTTTCTCAGTTTGCATAAGCAGCATCCTTTCCAAATGAAAGTGAAAGTCAGCAATTCAATATGCACTTTTGATTTCTAGTGACCTCATGGCAGAAATAGTGTTCTTTGTTCATGAGGAAAATAAATGTTCATCCTGGAAGGATCATGTTCATCTCTCTAGATCAGTTTTCTATGAACTCCTTGTGGATTCAGATAAAACAGTATTTTAATGGTGAGATATACCTTAAAGATTTTATTTCCGTGATAATTCTTTTGACCCGGTTAGAAGCAAAATACTCACATTTTTAAAATTACTTTAAAAGATCATTGTGTACTTGGATAGGTCTCTTTTCACTGGGATCCTCAGAGTAAGACAGAGACCACTCCCGATCTCTGAAACAGAAGGAATCAGTGTCAGGAACTGGTTATTACAGATGAAAGGGCTTGAAACTCAGCTAGGTGGTAGCAAGTCCATCCACAGATTAGAAGGACAGAAAGCCATTGCCAAGCTAGGGTGGAAGGACCATTAGGACTAGGTGGACCCCAAGAGGCCCACCCAAACCAGACACAGAGCTGTCAGGGAGGTAAAGCCCCAGGAGAGATTTCGTTGCTGCAAGAGATACCACTGGAAATTGAAGAAGGAGGGCGAGAGGCTCGCTGCATTCATTCTCCAATCTGTTCGCAGATTCATACCAGCCAAATCTATAACTCTAAAAACACACAGCTCTTTGAAGAAAATAGACAGCTATATAGCAAAAGGGCTAGCATGATCACTCATTGTGAGGTGTCAACTTGATTTGGGTAGACACCTAACAGATTAGTAAACCTTGGGTGTGTCTATGGATGATTGACAGCTAGGTCCACAACTGAGGAGGAAAGAACTGCCCCAGATGTGGATGGCACCAACCAATAGGCATGTAGCCTGGATGGAATAAAAAGGGAAAGAAGAAGGAAGTCTCCTCCTGTTCTCTTATGGGTTTTCACCACAGCCTTTGGAT
This sequence comes from Chinchilla lanigera, assembly GCF_000276665.1. Lineage (NCBI taxonomy): Eukaryota > Metazoa > Chordata > Mammalia > Rodentia > Chinchillidae > Chinchilla > Chinchilla lanigera. The sequence goes on from NW_004955476.1 coordinate 8,670,429, forward strand.
GTTCTCTCTAGTTCCTTCAGCCTTCCCATCCAGACCCTCTGGCTTTCCAACACAGACTCACAAAGGACTCTACAGTGAGCTCCAGAACTTTGACCTTTGGATCCTCCTGCTCTGCAGAGCTCAGAGGACCACTCTATATCCTTCCACCTCTGATCTAGCAGTGGCCACTGGGGCTCTTCTGCTTCTGAACCTGCAAGCCCACCTGGCCATTCTTCTGTATAATCACAGTTGCATACAGTATATATATATGATAGCATATTATATTAAATCCGTTCCACTGGTGAACCCTAACTAACACAGCTGGGATGAGATCTGAGGGCAAAAAGGGCATTAGTCTCTCATCCCAGATTAAGCAGAACTTGTGTGTTCCCAGAGAACGTGGACTGCACCTGATTTCTGAGTGTACACCTACCACTAACTCAAGACCACATGTGAGGCTGCCCTTCATGCACTGTCTGTGTGAATCAGTAAACAAGCTGGTTATACTGTCCACCACATGTGGTCTGATCATAGCTTTTCAACCACTTCCCACTCTACAGCCCTTGGCCACCAAGCCTCACGGCAACAATGGGTCTCATCTCTCATCTCCCTCCCGAGGTACTGTGGTGCAAAACCTCTGGGCCACAGCTGCATGGAGGCTGCGACTGGCACATGAATTTGTCCCTTCCTCACCATTTGTGGATGATCCTGAAGTGCTGTTGTGTGTAATCCCTCAAGCAAAACCATCTCATGATGTCAGAAACTCAGGTGCCCTGGATAGCAAATAGTGGTGCCCTTGGTAACAAACACTCCTAGCTGTGTCCCTCTTTTCTTGTCTCTTTCTCTCTTCTGCTTCTGAGGATAGTTTCCCCAGTAAGTCACGGTACATGAACTTTGCCTCCATTTGTTTCCTGGGGGAGCCCAGGCTGAGACCCTGGAAAAATGATGAGAAGGTACAGAGTTAAAAGTCAAGAGTTGACTCTTGAACCAGCTCTGTGACCTTCAGATGTCCTTCAGTCCCTTAGGCCCCAAATTTTATTTATTTACTCAGGCACCCTTACTGTGCACCCAGAGCCAAGCATGGTGATAGACACTAAGCTATACGTTTGAAAAGAAAGTGGTCTCAGTTCTCAAGGACTTTATATATGAAAGAATGACAGAGGTGGAGATGAATAATGATATCCTCATCTGCAAAGTAAGACTGTCCTCTATGTATCAGCATGTCAGTGATTAAGAATTCAGAAAAGGAATATTTCATAAATGTTTCAAATCGTTAACCTCAGAGATAGGAAATCATTCTGAAACATGTCATATGTGTCATATACAGAAGTTTTAGCTAGAAATTGAATAACTGTGTCTTACATATATTTTCCTATACCATTTAAAAGTGAGATAGTTCATATAATCAGAGTATGTTCTACATTTGTGAAAATACCACAATGATACATGATAGTCTGTATAATTGATATGCACTAATAAAAATGTACAAATAAAAATGAGAAAGTTCTAAATTATATCTAAAACAACTACCCTCAGTAATTTATCCTGCATCATCAAGGGTGTATGCAAAAACACAGACTTCTTTGTGCAAAGAAAATCATTGCATAAATAAAAGATAATGGAAATAACATAAATGTTCGACATATGCAAACTAAATTGTTAACGTACTTGTGATAGGATATTAATTAATCTCGAAATTTAACATAAATGTTTCTGACATAAAAAGAATGTTGGAGAAATTTTAAATGGAAAAAGTTCACATTTTTAAACCAATAGATAGAATAGTACATCGGTAAAACTTTACATAAGTGTACATAAATACAGAAGAATATGTTAACATTAGTTGTCTGGGAATGGTAGTTTATCCTACATTACATTTTCCCACTATTTAAAATTTATTTTTGAGCATAAAGACCTAGAAAAATTTAAATGAGGAAGCTGAAGTGATGTAGCAGTCAGTTTACTCCTCAAGCACTGCTATAAAGGAGTGACACGTTATTTACTACACCACATACTTTATTCTGTTAATTTACCTTAAAATATCAGTGATATTTGATATTAGAAGAAAACCAAATTAAAAAACAAAAGCAAAATTCCCCTTTGTATTTTTTCATGTTAAACTTCCATTTTTATGGGGGATGTTCACTGCTTAACGATTTGACATTAAGTTGGGATTCACCCTAAACAGTAAGTTTACCTGGAGTAGAACTTGGAAGCAAACTAATACAGTTTCAGAGAACACATCTTGGAATCATTGAGTCCTGCTTTCAAATCCTAGTGTTTCATCTACTAGCTGTGTGAAATTCACAAGTTGTATCTCCATTTTTCTAACAAAAAAATGGAAATAGTAGAACCTGGTAAGCATTTATGAAGCTAAGGCAGGATGGTGTCTGGAAAGGCCAGGCTCAGGACCTGGGTGGAGAGATTCTGCGTTCTCCTTCCCACCACCACAGTCTACAGAGAAAGAGCTGGAGGTAAAAGGAAGAGGAACCATGTGCAGGAATCATCCTACTTTTCTAGAATGTTAGCCCTTTGTACCATTTTAAAATATGGAGGAATAAGAGATTTTTTTTTTTAAAGAAGGAGCTAAAATAGAAGCAGGTTAAAATGTCTTTATACTCACAGATATTATAATTAACGCAAATTTATTTCTAAGTGGTTCCAATTTAAAACAAATCTTTGTTTCACTTTTTACAAGTTGGAGCAGATTGTTCATACTTTTTGTTTAAGGAGGTCATGCTATCTTTAATAAGGACCATTTGGCTATGATGTACCTTTTGTGTCAGGAAATTCATTTTCAGAATTTTTAATACATTTGCTAAAACAGGCAGTTAAACTACCCTCCATCCACTGAGATGCATCAAATTCTACCAGAAGGAGCCTCCTCACTGTAAAAGCTAAATCTCTTTCCCATCATGTTCATACTATTAAGCTATATAGAATATTTCTTTAAAAGAAAAAAGAAAGCTGTTTTTCAATAAGGGTTCACAATGCCCCAGAGAAATGGAGTAGTTCTATCGTAATTTCTTATGCAAATTGGCCATTTACCCAGAGAAAAACAAGCAATTGGGTGAGCACCAGAACAGATATCTATATGCACGCCACGCAGCTAACCCAAGTCTGAGTCTTGGCGAATCTTGAAGAGTAGTTTCCTCTCAATACGGCCAGCGTGACTCTAGTCTTGGTTTCCTGTTTTACTGCCTCATTTTCAGTTGATTCTTTTCTTAAAAAAACAAATCAGCTCTTCCCCCTGACTTAGAACCATATTCGTAGGGGAATTTTAAACTCTGGCAGGAGGTGCAATGTCCAGAGAGCTGGGGAGAGAGGTAGGGACCAGGAGTCACAATGGGGGCTAAGCAAAAGAAAGATTGTGCCCATCTTGAGCTGGCCACCCCATTCCTTCCCAGAAACGTGACATCTAATGAGTAATGTGGCCTGATGTCTGTCTCTGAAGCAGACAAAGGGGATAGAAACTGGGCCAGCAAACAACACCACCACACGGATGGGTGTCCAGGGCCAGTCTTGTAACTCATTACCGCCCCAGGGTGAGAGAACAGAAGTGGATATGCTACTGCGGCCCCGTCCCTTAGGATACTGGCTGCATTTTCTTCACATTTGAGAAAATCATATATGTTTGATGCAAATTTCCTACTGACTTGTGTAAGTACTGTTTTTCTTGTGGAAGGGTTATTGTGAGATAACCAAGTTCCTAAGCATCAATCCTGTCTCTAGTCTCAATCAGAAGTTTTGAAGGGCCGTAAGAAAGAAATTCAACGTTAGACTTCTGTCAGACCAAGGGGAATGGAAGGAAAGCTCTCAGGGAGGTAGAGGCTCTCACGTCTCTGGAATTCCAGCAGTTTCATATTTTTTGACCTGGAGGAAAGGAAAAGCAAATAAGAGAGGATAGAAAAAGTGGCAGGACCAGCTCCGGGACACAACTATGTATCACACAAAGCAAAGAGGGAGCGATGGAGGCTTGAGGGGCAGGGTGTGGGGAGCAAGGACGTGGACTGGGATCCAAAGGAGACAGAAGCTCCCCACCACACCCCGAGAGGCAGGCAAAGCCCTCCAGTTTCACAAGTCACAGGATCGAGTGAGTTTTCAACAGGGCTGTGGACAGGGTCCACTCTGGCCACACATGGGACACAGATGAGGCAGGGCAGGCAGGGGCAGCTTGAAAACTAGAAACACAGCCACCCTTGTCTGCCTGCAGGCAGGGCACCTTTGTCAGATGAGTGGCGAAGTGCACTGTGGGGGGTGACATGAGGAGCTGGGTCTCCCTGTCCTGCAGAAGAAGCTCGAGGGAACAGGATGGTGTGCACCTGTGTCTTCACGAAACACCAGCTGCAGTCCTGCTCAGCCGTCCCGAACCCACTCCGCACACACTTCTGTGCTCTGTGCAAAAGCTGCCGAGGTGCTCTCGCCCTTGTTCCTTATCCTCCACTTCCTGTTTCACCCCTCTGGCTCCTGATGCCACCGGGAGCTCCATCCTTTGGAGAACTCTGGCCCCGCCTGGTACAACTGTCAAACAGTCTCCACCCTGCAGCTCCACACGTCTGAGACCTCAGCATGGCTCTGGGCTCAGGCACGGGATGGACTCGGTCCCTTCAACCACGCCTGCCTTCCTATATGCCCCTCTGCAAGGAGAACTGGGCAGTGGGTCATCTTGATGATGTCCTCCAAGAGCCTGCGCTGTAAATTCTTCAATCAGAACAGCCCAGATCAATTCCCACACCCTATTAATTGGGGCTAAGGCAGCCACCTAGACATCTCTTAAATCCACTCTGTGTTCTCCATCACATAGTCCAGGCCCCATAAGATCTTATCTTTATTTGTGCAGCAGCCTCAGGTCTCTTCTCCCCTCCTCTGGTTTTGCACAGCACTTGCACAAATCTATTTTATGCAATACGATGAGATAATATTCCCGAAATAAAACCTGACCACATCACTGCTCTGCCAAAAATTCATGTGTAGCTTCCCTTGCTGTCAGGGTAGAGTCTGGGTACCTCACCGGTCCTGACTCATCCCTTCTGACCCCCAGCCTTTCCTGCAGCACCCTCTCTGCGCTCTCTCTCACTCCAACACTGCAGCCGCAGCAAAGCCCCAGGGCACTGGACACACCTGCAGATCTCTAGCTGCTGTGCTTAGCAGAGCTTTCTCCTTCCTCTTACCTACAGCGGGTAACTTCTACTTATCATTTTGGCTTCCAGAGTGCCTTTTGTGTTCCCACTAAATTGGGCCAGTGGCTCTCTCTATGTGACCCCAGCATTTTCCTTAGGTCTCTTCTGACATTTAATTGCATTGTACAATGATGGGTCCATTATACACATAGATCAACACTCAACTCTAACCTCCGTGTCCAGCAGAGTCTAGCATGAGGCAGACAATTCTTGCATTTTGTGAAAGAAGCAAAGAATAGAGGGAAAAAAAGGGAGACTGGCTGGCCCTGTTGATTATATGATAAGAAAGCGTTGGGTTGCTTAGGTTGACTTCCTTCTTATTACCAAAAAAAAAAAAAAAGGCTGGGGCCACTGTACCTCCAGACCCAGCCAACCACACCTCCTTCACGCTGTTGCTGGCATGAGCCCTTTGCAGCACGAAGGCAGATAAGCCAGATAACACGTCTGCCTTGATCCAGAGGTTGGCACACAGCACGCTGTCACCTTAATGCCACTGGCCCAGCTGTGCGGGGGTCCGAGAGAAGAAGTGGGCACTGTCATTGGTTCCTGTGTGCTCACCTGCTTCCCAGGCAGTATCCACTGATGATGAACTCTGACACACGTGTGACACAGTTTTTGGAATATGCCGCTGAATAGTGTCAGGGAGAGGAGGAGCAGCAGGAGGAGAGAGAGGGAGAGAGAGAGATTTCACTTTCTACCACAGAAAGTCATTCAGGTAAACGCATAAATAACAAAGGACAAGAACTCAGGTGTGTGCAGGTGAATTATCCCTCAGACTCATTTCAAACTACAGTGGATGAAAACTGGAAAAGTGTCCCCAGCTCCCTAAAAAACCCCTGGGAAACCAGAGAGAAAAACATGTCATTCCGTATTTCTCTTCCTCCTCTCTCACAGGGTGAATGCCATTTGAGAATAAGCCTTGCACACTCAGTGACAACACGTGGAAATCTGACACTTGAAGTGGGTTCATTTATTTGGCAATGTACTGAGCGCCTACTGTGTGGTGGACATTACATTAGGTTCTAAGGAAGTAGCGGTGAAAAGGTGTGTGAAACACGTATCTAAACGGAGCTCAAGTGTACTACCTAGCGTATCGGATGGAAATAAGTGATATAGAAAAGAGGAAAAAGGGAGGATATAAAGTGTTGGAGAAAAAGAAGGTTGTAGTTTTGAAAAGATAGATAAAGTGAGTTTACACTGGAAGCTATAAAAATAAACATTGATTTCTTACATTTCTGGAGGTTAGAGATTCCAAGGTTCTTTGCGCATGTGAAACACTTCGTCCATAGACTGCAATTCCTCCCTGGGTCTTCACTGACAGAAAACGTAGGAGAGTGTTCTCTCAGCTCCAACTCTTAAAGGGCACTGTCTTAGTCATGTTCTCATCACTGGGACACGATACCCGGTGCCACAACCTGAAGGAGGAAAGGTTTATTTTGGCTGACCCTAACAGTCCATAGTCCAGAGCCTCCCACACAGGATGGCCCGAGGGGAGGGGCCAGGTCGGGGAAAGCTGCTCACATCATGGCAGCCAGGAAGCAGAGCGCCAAGGAAAGAGCAATGCACACTACCAGGCCCCGTCCCCATGACGCCCCTTTTCTAACCAGGCCTCACCTCTTAACACTAAACCAGCTTGAGCACCCTAGTAACCCAGTCACCTTCCATGAGCCTGTCTTGGTTACTTTTCTCTCGTTGTTCAGACAAAATACCCAACGCCCAAAATGAAGGAAGGAAAGGTTTATTTAGCTCACAGTTTGTGGAGGTTTCAGCCCATACTTGGCTGGCTCCAAGGCAGAAGGTAGCAAAGCAACAAGAGCAAAGGGGGAATGGCAGCCGAACAGCAGTGCAGCCAGAGCAAAAGGGGGAAATGGCGGCAAGCAGCTTCTTTCCCTGCCTTACTTTGTAAACAGGCTGCCACCACCTAAGGGGCATGTAGCTCTCACATAATCTCCATGCCTTCCTCTTCCACAGGCTCAGGATGTATACAAAGTAAGCACCCTGGCTTCCTGCTGAGTCACGTAGCCAAACCTCTAGGCTCCCCAAGTTGACACAATGTTTCAACCATAACAGAGCCCTACCTTGAGGGACATCTAGATATAGACTGTGACCAGCATTTACTCTATATGTGAGGTCTCCACCCTTGCAATCTGACCACCTCCCAAGGCTTCACCTCCAGACATCATCACACTTGAGACTTGAATTTTGACAGACGAGCTTGAGGAAGATACAACACAAACACTCTGTTTGCCCCAGAAGGACTTCCTTAGGAGATATCGGACTTTCACTACTTTCAGTCACTCTTTCTTCAAACTTCATTTACAATTTCTCCAAATATCTTTCTTCATCCTTCTCTTCACCCACTCTGGAACCCAAACTACTTATATATTGGGGATCTTAAATATCACACTCCTCTCTGTTTATCACATTGAATCAATTCAGTTGATCTGTCAAGTGTGCTGACACATTTATCCTTCCCCTTCTGCTGGAAAGAACTTCTGATTTTTACAATTTCAGATACTATGTTTCTGCACTCCTGAACCATGGGAGTATTTTTGTGTGTTTATAATTTCTGTTTCTCTGCTGGTACTTTCTTCTCCTTCCTCATTCACACCTTTTCTTTTCCAACCTTGCACATACTTACAGTAGCTGATTTGCATCCTTTGCCTACCAACGGCAACATCTGGGTCACCCTGGGGTCAGTCTGCATGGAATGCTTTGGCTTTCAGAAAAAGCCACACTATCTGTTTATTCATACACCCAAAACTTTTCAGTTCTAACCTGGACATTAGGAATGATGTGCTCTAGAGATCTTGAAATGGTTCCTGAAAAAAATCCTGACTTGTTTGCAGCAGGCCTTTCCTTGGACCATGTGTAGACCATGAGTTCTGTCTCCACTGCAGGTCAATTCTCAGTGTGATTCTTTCAGAGTTCGCTAGGATGCTGGCAAGATGCCCAACGCTTGCATATGTTTCAGAGCCTATTTAGAGACTTTGACAGTTTACTCCTAGAATTTTGACATCTCCTCCTTCTCTGTTGTGGTTGTTCTGGGATTTCCCAGAGTGAGTGTGGTCTCTCCCAAACCAGTGAGACTATGAGCTTCATAGCAGAGATTTGCTTACTCTTTATCCTCAGAATAAAAGTTGTAAAAACTAGGAATTCATCCCGTGCTTTTCTTCTTCCAAGCATACCTCCTTCCATACCTGCCCGTTTGTTCCCATGTGGTCATGTTCCAGCACCTTCAAGCAAAGTGTGTTTGTGTGTGTGTGTGTGTGTGTGTGTGAGTGAGAGAGAGAGAGAGAGAGAGAGAGAGAGAGAGAGAGAGCTAATATTTTCATTTTTATCTACAGTAAGACTGATCTGAAAGGAACTACTGGTAGCAGTTGGTAGCATACCCGCTAAAAAGTGATTGCAAAAAAGCATGAAGAAGAAGAGCTAGCCACAGAAAGTTCTATGCAGAGAGCATTTCTGTTAGACAAGACTTATGACATGAGAAAAGACCTAGCAGGACTTGTTCAGTGTGTTTAGGGGTGGCATGAAGGTCAGTATGGTTAGAATGGAAAGAAGGAGACAGAAAGACAGTGCGTGGTCAGAGAGAGCATAATCAGGTTGTGTTAAGCCATCCAGCCACTAAAAGGTCCCTGGATTTTTTATTTTCATGTAGGAAGCCACGGGAAAGTTTTAAACAGCCTTTGTCTTTCAATGAATCCTCCAAGGCTAGCAGAGTAAAGAATGGCAGCAAAGATACCATTTAGGAGGTTCCTCCAAGACCTACATGAGGTAGCCATGGCTTGGACCAACCATCCTGGCAGCGCTAGAGATGGTGAGACAGTGTTTGCATGTACCTGAGGTCAGAGGAAAAGGGTTTGCCTAGAAATTAGAATTGAAGTGGGAAGTAGAGGGATGATTCCAAGGTTTTCCAGTGGAGAAACAAAAATTAAGTAGGAAAAAATCAATAGGGTTTCAGACACTTAATTTTGATATGTTTGGTATACATTCCAATAGGACTATCAGGAAGGAAACTGGATTCAAAACTAGAGTTAAGGGAAAAGGTGAATGGTATAGGTATAATTAGTAAATGATTTCCAGGACAACAGTATTGCAAGTCAAGATAAGACATGCAAAGTCATCAAGCACTTTGTCTAACTAGAAAAGAGCAAAGCTCCAAGGATGTTGTTCTAAGAATGATGATCTCAGAGGCCCTAGAAAGGTGGAGGAAACCCACAGAGAAACTGAGGTGACACCAGGGTATAGTGGGTGAATAAGAAAAGGAGAGCCATAGAAGTCACAGGAAGAAGCGTCCAGTGTGTCTGAGCTCTGGATTAGAAGTCAGAGGAATGGGGGTGAGGGTGAGGGTGAGGGTGAGGGTTTGGGTTAGGATTAGGCCAATGACTGGCCACATATTAGTGGTGAAATCAGAAGTGAATGTTTCACCCCACTGAGTTTCAGTTCCTGCATGTAGAGAATGAAGGTATTAATTCTTACCCTTAAGAAATTGTACACATCGAATGAGATAACATACATGTGAGTACTTGGAAGAATCTTACTTTTTAGCAATTAGTACAAGAGAGAATCACAGTAGGAGAAGAAGACTGCTGTGTTGAGAAGATGCCTCTTTGTAAGTTGCGGTGCAGAGTTCCAGCAGAATAGTTCCAAGCTGCCGAGTAAAACAGACAGGATGAGGGTATGGTGGTAGGGTAGATCTGGGAGTTCCTAAATAAGAGCTTTTCATATGCATTATAATTACTTTTTCCAGATGAGTGAATCCATGGACTTACTTGAATTCTCTTAGAAACTTGTGAAGGACTGTTTTCCAAACCAGTGACAATAGGGTTGAGACAGAGGTATGCTATGAAACTCTGGAGAAGCCCTAGTAACTACTAACCTGTATAAAATGCCTAGACATAGTGGGCTCCCAAGGTACATTAGGCTTCTGGTTCTTCCATCTTCCCCCTTTACTTACTGTGTGCCCAGTGTCATCACAGAGGTCCTAAGTCAAAAGTGTCAGCCCTGGACGTACAGCCTAGGTAATATGGAAGCTCTGCTTCTTTATTTGTGACCTTGGGCAAATTATTGAACAATACTGGGCCCCAGTTTCTTCGTCTGCAAAATAGAAACAATAATATATTCATTGTTAAGTATTCAGGAAGTATACCTTAATGAAAGTTGAGTTCACCACAACTTATAAAGGGTTAAACAGGAGACTGCATGTTAGGTGACATTCTGGTGTGGAGTAAATGCTCATTATTTCCAACCAACATCATCATTCCTGGCATCACATTTGCCAGAGTACTGCATAAAGAATTAACTCAGAGGATGGTTCTGTCAATCAGCCTGAAAAGTGATGTACATGGAATTAATTGAGTCCTAAGTAACTAAGGAAATAATGACTGAATAGGACACGATCCTCCTTAATAAAGATTTCACATTGTTGTTGAAATTATTTCAGAAAATGAGGTTCATTTTCCATTCCTCACATCTCACTTCAAGAAGTACTGAGCTCTGGCTTCAAAAATGTCACTCTGCTTCATAATGTAACGCCATTTGCTGCACTAAAGTAATCAAGCTTGAGTCACAGCAGGAACAGTGCATCATCCGGGCCCTTGTGTCTTCTCCTAAAGGAGGACACAGAGGCAGAGCTCCTCAAATTATAGCTGAGAATAACGGCAACTTGAGACAGGAAGGAAGGAGAGAAGGAAGGAAATAGAGAAAGTGAGAGAAGATTACAACAGAGGATTACAAGATTCTCTCTGTATCAACTATTTTTACTCCAGTGCAGACAGAACATTTGAAATGTAGATTTTGATGTCAGACAAACATGGGTTTAGATTTTGATCCTGTTGCTTGCTAATGGTGAAACCTTCCACAGTTTGCTTAGCTACCGTGTGGCGAGGTGCCTGTAGTCCATCGAAGCTCTATCCTCTTCTTCCGTAAGGCAAAGCTTTTGTTGGAAACCAGCTGCACAGCCGGCCACTGAATTTGGGGGCTTTGATCAAATCTAGAAAAGGCCATGTGAAAGAATTCCAGCCAACAGAACATGGGAACAATTGATAGATGTCATGGCCCATAAAATCGCCCACAGCATCTGGTCTGCTCTCTCCCTCATCTTCCAGTTGGCTGTTGATGTTCAAGGCCACCCCAGCGTACCTGTGTCAAAGAAGATGGACACTCTCTTGGCCCAGGCCTCTAAAGGACTGTGTGCTTCCTACCCCAACTCAGCATGCCCACTGCCAACACCTCTTCCTGACATTTCACTCTGGAAGGATGAAAAATAAACTCTAGTAGAGGACAACATTGACATTCAGGTTACCTGTTAGGGCATTTAGTATTACCTTAACTAATACCCAGCTCAAGCCTAGCTTCTTCATCTGTAAGCTGCAGGAATAATAGTAGCTACTCAATGTTGTGGTGATTAAATAAAATGTGCCAGATAAAGCGCCTAGCTCAGTACCCAGAATCTAGTTCATGCTCAAAACATATTAGCCGCTGTACATTCTAAAACAGAGTTTTGCTTTTAACTGCTTCTGAAACTGATGCATACACTCCTTTACAACTAGTCACCTCTACAATAAGTTGGTCTCAAACCGAGTCTGAGTTCCTCCACTGCTGGTTTCTCCGCATTTAAAAATATGGTACAATTGTTGTTTCTGTTATAAATCATCTGAATTCACTACCATCACCATATAATTATCCGATTTCACAGTGGTTGTTGTATACATCATGCCTCTTCCCACTGCAACAGTAACATGGTAGCAGTACATGCCTTTTTACAGCAATGCTAACCAATGTCACTCATCCTTAAGAAGAACATTTTGTTTGTGAACAAAAGAAGTGATAAGCTATACAACCCCGCTGCAAGCAATTATCTAAAACCAGCATACAACCTTCAGCAAGTCCTCTGAGTTATTTAAAAGATAAAGCTACACAAGAGATGCTACCTGAGATACCGCACTTCATTACTTATTAAATGCCACTGGATTTTTCAGTAGGTGCCTGTCAGGCAGCAGGAGGCAGATGAGCAAATCCTTTAGTCCTTGCCTGCTCTTGTTGGTACCTGGCTAATGGTGCATGTGACTTTCCATGGCATGGGCCAGCAGAAGGCTCAGATGCACCTGCTGCCCCAGGCTGGGTGGGCAGAGGTGACGTTCAGTATATGGAGCTGTCCTCTAGTTGACCTTCCTCGGAAACCCTCCACAAGTGCCCAGTTGAACAGTTGGACAGACACATGCTCTCTCACACTACTTGACCTATTTTCCTAATCTCTCACCAAGAATGACACACAATTCTAAATGACAATGATACCATGATTGTCATTATTGTAATCACCACAGGAGAAGAGCAGCAACCTTATGGAGCATCTTCTGTGTATCTGGGCTGATTGCTTTGCACGTATTACCTTTGAAAAAATACCATGCCAAATCTTCAACAAGGACTATTCTGCCTATTGTAGATGTGAGGATCTGAGGCTCCATGTAGTTAAGTAGCTTCTAATAAAGAACAGGGCCAGAGTCGGAATCCAGCTCCGCTTTAAAACTCTTTTCCTTTCAGCTGGTTGCCTCTAAGCAGGCTGCGTCCCTGAATCTCTGCCTATTTCCTACCCACAAGAGTCCACTCTGCCACTGCACAGCTACGCTGGCTTGGGCTCTGTAAACCCAAACAGGCCTTGTGTCCTTGTTCTGGTGCTGAGCAACCCCAGAGATACCATGAACTCCTGGCCAGCCTTTGGATGTTCAGACTCAGCTCGCTGACCCTCTGTAGAAGAAAGCCCCAGAAAACATAAGCACCCTGCAGACTTCTTCCTTGTATAAGCACAAGCCTCATACTCCCAAATCGTGTATCCCCTATTGGTCAGTGGACATGATAGCACATTCCCACGTGCTCTGATAAAAATCTAATGAACAAAATAGAAATCTGGAGCTATGCTTCTCCATCACAAAGCACTTGTTGAAGTCCTACACACAAAAATATTTCTTTTTTTGTGGAAGGAGCACCCAGGCTACAGATACTTTCTAGCTCCTGACCCAGAGAGTGTATGTGGATTTTTTATACAGATCACACTCAATCAATGATCATTTTAAGGTGGAACTCAGTATAGCCAGTGGGAAGTAAAGGACAGAATAATCAAAGGCCCCCAACTCTTTAGCTCTGTTTAACGGTGGACTGACAAACACAACACCAGCTCGAAGGATTTCTCCGAAGCTGATAAACCATACTGTAAGCTTCCTGCTGCCACAGGGCCTGCGTCCAGCGTGCTGGCTGCTTCTAGGAGGTGGCTGCGGCTCTGAGTGGCAAGGCCACGCAGAGACGAATGCAGTGGCACTCCACAGGGAGGAGAGAGAGGCAGTGCTGCATGGGCCAGCCCGAGGCTGCAACCAGCCTGACCACGCTGCCACCCCTTGCCAGCCATGACCTAGGGCGTAGGACCCAGCCTGCTACCCCTTAGTCTCCTGTCCTGGAAAGGACAGTTCCTAATTGTACCTGCCCCAGGATGAAGTCCTGAGGAACAGCACTGTGCAAATGGCTTCTGACTGAGCCCCGGGCGTGCTGAGCACTCAGTGACCGCTATCTGTGGCCATGAGGTTCTCCAGATTAGCTTCCCGCCGCCTTCCTCTTCGGCCTTCGCTCTGCCTGCACTGTTCTGAAACTCACACCACTTTTTCCTATTTGCCCTTCTCCAGCTCTTCTTTCACCCATTTGTGACCCACCAGACGGCCCCTCCGGTTTCTTGGCTTGGCTTTCCACTGTGCTGTGGAGCGTATGCTCTTGCTTCACAGAATCCGCTCCAAAGCACTTGAAAGCTGACCCCTGTGTCCCAGGGTCCCTCCTCCTCTGCCCTGCCAGGTGTCAGGGGTCCTGCTGTCCTGTGCTCAGACACCCCAAGGCCCAGGCAGGCACGAACCCTGACTCACTGTGACCCTTCATATGCCTGCCCCTCCCAAGGCTCTGTGTCTTTGTCTTTGTGTCGTTCTCCTTTGCTTCTCCGTGTCAGGTTTGCCCTGTGTCTCTCTCACCTCCATGCGGCAGCTGCTCTGATCCAGACCCTCTGTCATTTTCATCACACGCCACTCTCCTCGCTCCACAACTCCCAGAGCTTGGTTTGCTGTACCGAAAGGCCCACCACCGAGCAGCAGTGGAAGTTACGGGAACTGGGGAGCAGCTGACCTTTTACCCCTTTGGCTGATCAGTGGGCTATTGGAGGGTTTCTTCCTAGACAACTTTTCTAAACTTACTAACTCTTATGAGGCCTCTCCTATTTTCCGGCCCAGGTTTTTCCCCATTCCTGGTGCTTCCCTATAACTCAGAAGTGCATTCCAAAGAACACGGCTTCCTGTTAAGTGCTTGGGGTTGATAGGAGACTCTGAGCTTCTCAGGCGTGGAGTAAAGAAACGCATTGTTATGCGATGTCATTCTGCCTCTCCCCAACAAGGCTGTGCTATTGACTTGCAAAAGAAAGTCTGAGTTCGTTCTCAAGCAGAAAATTGTCTCTGAATTTCTTATATGAAAGATGTTTCGTGTAATTAGAAGAAGGGATGAGAGTGAATAGAAATTCAAAATGCATTCTCTTCTGCTACATATCTTATTTTATTCAGAGTATAATTAAGGGAAGGACTTCGCACTTATCTTTGAGAGAGGGTATGGAACTCATCAATGAGTTCTGAATATTCATCCATCGAGGGCTGGGTCTGAATGAACACCCTAATGTCATTAAGATTTTGTTCATGCACCTTGAATGTGGCCTCAAAAAATCCAATATCCGAGTTTATACCCAGAGCACATTTTTCCTCTTTGACCTAAGATGCAATGAAAAGTCCTTCCCACATTGCCCTAAAATAAAGAACACAAGGTATTTGAAAAGAAAATGTTTTTATCACTAATAGCTTTAAAATGTGAACTGTTGGGTAAGAGTGATTTTTAATGTATAATTTCCCAGGATGACAGTCTGATGGTGACAAGCCAGCTCTCAAGTCTCCGCATGCTCTTGATCAGAAGACTTGGACTCACCTGGCAGAGATTCTGGCACAGAGGAAGAGCTCCATACGTGTTGGGTCTGAGTCTGAAGTGGTCCGGGTCCAGCCCAATAAAAGGCAGGAAGATTATCCTTCTTCCCTCCCCTTCCCTTCCATAATTTTCAACAGCAGAGCTCCCAGGTCCGTCCTACACAACAGGAGGGGTGACAACCCCAGAAGCAGTCCGGGGGCAGCACGGGATTCACAGTTCCAAACCCAGAGAGAGACGGGATTTGCGAGCCAGAACAGGGCAGCCTGTCCACCTAGAAGAAACGTGTTTGGGAAAGTCAGAAAACCAAACACGGCAGCGACGGCAACCGGGGGGACCTGTGGCATCTTTGCAGGCTAAATCCGGTGATTCCATGACCTTTAACACAAAAAAAGGAGATGAAGACCATAAACTGTTCATGATGGATTTTTATTTCTCCTGTCTTTATACCAGCAAATCCTTCTATCATGCACAAAGCAAATCTATTGCTGCAACTTCTCCAAATCATGGCAGCTTTCTCTTATGTGTAGTGCCATGAGCATTTCAGTGTG
This sequence comes from Chinchilla lanigera, assembly GCF_000276665.1. Classification (NCBI taxonomy): domain Eukaryota; kingdom Metazoa; phylum Chordata; class Mammalia; order Rodentia; family Chinchillidae; genus Chinchilla; species Chinchilla lanigera. The sequence continues at coordinate 8,686,132 of NW_004955476.1, forward strand.
TTGGTCCGACTTTGTAACTTTCCAGCAGCTTTTGATTGCCCAGATGCTGAAACATATCTCAAGACAGAGAAGCGGCAGCAGGCTGGGTGGATGTATTAAGCAGATCCATGGACTCCTGCCCAGATGGTGGCATGGAAGAATGGCCCACCACGGAGTCTTGGGTCCCACGGCTGCAACAGCTCCTTCCCTGAAACATCGCGCTCTCCTGGTGCTTCCTTCTTATGTGGGAAGGGAGGTGCTAGGCAAGTACTTGGGCCCAGGCCCTCTATTAGAGACAGGTTAGCCTTTATTTGCTCCTTGCAGGTGGATTTCAGTTGGCCACAAATCATCTTCCTCTCTGTCTTCATACCCCTACACAGGGGCTGGGGATTTAGCTCAACGGCAAAAGCGCCTGCCTGGCATGTGTCAAGGTCGTGAGTTCGGTTCCTGGTACCGGAGAAAAACCAAAAAAAATCTTATCCAGGAAAAAAAAAAAAAAAAAAAAAAAATACCCCTACACAATGCTTCACTGCCATTTCTCCCATGAAAAAGTGGAATCTATTTCTCTACCCATTAAATCCAACTTTGGCTCTGTAATTTGCTTTGCTGAAAAGTTCGTGAGAAAAGCTAACATGGGCACAGATGAAAAATAGGCTTATCCAGGGTCACCTACCTCCTTGTGCTTCCCTGAGCCACCTGTGAAGGAGGCCAGGCTAGGAGAGGAAATGAAGTACAAACAAGTCACCCTACCTGAGGTTCAGGACCCCAGCAGCCTGGCATGAAGGAGACAGCTCCAGGCCACACCGCATCAGCTGCCCCTCCATCTGCCTCCAGAACGAGGAAGGGACTTCTGAACAATAGTGTAATGGCTTTACCCAGTCACTGGAGGCCTCAGTCTGTTACACAGCAGCAGGTGGCTTGTGTAGCTATTTGGACGGCCCCACCAGTCTACTTACCACACCCAGTATTTACGCAGTGTTGCCGGCCTCTGCATAGAAAAAGATTTAAAGGTTTACAAGTAGAATTTACAAAATACAATAATTAAAAAATAAAAACAAAGAATTCAAATAAGATAAAAAATAAAAACAAGAGGAGGAGTATTAAGCCGAAACGAAGAGCACAAACGTGTTGGTTGCCCAGGGGTAAGCAATTTGTGCATGTGACCTTTCACTTCCTCTTAAAGGTCTCCAGCAGCCAGACAAAAAGCAAGTTACATGTTTTTCAACACCAGGAAAAAGTAAGCATACAAGTTTCTTAGGAGAAACAATATTTCTTAGACTGGATTCTGAAAAGCATCTTAAAAATATATGGATTCTTCTTACAGGATACAGAAGTGACATGAGACAGTATTTTCCCAACCTAGTCTAACAGCTAGCTTTAGTGTGTAGTAACCGTGTACAAAAACCAAGGGTGGAACACAGTATCAGAATTTCATGAAGGAAATTTGTTCATAGGAGACTAAAGTTAATCTTGTTTCGAAGGTCCCAAGACTCTCAACGCACGTGTGCACGTATGAAGCATGACTGGCATTCGGGACAGCATGACTCACATTTAGCACTGTGATGGAAATGTGGAAGTTGTCAGAATCAAGACAGAGTTGCATGAGTCAATCCTAACGTAAAACAATTAAATAAAACTGAGAGGGAGTTATGAAGAGTGGGTTCTTATGCACATTTGCCTGATGGTAACTATCGTAAAAGACTCATAGAATCAGAATCTTGTACCAAGACTCATAGACTCCTAAGTTTGTGCCGAAGGACTTCTACAAATACATCTGCCAGCAGCTTTCTCGTTTATCCTTGGACTGACACCACTCTTGTTACCAATCATTGTGACCAAGGACTATTATTCCAAAGTATCTAACAAAACCTTCCTCCTTTGAAAACGTCCCCTTGCCTCCAGCTCTGTGAGCATGCCTGTACTTTACTACCATGTGCCTATATCTAGTGTATTGCTTTGCTATTCCTGTGCTCTGCTGTTCTCAAATAAATACCATCATTCTTTAGAGAACCTCTCTCTGAGTGATTTTTTTAGATTGACAGCATGAGGTTTAAATAGCGTTTGGAAACAATAATCAAAAGAATCTTTGATCACTCGGGGAGGACTTTAGCTTCCCTCTCTGGGAATAGCTCGTTTTCAGTGCTTGTGTCAGTACAAAATGTGAATCTCTAGATAATTTGCGTACTTTAAAAAGTCGCAAAATCAGGATCTGAACACAGAATTTTCTGAATTTAAACCTTATTCCTTTTTTTGAATTACAGTGGTACAGTGATCAAAAAGTAGTTGCTGATTTCAAAAACAACTGCTTCCTCATTTAACATATTTGTACTTTAATAGAAGATTTCAATATCTAAAGCCAAGCTGTGCTCAAAGGCAGGAATTTCTGGTGTCAAGCCCCTCTGAGAGAGTGGAGTTCATGGGGAGGGTATGAGGGGACGGGAGGGAAGGGGAGGGGATGAGGACAGGTTGGAGCACTTACCAAGTTCTTCCCTCAGCCTTTAAATCCCAACGTGTTCTGCCAACCCTCTGAGTCTTCTTCACCCACTCCATTCAGTCTGTGAATCAGGCCCACCGCCCAAAGCATCACCTTGGTGGACAAATTCTAGACCACCAATTGCTGGAATGATGTTTGACTTTCTATCCCATCTTGAATTGCTGATCCTACCATGTTGAACTCTTAAAAGTAAATGAGATGTTAACATTTCCATTTCTCCTAAATTGCTAGTATGACTTTGTCAAAGAACACACACAGGCACACACACACACACACTTTTTTTGTTCCTTCAGGTAAAAGTAAAGTAGATAAACTTGAAAGAGTTAATTTAGACTCGGAGGTATGATAGACACTGTGAAATGATAGGAAACCACTGAAGAGTAAAGGGCTTCTGGGATGTGGGAAAAGAGAAGGGAAAGAAGGAGAAATTTTGTATGTATGTATATACAGGATAGATAACATGGGTTGTACTTCTGTCTTCTATTTCTATGCTGAAAGAAACTGTCAATGAGTCTTTGGTTGACCAGTATTGCATGTTTATATCTGTTTTCACGAGAAGCCACTTTGAAGATATCAATATGTAATACAACCACCATTGTTAATTCCCTACCACTTTGTTTGTAACTCTGTATTGTCTGTATTGTGCTTGTGATATGTTGTAAAATGTTGTATGTCTGTTAATGTTTCCCTCCTTTTATCTTTAAAATAAAAAAAAATTAAAAAAAAAAAGTAAAGTAGATATACAAACCCTCTCAGCTCTATCTCTGGCCTAAATATTTAAGAGTTAATATATAATTATATAGCCTGAGCCAAGACTGTCCAAACACTTACTGAGGTCTCAAAATCCCCCAACTGTTCATCTGAAGGAGCCCACTTTCTAACTTCTGGAAAGGACTATTTTCTCTAATTATCTTTAAGGATCATGGAAACTGGAGCTGTACTGAACACATATCAGAGAAGGAACTTTAGTATCTAGCATAATGAGGGTTTCCTGATGGAGACAACCAAAAGGTAGAGCTGATTCTATTTCAGATACATCCATGAGTGCTCGGCCAGCCATAGAATTGTGTCATATTGAAAGAAATGTCTTATGAGGCAGTAACTGACCATTTCAAATATGGACACAAAAATTGCATATGATACAGCTGAAGCCTATGAAGCCATGGATGACCCCCAGGGGTGGCCCACGATGAACTGCACCTACACCAAACACATGGGCCCTCATTGGGTCATTTGGTTTCATAACAGATAGTTGCTTTCTTTCATGTGAAATGAGCTGACTGTAATAACGTCATCCTCCTTGGGTTGGAAAAAAATTAAATTAACAATAGGTTCTTAACTATGGCTTCTACCACTGTAAATATGGGTAACTACTATGGTTGGTACGGTGCTTGTATTCATTTTTTTTTTATGGTGCTTATATTTAAAGCACAATGCTAAGTATCTTGTCACTCATTCATCAAACAGTTATGGAGTTGGTGCCCAGCATTCTTGTACACTCTGAAATAAAGTCATGCAGAAGACACAGTCCCTGCCTTTAGAGTGGAATTAACACAGATAGGGAGACATGAAAGGACTTAACTCTTAGCTCATTGGGCATTCACAGCAATGCTGTGTGTATTATCTATCTTAACCTTTACAGAGGGAGGTAATAATGGTTACAGAAGGTAAACGCCATTCCCCCGCTTGTTGCTGGTAAATAGTCAGGACACGAACCTGGCTCTGAAGATTCTGCTCCTAACTAATATATCGATGCTACTGACTAGCGCTTCACAAGCTCGATTCTATTACTCTTTTCCAGACCCATTTTCCCTGTTTCCTTCACACATTCGTTCAACCAGCCAGCGTGGCACGTGCCTCGGTGCCTGCTGCGGGCCCTGGAGACGTCATACTCATTACTGCGTGTGCTCTGTGATGAGCACTGTGCTCTGCTCATCCCTTTCCAACCCCAAGACAAGTTTTGCTCCTCCTCTCACATAAAATGGGAGAAATCTTTCCCAGTAATATTCATTTTAGCCTGTATCGACAGAACTCAGTTTAACAGATGCTTAGGGATGGATGCTAATGCCATTTAACAGATGCTTCTGAGGAAGGCAACTTTTCTCTCCTTAGGAACCTCTTTAAATCCACACCAATTATGAATTCTGCATGGCTGCCCATGCCAAGGGAGGGGATGTAGCTCCAAGATTCTTGGAGATCGTCTATTCCATTAGTTTCTGTCTTTCTAGTGTTAGTTCGCAGAGATAGCAGTGTGTTAAAAGTTCCTTCAGAATTAAAGAGCTAGAGGTCCTGGAGACCACACATTCCAAGGAGTGCATTCGAATAACCTATGGGGTGTGGGAAAACAGACACCTGGATGTAGACCAGTGGAACAGACCGGAGAGCCAAGAAGCAGACCTACATACGCATTCAAAGGAAAGAGGGTCATAAGATGGGTTTCATCTAAATTAAAAACACACTCTTCAAAAGACCCTCGATTAGGAGGTCGGGACAAAGCAATAAAATACCACAGACTGGGGTTACAGCAACAGAAGTTTATGTTCTCAAAGTTCTGGAGCTGAGCGGCCAAGATCAAGGCGTGGGTAGGGTGGATTCCCCTGACTGTCTCTGTCCTTGGCTGGCAAGTGGATGCCTGTTCAGTAAGCTCTCCGTCAGTCTTCCCTCTGTGCACACGGCTCCTCCAGGTCACCTCATGTATCCAGCGTTCCCGTATACCGACAGGAGTGAGCCAGGATTAGAGCCACCTTCTGCTCTCATCTTAACTTAACCTTTTAATGGGTTCACCTTCAAGTTCTGCCAGTCTGAGATCGTTTGCATGCTAGAGTTTCAATGATTGGACCTGAAGGGGCAATTCACCCAAAACATAAACCGTTAAGAATACTGAAAAGACAAGGCACAGACTGAGGCAAAACAGTAATAGTATATTCGACAAAGGACTTGTATCAAGAAGATCTGATGAAATCGGGCACAGTGGCATGCCAGGAGTAATCCCAGCCACTCAGGAGGCTGGTGCAGAAGAATCATAAATTGAAAGCCAGCAGGGCAACACTGCGAGACAGTGTCTCAAAACAAATTATATAAAACTTTAAAATTTAGTAACAAAAAATCTCAATAAAAATAGGTAAAAGATTGAACAGACACCTTACAAAAGAAGACAAGCAAGTGCACACAAATATAGTCAGTATCTTTAGTCATAGTAAAATTAAAATCAGAACAACAATGAGATTCTGCTGCAGAGTTAATTGAATGGCTGAAATTAAAAAGATTAACAAAGGCAAGGATGGAGCAACTGAAAACGCCACATATTGCTTGTGGGAATTGTAAACTTGTGCAACTACTTTGGAAAGCAATTTGGCAGTTCTTTTAAAGTTAAATAGATACTACACAGTACGACAATTTTACCCTTAGGTATTTACCCAAGTAGAGTGAAAATTTCCTCACAAAGGCATATATACATACATACAAATGTTCATGGCAGCTTTGTTGTAGTAGCCAAAACTTTCCAAGCATGCGTCAAGTGCATGGATAGACAAATGGTGAAATAACTAGATAAGAGCACATTACACATCAGTAAAATTAATAAACTACTGGTACTGATTTACTACATCAAATTCTACTGCAGACAAAGCTAAATTACTGTGATAAAAAGCACATCACCAGTGGTTTGGGACGGAAAGGGGGACAACTGGAGAGGAAGATTTTAAAGATTTGGAGTTCCATGAATGGTCTGTATTTATATTCTATTTTAATGAGTGTTAATAATTAATGTATGTTAATTAAAACTCACAAATGCTTGGCTCCAAGATCAGATCTATTATATCAGAATTTCTGGGGAAAGGGCCTAGGGCTGAGGGTTTTCAAAACTCCTGTCTACAGGTAGTTCTATAGGTTGTTACTGTCTACAGGTGATTTGCAGGTGTGCAGAGGATAGGGTGTGGTCTGTGGCATGCAGGGTAGCAGACATCCCTCCGCATAATCCCCAGGGATGGTCTCACAGCTTCTGCTTGCGGCCCACCACACCTCCACTCCCTTCCCTGCCGTTTTCCATGAAGACATGGCTCTGACTTTGACTGATAAATCTTGCCAACTCAGAAGCAAATCCTCACTCAAGTAAGTTCCAGTCCCTGTTCTTGAGACAGCCTTCCTGAATCCAGTAATTCAAGGCCCTAGGCCCAAGAGGCCCTGCTGTCCTTGGCTACCAAGGACATTAGTAGCCAACTACCTCATCATTAGTAGGCAACTAGCAGAAGAGAAAGCGAAAGGGGAGCAGCTTACAGGGGAGCTTTGTCTAAGAGACAGATCTGAAAATCATTGCCCCACTGCTCAGATCCCATTCTTCAAGAAAATAACCTCACTCAAATACCGAGAGAGATGGAAAAAGCATTTGCAGGATGCCCAAGAGGAGGCAAGGTGGGCTTAACTAGTGGCCAGCCAGTCATAAGACATAACTAGAATGTATAAAATCCTACAAATAAATTGAGAAAGACCAAAACTATCTGCTATAAAGTGGGCAAAAGATACAGCTGACAGGTGTCTCTAGGGATGTTAACTCATTCATAATCAGGGAAGTAAACATTAAAAGCCAAAAGGTACGACTGTGAATAATAACCTTATGCATTCAGTTCATGAATTTTGCTAGAATATATACTTAGAATGAAGTTTTTATCTTATTTCTTCAAATTTATTAAGTAATGCCAGCTGTGTTTTGTCCCATCAAGGAGAAAGGAACTGAGACAGGCTCTCCAGTAGCAGAGACTCCTGATCGCTCACTTGTAGTAGTGATCACTTACGTGCATTTCCATGTCATCCGCATCGGCTTGCGTCTCAGATCTCAGCCTCACAGTCCTTCGACTGCACATTCTGGGTGCAGTCTCCACCAGAGCTACTTGTACCTGAACGCTCACCTCAGGCTTTGCTCTTGGAGGAAACCAAACTCTGATGCTGAGTAAGAGGAATTCTTGTTTCCCCTACCACTGAAAGGAATATAAATTTGTACAAAATCTTACTGAAAAGCCATCTGGTATTACTTAGTAAATTTGAAGAAATGTGACCAGAAATTTCATCGTAAACACCTATCCTTGAGGAATCCGTGCGCAGGTGCTTCAGGAGGCACAGGTAAAGTGATTTGCTGCGGCAGCACTATTGAAACTTGCCGGAGTCATGAAGTGGACCATGTGATAGGACCACGCTGGAGGAGAAGATATAGGAACGAGTTTGGGGGTTTCCAGACATTTACTTACCTCTTTCTGTTTGTTGGTTCAGTACTGCAGCTTGAATCCAGGGCCTCCACAATGAGCTCAACCCCAGTCCATTTCCTATGCTTTACTGTGAGACAGGGTCTAAGTCACTGTGCTACCTCAACTGCATTTGAACATGTAACCTTCGCGTCTCCACCTCGCTGAGCACTGGGATTACGGGTGTGACTACCACATTGGCCTAAGTGTTAACTTTTCTGATTCTTGAAATGCAATCTTGTACCTTCAATTAAAAGATGTTCCTTATCCATTCACACCTTTATTCCCACAACCAATGCTGAGGGTTTTCTGTGAATCAGTGATGCCTAAAGATGAACAAGACAAAATCTCCTCAAGGAACCCAGAACCTGGTGGACAGGAGTCAGATAACGAATAAGGCTAAGGCAAGTGGAAACCAAGTAGAGGGGTTCAGAAGTGTGGATTTTAAGTCCCAGGTTTACACTGGACTTCAGCTCTGCTCATTGGTAATTTTGTCTCCTTGAGAACACACGAAAGTACAGTATGAGAACTGGAGAGTCTAAGTTCCTAATATGAGTTCTGTAAACCACACACAGTCAGGTAACGCTGGCTGCTTTGAGGGAGCTGCTCAGAGCACGCATGCGGGAGTGTCCTCAGAGGGCAAATGATGGCTTCACCACATGCACCCTCAAAAACGGTGACTTTTAGAGTCATAAGTAAGCAAAATTGAGCATGAACATTCAATTTCCTAAACACAGGAGTTTGTGTTGTTCAGAATGATTGGCTTGAGAAAAATAACTGTCAAGAAGTGAAGGTGTGGAGTACCACAGTATCTCTGCCCTCAGAAGCAGTCATTGATGGATAAAATACTCATCGCTAGAACACAATATCTTTTGGGTTTAAGCCCAAGAAGCGTTATGGTGTGTAAAGTGCACCTGAGCCATATTTTTCTAATGAAAACATGTACTTCAGCATAACAGCTGCTGGCTGTGCACCTCAGTAGCTGAGCTGGGGGAATACAGGAAGCAACCTTTGGGTTCACCCACGTGGTATGACGAACACAAGGTGTGTACACTTGTGTCAAAGTGCAAATGGCAAGTTTTACCCACAGTAGGCACCACGTTATATTTTTCTGTATTTCTAATTTTTATTGCATATTTTCTTGTAATTACTGGATTTTTCTTGTAGAATTAGCCCTATTGAGTGCATTGTCACATAAAAATTCGCTTTTACAACTTTGGAGGAGGTTGAAAGTGAGTCATCCGGTGACTCAGCTACTGTTGATGACTTGGACCACGTACGCCAGAGAAGTTAGCAAGATGTGACAGACGGAGAAGTACAGAACGAAGGCCTGGAGGCAGATGAGGAGGAAAACAGTAATGCAAATAAATATTTACTGGTTGAAATTCTACAAATCGGTCATGCACACCTGAACAATCCAGTGTTAGAACTAGGTTGGAAAATGTTACTAGGTTCTTTCAAGGATTGAAACCTATTGGACAGAAGGCCAACACTGCAATTCAATGTTGGAAATTGTTTGTAATGGATGATATGCTACAAGATGTTTTGAAATACACTACCAATGAAATACAAGTAAAATGTTCTATATGCATCAATAGTAATACTCAAAAATATAGCTCTCATGATACCTCACTATCTGAACTAAAAGCCTTCATAGCAGGACTTTATCATCCTCATCATCTGAATGTAAAGGATTTATGGGGAAGTGGCAGATGTGGCGTTGAGGCTTTTAGAACAATAATGACACTCAAGAGATTTGATTTCATTCAAAGTTTTCTACCTTTTCATGACAAAGAGCCATGAAAAAGGAAAACATACAACATTTTTTGAAAGCTTTATTTCCAACTATCAGGTAATTTATACACTGTTTGAATACATAACAATTGGCAAACAACTTTCAACATATCATGGTTGTTGAAGTTTTCGGCAACCTATGACAAATAAACTTGCCAAATATGGTGGAAAATATATACCCTAGTAGATGTGAAAACATTTTACACCTAGAATTTAGAAACTTTTCCTGGAACCCAGCCAGGAGGTCTTTCTTTGTACACAAACTGTGATGTGAACAGACTTGTCACACCTATTTCTACAAGTAATCCAAGTGTCACATTTGACAGCTAGTTACCCATAAGGAGACATTTGCTAAAAGAACACCCATTGACCCACACAGACACTATTCACAAGAACAAAACTGAAATTGCTGAAAAAATGTTTCAAGTTCACAATAGGGAAATAGGTAGTACAACCTTTGAATTTCGGAAAAATGTAACATTGGCCTCTTACAGTGGGAGGAAAAACAAAGTAATATTGATACTGTCAACATTACACCTGAAGAGTGATAGTAAATCTGGGCATGGTGGTGTATGCCTGTAATCTCAGTACTCAGGAGGCTGAGGAAGGAGGATCCTGTAAGTTCAAGGTCAGCCTGTGTTACACAATGAATTCAAGCCTAGCCTGAACTACCTAGCTAGACCTTGCCTCAAAAACCAAACCAACAAACAAACAAACAAGAGCAACAAAAAAATTAATAATGAATATCCTCAACACAAATGAAGCCAGAAATGATCACATTTTACAATAAAACAAAAGGTGGAGCAGATATTACTGAGTTATGCAGCAACTATGATATCTCTTGAATCACAAAGCATTGATCAATGGTTGTGCTTTACTAGATTCTAAACATGTCAAGTATAAGTAGTTTCATAGTTTACAAATAACCCAGCAAGCACAAAATATCACAGAGAAATTTTCTTAGAGGATTGGTACTGGAATTGGTAAATGATCAATTACAAGAGAGAAAGAACAGTATGTATCTGCTGAAAGAATTCTGCAAAAGAATTTTAGACCAGACCAGTGAACAGACAGGTGAAACATCAGAAGAACCTCCTAAGAGCACAGGAAAATCAGCAAGATGTCAAGTATGTCCCACCAAAAAAGACATGAAAATAAAACACATGTGCTATCAATGTAAGTGATACTAGTGTGTGGAACATACTGTTCTCACGTGTGAAAACTGCCTTAGGCACTACAATTGAAGCAAAGATTATTTCTGTGGTAGAGTTTTGTTTGTATTTGCATTGTAGTTCACACAGAAATTTATTTTTTAGATTTTGTAACCAGGTAAAGAGTTGATCTTGAAAATGTTGATGTTTATTCTACATATTCATTGTACATTAAAATTTTAATATTTTATTTTGTTATTGTAACATTATTCACATTAGTTGCTATAATTCCTACCCAAGTTTCTCTGTTAGCCTAGTGACAGAAACAAATAAGCCAACCAATCAGGTGGAGCTACCCCAGAGGGTGGGGCCACCACCTCACCCTAAAACTAAGACCCAGTCCATACTCAGCAGCATACCCTACTCTTCAGAGTGGCTTTTGTCTCTTTCTTCTGTCAGTAAACTTGACTCTCACTTTGCACTGTCTTCTGACTCCTTTCTACACTGAAGAGAGAGATGAGCCTAGCAAAACCCAGTGGTAGGTGGGCAACTCCAGCCCATCCGTGGATGTGATGCTCTTGTGCCCCATCCCCTTTGGATACTCTCTTCTACTCTGTTTGAGACTCCTTCAAGCTAAATTTGCATATTCAGATCCTCTTATACTTGCAACTTAAAATTACGTTTTGTGGGCCAAGCAAAGAGTGAATAAATCACAGTTCCAGCCCTCTGGGAGTTTGCCCTATGGTGGTACAGCTGAGAATGTGCACGGTAAAGACACAGCCATAATGTGTCATACAATGTGGTGAAATGAAAGGGGACACGATGGACTCCTGGGGGTGACAACCCAAGTGCTTTTGGAGGGACAGAGGAACTTTCACAGAGAATTCAGGCCACACAGGAAGCCTGGTAGGCCTCTCCTCCTCTGTGCACCATATCCCAAGCTTACTCCCTGGGTTTTGCCCCCATGCAATGCACACTCACACTCAGCTACCGCTAAACAGTGCAACACACACTACAAGTATATCTAAGTCTCATACAACATTGCAGATGACTTTCTGGCAACCCTATCAGTGAATGCCAGTCAGCCCATGGGGCATAGCCATTGCTCTCTGCTCCTTGGCAGCGAGGATGTTTCTGAGCCAGGGTTGGCTCCATCTCTTTAGCCCGTGGTAATAACGGAAGAATCAAGGAACTGCTCATGTCCACTAACATCCTAAGAGTGTTACACAAATTGTGGAGGCTCAGAGATATCTAAGAAATAATTTCCAGTGAATTCAGACAGAGTTGAAAGTGAGAAAAAGGTCTACAAACACACGGTGAACAAAATATTGATTTCATTATCATTTAAAGATGGATTGGAAAATATAGTTTGTGTGTACGCTTAAAAAATGAATTATTAATACTGCACCCAAATGTTCTACTTTCACATTGGGCTTAGACAGAGCTGGGACACCGCAGGACTGACCCACAGGGCAGGGCCAACCTCCACAAAATCATCTCTGGCCCAGAGACCGGGCAGAGTGCGTGCTTTTCCCCGACAGGAGCCAGGAAGGTCCAAGAGGGGCTAAGCCACACGCAATGCAGTTCCAAACTGGAGAATGTCCCCTCCTGCCAAGCCAAGAGTTGGCATGGACAGAGAACGCCATGACCAAAGTCTAGCTCATAGACTAAGGTCTGCTCATATATTTATTGCCCTGTGATAAACGTGAAACTCTGCAACAAAGGGACAACTTTTTATCTTCAGTTCTCAGCTTTTCTCAGCTCCAGTTCTGATACACAGCAGACAAAAATGCTTGGTAGCTGAATTAATTAATTTCATGATCTAAAATTTCCAGTTCCTGAAGTGATAATCTTCCACAATTCCTTCCATCATTTCACCTTGATGATTTTATTTTTTCTCACTCCTCTTCTGCTCTTTCTACTCAAGATTCTGCATTCATCCTTCCTGGACCATTTCTTCCTTCACCCTCATATAATTTATAAGTTTGTTGTTATGCACTTTAGTATTAGAACAACATGAGCCTTAGAAAGTAGTGTTAATGGAATTCTAATAGGAAGAAAATCAAATCAATTATTGAGATGACTTGTAGCTTGTATATTTTGTATCTCTCTAAAAAGTAAAGAGGGAGGGAGGCAGGAAAGGAGGGGGAAAGGGAGGGATGAGGTTGGGTTTTAGTGCTTTAAGGGGTGGGTCCTTTGAAGGGGTCAGAATCCTTACTGTCCTGCTCATAGAGGAAGTGTTACCCAGTGGTTACAGGCAGGAAATCAAAGTCCAGTCTGCATGGGTTTAAATTTTGATTCTGCCACTTAAATCTGATTGTGACGCCAGGCAATTTTCTTAAGTTTTCTGTGCCTTGACTTCCTCACCTTTAAGGTGAAGGCAATGCCATACATTTGTACAATTCCAAGACAACTACTTTAAAGTAAAATGATCCAAAGAACTTCACAGGGTTGTGGTAAAGAGTAAATGTATAAAAAATATGCAGACCAGTGTCTGATATGCAGGAAGCACCATGCAGGTGACACTATCACTCATCAGTCTCAGGCAGTTCCCAGTAATTTCAGGGGACAATGGGATGAAGAATTGAGATATGGAACTTGGTGTATTGTGCTCCACGGGTCACTCCAAAGAGAGACAGAATGTTCTAGAACAGTGAACCCTGGGCAGCTATGCTTCTAGTGTCACCTGCATCTATGACAGGCAACCCGCATCAGCTGTGGAAGCTGTTCCTCGAATTTTACTCACAATACTATGTAAGATATCTATTCACAATCACCCAGAGCCAAAAATAACATGAAAACTATTTTCTGTCCCTGACCAAGGCCCACCATAGGCTCTGTCACCAGGGCAGTGACCGTGACCTGGCTTTGGGATGAGTCTCTTAGAGGACAGATGCAGAACAAATAGGCCACCTCTTTGAGAGGCTTTCTATCTCTAACCCAAACCCATTAAAACTCCTTCTGCTGATAAATCAGACTATATTTTAAGTGAAATAACAGGGGAATCTTTCACAGGGATGACATGGAACTGACATGGCAGTGACACCAAGCTCCAAGTACCATCTCACACAATGGTAGCGGAGAGCCCAACAGGTTCAATCCCTTGCTTACTTTGCTTCTATTTGCAGTGCATGGCCTGGATCCTAAGTCTTCTTTCCAAAAATTGTACTCCTCTCACTATTCTCACTTGATTGGTCTTAAAAATGTATACTTGGAAGGGAGCAGACCAAAGGGATAACAGAAATCCGGGAAGAAAATTAGAGAACAGTGCCGCTGGTCATTGCAATGGCGTGGGCAGACTGGAGCCTCTCTCTTGTAGAATGCGGGGATTCCGCTGTCCAAGTTGCACAGTCGTTCCCTTTTTATGCATTGCGTTGTTCACTGGCCTGCATGTGCCTTCCACTTCTGGGCCCTACGGGCAGAATAAGCAAATGCGATAAATAAGCCTTAGAACCTAGAACAAACACATATTATCCCCAAAGACTCAGTGAAACTAAATATTTCTCAGAAGCTGCAACCTAATTCCTACTCCGAGGAAAATTTGCATTCAGAGGCATTGACGGAGGAAGATGCACCTGACCTCAGAAGCGCCTAGAGAAGAGTGGCCTTACTTCTTCCTTAAGGGTCACAGTGGACTGCCTGCCTATCACCGTACATTTCACCTGGCCTTACATCTCCGTCTGCATGCCGACGCATTCTGAACTCACACCCACCCAACATCACCGAGGAGTATGGGGATTCGCCCGAAGGAGGAGAGGATCAGAACTCCGGCTTCAGAGGCTCGGGTTTGGGTGGGTGGCAATCGCCGGCTCGCTCCCTTGCTCAGCAACGTTTGCAAACGACCCCCTCTAGAGGGCGCTAACCTCACTGCTTTAGCTCATAACGTGATGGGCAAGGAAATGTCAAACTGGATGTTGGAAATGAGGGCATCGCTCTCTGCTCCCACACTTTCAAGGGCGCCATATAAGAATGTCAGAGGGCAGTGATTTGCGGATGCAACCAACCCTTGAAGGAGAGGGAGAAGGCTACTTACAAAGAAAGGAAGCTTACAGATTTCCTGGGCTCCTGTGTGCCAAGAGGAAACAAAAATCTTAGAGCTGCGTGGCACACACCTGCAATCCCAGCATTCTCGAGTCTGGGCCAGGAAGACTGTCAGGTCAAGCTCAGCAGGGGCAATATAGCAAGACCCTAGCTTAAAATTAAAAATATATATATAAAAAAAACAGGGAATGGAGCTCATTGCAAAAGTCCTGGGTTCAAGCCCCAGATCTGAAAAA
>NW_004955476.1:8701160-8726897 GCF_000276665.1 Chinchilla lanigera
AAAATATATATATAAAAACAACAGGGAATGGAGCTCATTGCAAAAGTCCTGGGTTCAAGCCCCAGATCTGAAAAAAAAAAAACTTAGCTCTACCTTGCTTTCCCAAATTCCTCCTCCTGGGCATAGCATGTCCTCCTCAGAGCCTCCCCCCTCCCCAGGCGTACTTTTATACCCAATTCCGCCATCACAAAGCATCATGGAGGAACAGGGAGGCTCTGAGCAGGGTAAGGAGCGTGTTGTCTGACTTTCTCAGATGCGCAGACATTTCAACCCAACATTCAAGCTCCCTCCAAGACACACAGAGGTGGGCACATAACCAGTGCAAGGCTGCAAGCAGCTGTGTGGAATCTCCAGCTCCAAGGTGTTGTGTTACAGCTGGGCTGGTTCTCTGCAGGCCTCAACGGTTCCACATGATACTCAGCTGAACAGAAGAGTCAGTAACAAGAGCCAGTGGAATCAAACAGAAAGAGTGTAGCCCCCGCTGAGAGCGGAGAGCTGAGCCCCATTCTCTGCAGGTCAGTGAGGACCCTGAATTATGGCCCAGGAGGGGAGGAAATACGGAGGTGATGCTCTCATCCCTCAGCCCTCAGGCCTCAGAGGCATCTGGCTGGTGCTGCCCAGCTCTACCAGGAGGAGTCGCTGGGGATGGCAGAGGGGCTGCTGGACGATCAGCCATTCAGTGAAAGGGACGGAGCTCTGTTACGCAGTTTCCAAGGCAGGATAACTAACCACCAGGTCTCAGCCAGCACAGAAATAACCTCCTTTAACTTTCCGCAAACACTTCCACCCCAAGCCCAAAGGGCTTATCAGCTGAGGACTTGGGGCCTCAGCCTCTGCTGAAAGGGAGTCTCTTGTGTTCTAATTAGTGAATGGAGCAGGCTTAAAGGATGGCGGGGATCAGGGGATTAAAAGAAAAGTGTGGCTAAGGGACTGTGTTCCACCTGCAGTCACCCTGAGGCCAAAAAATATATTAGGAAAAGAAGAAATTGGAACCAAAATGGACCCAGTGTGGTACGACTCAGAGCAGTATTATTCTTAAAGTGAAAACCACACCGATCAGTAAGATACTATGTGCAACCCTTGTAGAGCACACCTGGGTCCCACATGACTTCCTGACCAGGGTCTGTGGCCCCCTGTACTAACCTTTTCCCAGCCTATCCTGTATCACACGGGCAAATTCATCTTCCAGATCTTCACTTGCATCATGTTATCATTTCCATCTCTGGAGAAGTTCGGTGCATCCTTGCTAGAAGTAAACTTCAACCCTAGAAGTAAACTTCACACCTCACATGATCCTTACTCCTGAGCACACAGCTCAGCTAAATCAGTGTGTACACTTTCTCTGGAACTTGCAAGCCAGGGAACCCCAGCCAGAGCAGAAAGAGCCGTGTTCTGCTGCCCAGCCAGCCCTACTCTTGACCGTGGACCTTATGCACACCATTTAATTTTCTCAGCCCCATCTGTAAAACAAGGAAGACACCAAACCTCACAAAAGGGCAAAATGTGCCTAAAATTCCCAGTGGTACACAGCCTGGAACTTGCCAAAAATTCATCAGCAGTACTTTTTGCTTATTAACCATTACCTGTCTTCCACACTGTCTCTGATATGTTATTTTTACTTTTATATTCAAAAATTAATTTTAAAAAAGAACCAACTGGGTCACCTTACCAAACTGGGGAATGCCTAAATGCATCACAGGACAACCGGTTCTAATGAGGAAGGCCAAATCCAGGAGACGTTGTGAGGGAGGGTAGCAGGGGCGTTTGCTATATTGAGTGACCTTTTACTTACAGACTCATTACACAAGCACTTCCGAGGTCTCCTCTGCATTTTCCGTGTCATCCTGCACTGGAGAGTGTAAGTGTCTGCATCCATACTCGCTCTAAGAGAGCTGAAGTTGAAGACCCAGAGTTCAGCAGACACAGAGCACCCCAGAAAGCTCTGGTGGTTAAATGTCACCGTGTGGAACCAGGGTCCTTGCTTGCATAGCTCATGCTTTCTTCAACAAGTTCTACGGTGTGACAAGCATGACAGCCCACAGCTGGTTTTGTGTGTTCCGTGTTCCTCAGGAGGAGACATGTGCATGCACAAAGCTGAGGGCCACATCATGAAGATGCCGAGGAGCCAAGTCTGTTTCTTCAACATTTTGTCACAGAGGCTGGGCTTCCCCCCAGGTTGCACAGGCTGAAGGCACGGAGGTAAGTTTCCATCTTTGAAAAAAGTGATAGCAAATGGAAATAAATTTGGAAAGGAGGCTCAATGCTGTTCCTCATGTTGCTGCCCACATTCAAATGTCTATCGATCTTCACACATAAGTGACGTGGCAAAGACCGTCAAAGTAAACAAACATAGCAAGAGCGACAACCAAAGAGCAAAGGAAAGAAAGAGCACATCGAGGCTCTGAACAAGAGGTGATTTTAGGGAAATGGAAGACAGGACTAGCACGGGGAAATGGTAGGTTTACTCCATTGAAAAATACTGGCATATTCATAAGGCAAGAAGAGCAAAATGAGTGGAGAAATTTTCATTAATATACTTTTCCAGAGGCAGAACAGCATCATTCAAAAACCGACCTCCACTCTTAACTCGGTATGCCACAGAAGAGTGAGTGCCTGCCACAGAAAGACCAAGAACATAGTAATTTACTGAAATGAATATTTTAGGAGGAAAGAGAAGAAACTTTCATGATCATGAAACCAAGTGTCTTCCTAGGCAGCTGGTGTCTAAGTGGTGCAGGCGAACAAGACTCCTCCCCACTCAACGTTGTCCTTTCCCCTTCCTCACCCTGCACACTGACGTAGTCAGGAGAGGGGCTGTGGGTACTTTTGAGCCCAGGGTTGCTTTAAACCAATGCTGTGTGGAGCTATTGCCTTAGAAGAGTTTGATGGTCAAGGCTAGAAATGCTGGTGTGACTCATACTGGGCAGAAAACAGTGAACTCCAGAAACTGCTGTGCACGGAGAATTACCCTAAGTCCAAGACGGATCAAAATTCCAAAAAGTAATGGCTTCGGCAACTTACCAAAGTGCACCAAAACAAGAGGTTCTTAGAAGGTTTCCAAGTTATGGGCCCCCATTAAGTGGACTGATTCTAGAGCCTTGGGAAAAATTCAGAATATCCTAACTGCTTACAGTATTTCCGCCAACACCTTTTATTCTTCTCTTGCCCCTTAAACTTTCCTACATTTCAATACAAGCCACCCTGGAACCTGTCCATGTTATGTTATCTAAGAAGTGCATCTAGTCTTCTAATTGCTTGTTTTATTTTATGCTACTACTTATGCTACCCTCTCATGGACAACTTTGTTTAGTCCAAGGTCACAGAGAGATGCTCCTATGTCTTCTTCTGGAAGCTTATGATTTTAGCTTTGGAATTCAAGCTCGTGGTGCATCCGGAATTAGTGTGTGTGTGTAATGAGGATAAGGATAGATGTTCCTTTTCATCATGGGATTAGCCCAGTTGCTCAAGCACTCTTTGTGGAAAAATTCTTCTTTTCTTCATTGAATTACCTTGGCACCTTTACTGAAGAGCAGCTGACCACATATGTTAGGAATTATCTCTAGACTCTGTTTTGTTCTGGTGATATATTTGTCTTTTTCAAGATAAGACCATGCTCTCTTGATTACTGTGAAAAAATTATAATAATCCCCTTGATGCGAGACCTGAGGCTTAAATTCTAGAGCCACATTTGATATAATCTAACTGTGAAATTTTGCACAAGTCATCCTTTCTTCCTGACCTGATTTATTAATCTGAAAAATAAGAAGGTATAAATCAGGCTTGCAAATTAAAATACTTGGCAGGTAATATAAGTGCACTGACCTAGAATGTAAAGTGTAAAAGTACCACTGGGACCGAAGCAGGTTGTGCAAAAATTCATCTGTAGTCGAAAGATGAAAGTTATCACTCTTTTCTAGAAGGCAAGAATGCAGCTTGCGGCTGCCATATTCTTAAAATTTTTCTAGAGAAGCCAGAAACATGGGTTTGTATGTTAAATCTTCTGATTTTTAAAATATCATAGGGGTCAAATAAAATAGAGAGGCTTAGCCCCTGAAGCATCAGTTTGAGATCTCTGAACTAGCAAATTTCTCAGAAAGCCGACTCTGCTTTTACAGAATTATTGGGAAGGAGAGGTGAAACAAGCTATGAAAATGGCTGAAACTGTGCCTTATATGTAATAGTCTGTGACTTGTGTCCATCTCTACCATGAGCCTCGATCTTCTTGCAACTTGAGTGTCCTTTCCTCCCAGAAGTCCCACCATTAGCTCCCTTGCCCTTGGGTTAGAATCCTCTGTGCCCTGCTCTGGACCCGGTCTGGCCCAAGGGTCTCACCCCTGTGAACTTCATGAACAGGCTTTTTGTCCTGTGGCTGCATGTGGGCTTGGACCAGTAGGGGCATCAACAAAAGGCTGGTGAAAGCAGAGTGGAGACAGAGTGTTTACTTTCCCAGGACCCTACCTGCTGTGCCACAGGGGTGACCACGGCCCAGTGCCACATCTGTCCTCAGGCTCCTCTCCTCATAAAGACAAGGTTCATGTCACTGTAACAAAAATATCATAGGCTGGGGGCCTTTAATGATGGACATTTACCCTCATAATTCTGAAGGCTGAGACGTTGAAGATCCAGATATGGACCAAGTTGGCTCCCAGTGAGGGCTTTCTTCCTGGTTTGCATATGAGGGCTCATTGCCATGTTGTCCATGGTGGGCAGATGTGATCTTTCTCACTTCTTTCCTTATAAAGGCATTAATCCCACTGGGACAGCCACACCCTGGTGACTTAACTGCTTCACGAGACCCCACTTCGAAACACCACACTACTGAGCACTAGGATTCAATATTCAGCCCCTCACAGCCAACCACTCTCTTTAGCTTCCTTTAAGCACTTTTTCCTGTTGGTCCTCCAGGCCAAGAGGCAGTTAACAGTTCTCATTTTCTTTTAAACTCTATCATTTATAAATCATTTGATTTGAATTTGCTATACACAGACACTGTCTGATTATCATTCCTGTTAGCTTTCCTGTTTGACTGGAACACGACAGCTGACAATCACAGTTTAAAGGAGGAGAGGCTTAATTTGGCTCACAGTTTCTGGGGATTCCATCCATGGTCAGCTGGCTCCAAGGCAGGAACATCACGGCCAGAGACCATGACAGAACAAAGCTGCTTAGTTCATGGCCAGGAAAGAGAGGAGGTGAACAGCACCAGAGAAGAAAGGGTGAAGCTGAGATATAGATCCTAAGGTCATGTCTCCCTGACCCATCCAGACACACCTAGAATCATGACCCAATCTTGGGGCAAATCCCAAGTTAATCAAGTTGATACAATTAAGCTTAAAGACCACAATCTTTGTCCTCAGGAAAATCCTTCTTCTCTCTTTTCTCTCTAAATCATTAGTGCCATTGTCCCGCCAATGACCTAGCCCTAAAATGATGACTTTTAGTGGAAAGAAGGTTCTCATGGCACCCTGGCCCTCACTCTTCCCTAAGTGTGGGCCAGGAAATAAGACCAGGAACTTGACCTGTGAAGAGAAGAATGGTTTAAGCTCACAGAGTCACCCACATTCCCTATGACTGGAGTTTCAAATGCAGTAACATTCCTTGATTTTGTGGCTGTAATTTCTCTTTCCCTCAGTTCTCCTGGACCAGAAGTGGAAGAACTCAAGCCTGCTCTGTGCAAAACACCTCTCTCTCTTTGTAAATTCTCCATTTTCACTTACACATGTAGCCGGCAGCCCCTTTTACCTGGCACTGGATTTGCCTTCAATCGGCTCTTCTATCTGTGATCCAGTCTGCGTTTAGTAAACATGGAAAAAGATTTGATTTACCTTGCCTGAGATCTCCCTATAGGCTGCTTCTGATGTCTTACAAACCTAGACAGTGTACTCTAGCTTCCTAGTTTTGCATGGGACCTCAACAGAAACCTTTGCTAATAATCTTGTAGCTATGCTATCTCTTGCCTCCTTTGCTGAGTGTCTTCCTCACTAACCTGCTTCTGAACAAGACACTAGGGTAGAAGAGAGTAGAGTTTCTGACCTCCTGGTTATGTGAATACAAAACCCCAATGTAACATATGCAATTGTTCAAAACTCTTAGCCCGCATTTTCACTCATGTCATTCTTTGTCTCCAGTGTTCATTTCAAGCCCTTTGTTTCTTACTTCAAAACGCCATTTATATGATTCTCCTTCTCCATATTCTTATGTGGACTACATTCATCTTGGTTCCTGATGCATCACACTGACCCGAAGAGAACAATCTCTGTCCCTTCTGATCCATTCAACCCAGATCCATTTTTTGCATTTAACTACATATTACTTGATGTGAGTTCCACGGCACAGGTATTCATGCTCCCCAAAACATACACAGCCAGTTACAATTGTTCTAATGATGATGCTGGGAGAAATCAGAGTTCTGAGCATTTCTGCCACTGGCCATGATTGTTTGTATCTCACACTGTTTCCCTGCTGGATATGTCACATCTTCCACCTACCAGTAACCAGCCTTGTTGTCTTGCATTCTGCCTCCTCAGCTACCCCTTTTCATCCTAATGGAACCCAGACCTAATCCTTACTGCGAACGCACATGTGAATGTTAAACCCTTCCCTATATTTTAACCTTTAAAGAACACACTACTTGATGTTTTTGCCAATCTCGTGTAGTATATTAGGATTAATATACTGTTCAGTGTTGATGGTGAAGTTTTGAATATTATTATAACTAAGGAACCTAAGAAATGTTCCCATCTTCCTTCTGGCCTATCCATTTATTGCTGTTCAAGACAAGAAGAGAAACAAGGGACAATGACAAAGGGGAAATTCAGTACCATCTTGTAATGCTCAGTTTGTGGTGTCACTTTGTGCTACACTTCACAGTTATTCAATCAAACACTAGTGTAGACGTTGTTGTGAAGATGTCTCATAAATGTTACTTAAGATCCATAATCAAGTGGCTTTGGAGCAAGGCAGTTATCCTAGGACCTAATGATTGGGAAGCCTGGGTAGGGCTGATTCAATCAGGCAAGAGGACTGGTGGAGTAGAGCTGAAGTTTTTCCCAGGTAGAAATCCCACCTGTGCCAAGAGTTCCAGCCCAAGGTTCCTCACAGTCTGCCCTGCAGAGCTGAGACTCACTTAGGCAGCCCCAACAGCCACAAAAGTCAGTTTCATGCAATTAAGTTTAGAATACGTCTCCTGTTAGTCCTGTTTCTCTGGTTTAACCCTGAATGGTAATAGACGTGGGAGCCTGGAAGGGGAGTGACATATAACTAAGTGTGGGAGTGGCTTTGAGCAATATGGAAGGGTCCATTTGAGCAATGGACAAAGACTGGAAGAGTTTTGAGGAATAGACAGAAAGTGCAGAGATGGCTTCACATAAACTATTAGTGAAAATGTGATTGTTGATGGCCTGCTAGCAAGGATGCAGAGGCTGTGAAGACCATGGTAGAGAAGCTCTATATCCTATTACAGAACATTTAAATACTCACTTAAAAGACTATTGGTAGAAATAAGAACCATCAGAACTGCAGGAAAGGGAACCTTGTTATACAGTGGCAGAAACCTTACTGAGTTTTTGTCTTACAGTTATGCGAACAGCAGAACTTAGAGACAGTGAAGTTGAATATTTATCTGAGAAGAATTCCAAGCAAATCATTGAATGTCCAGAGTGATTTTGTCTTGCTGCTTAGAGTAAAATACAAAGGAAAGAAATGTGTTGATAGAAGAATTGTTAAAGAGAAAGGAATCAGGACTTTATGATTTGGGAAATTTTCATTTAAGTTCAGTTGAAAGATGCTAAAATTAAAAGGCCTGCCATCAAGAAAGATTGATTTGGGCAGAAACAAGGATGTGGACAAACAATTTTTTGCTACTGTTTCAGAAGAATGGGAAGGTCAGAAAATTCCATCACACAGAGGCATCTTGGGAGATATTTAGTCATGTGATCATACATCTTCTCAGCCATCTAGACCAAAGCCAGCGTGAAAGACAGTGTTGTCCAGGAAAGTGTATGGAAGAGATCTATCTAAGGGAGAAAACCCCAGCACAGTCACAGGAGATCTGCAGGCTCTTGAGAAGTTCACTCCCACAGAAACACTTCCCACTTAGACTGAAAGGGGCAGAGAGAGGGTGAAGTAAAAGAAGGTTGTTGGATACCCACAATTCCATAGGCAGGAAACAGGCAGACAGAACTATTGTTCTGCAAGCACATGACACCTTTCACACAAGAAGAAAGGACAGTCCAAGTCTTGGTCCCAAAGGGAAGCTTCAAGTGTCAGATTATTCCCGGGACTTGCACCGAGTGGGGTTTGCCATGCTGAATTTCTAATTCACTTGGATGAATGATTCTTTTCTTCGATTTTGTTCATTTTTGGACCATGATTATGGCTTGGACCTTACTTCTGTATCATGATTGCATTTTGGAAAGAATAAAAAGTCATACGGCTGCTGCTGTGTGGAAAGAAAGAATAAGCAAGCTGCACGTCGCAGTTCATAGACTTCCACTCTGCGAGACAGTGACTGCGCTCACTGGGGACAGAGCCCACTCAGAGTCCTCGAGTTTGATCAAGACGGAACAGAATGAAATAGTAATTAAAAGCTTTGAACTTAGAGTCAGATTGCTCAGAGTTGGAGCCCGATTCGCCATTGTGACCCGGAGCTAGACGTTTTTAACGTAACTGCGGCAAGGTTATCTGCAAAATTATGGCAGTAACTATAACTTCTTTACAGGATAGTGTTGAAAAACATGCAGTGAAATTGAAATCCTCCACAGGAGCCATGAAGGAAAAATGCGAAAGGGGTGTGTATACATACACACACATGCACACACACACACACATATACACAGGGTGTCCCAATAATGATTCTGAGTAATGTACAGCACATTGCTGAGCTCAGTAAGTTCTAACTGCACACTTATTCCTAGAGACCTTTGACAGAGCCAGTGATTGTGGCTTTCGTTGTCGTTGACAAAGAAACCAGATCTAGCAAGAACACTGAGCCAACCCAAATAACCCCACTAACTCCATTCAAAGGTGCAAAGAATGAGGAGCACAGCTATGAGCTGTTTCGTGTTCCTCTTTTCCAATTTGGGAGAGGACCAGGCATACCCTGACTAATACATCTGAAATACCATTTCAAATCTTTGCTTATGATATAAATTTCCTTCTGCAATTTCTCTCCCCAGGTCACCCTCCAGGAAGAGGAATAAATGTTCTTTGTGCTTGTTCTCCAGCTGAGGACTGTGGCATGCAGTCACCGGGAACCTCGGGTCAAGGCCGGACTCACGGGGAAATTGACTTGGTGCTGACTTCTTCATATTGATTCAAGAGCCAAGGATAAAGCGGGACTTGTCTCAGATGCCCACCTACTTAACTTGTAGAGATCTTCTGTTACCTACAATATCAACCATGCCTCACTAGTATTTTTATTCTTAATTTGTCCATTCACTTTCATTTCTTCATTTTTAAATATGTGTCATCTAACACAAACATACAGAAACAACGAAAGCTCTGCAAAGTGTGTACAGCATAAAGATGAGTATACATCATTCCTGACCTTATACAGCAAGGGTCTCAGAGATCTTACTGACAATAAGGGTAATAAGAGTCTGCCGCATGGGCATCATGAGGATTCGGTGGGGGAATGCATGTACAGTCCTTTCACAAGCCCCGGTGTGCGGTCAATACCATTTCCTTTTGGTGCTGCTATCATCGCTTAGTAGAGCTGTAAGAAGTATCCAAGAGCATCCAGCCTAGTGGTCTTGGAACTTGCATCCCTCAGGGCTTGGTGAAGCACCAGGACAGGGCCGCCTGCAGAGCCTCTGGTTCTGTAGGTCTGTGGTGAGGCCAGAGGATTTGAACCTCCAGGCTCTCAGATGATACTCATGGTGCTGATCAGGACCCAAGCCCTGGGAGCCCAGCTCCACTCCAGATGAAATCTTGAGGCTCGAGAGGGCCGGCTCCATCTGATCATAACCTAATCAGTGTTACTCTTCTGACCCCGCCTACCCTTACCACAGTGCCTGTCTCAGAGCTGCCAGATATTTCCCCCTATCTGCCCTAGGCAAGCAGCACTGGTGGGCGAGCGGGAGGGACTATCTCTGGACACAGAGGCTGGGCAGGTGGGCACTCGTGCATAAGCCAGCTGGTGCTCTCAAGGCCTTCCTGTGCTAATCACTGTTGTGACATAACAAGTTTCCTTAGAGTCTGGAAGCTCAAAACAGCACACGTCGTCCCTGATTCTGTGACTCTGCTTTAGATCTGTGTCAAGGATGAGTCTCGGTGCTGGGCAGGGCTGCGGTGCCAACTGAGGAGTCTCTTTCTGGGTTCCTGGGCTGGGTCTCGGCAGGATTCGGCAACTCGGGGCCTTTGGGTGCGGGCCTCAGTGCCTTACGTCCTGCCGGCCAGAGACCTCCCTCAACTCCATGCCTTCTAGGGTTCTTTGATTTGGCTTCATCAAAATCTTACCAAGTAGAGGTAAGAGAGTACACTAGGGAGATGACAGTCACAACCTTTTGAAACCTGTCTGCGAAGGTGGCATTTATCACCCTGTCATATTCTGCCAGATAAAAAGCAAGTCCCTGGGGTTAGCCTGCTCTCACGGCGAGGCAATCACCCAAGTTGTAAATACCAAGAGTAGGGGTGAGTGAGACCTGTCAACAGCCGCCTGCCAAATCACTCCCATAAACTCAACTCTGCACTTCGTAGGCAAGGACACCTAGGCGCAGAGCTGGCACGGCGCTTACAGGAGGTCGGCTCCCCTGGGTAGGGCTCTACTACTGTCCCGCTCACACCTCTGCTAACGCCCCTCCGTATGATTTTCAGTGCAGACGTCAGAACCAAGATACAGATTCAAAGCAAAGAAATAAAAATATCTGGTGGAAAAAGGGCTTATGAATGCATCATACCCAAACTAATTCAAATAAGACTCAGAAAGCATTTACTTAATCATCATTGCAATGAAGAGCCCTGGAGACAAAAATGCAATATACCATCCAAAAAACATTCCCTTGTTTTGTATTCTGTTCAAGTCACACCAAGATAAGCATTTTCCTTCTGGATCTTACATAGCGTCTGGGAGGTAATTTTCCTGTCTCTACCAGGAAAATGTACATCGCTTCCGGACCCTGCTGGGTCCTCCTATATTTTCCAAAACTTAATGTCCCTTGCAAATGTAGATCGTAGATCTCCCCCAGTGGTATTTATTGTCCGGACAGCTTGACGGAAAGTCTAAGACACGTGCTCAGCTCAGTTTCAGGGCAGATTTACTCACCTCTCCCTGTGAGGTCCATGCCAGGCGTCAGTGGTGAACAAGAGGGAAAGGTGATTGCCCTCATGACCCTCCAGACCTAGGAGGGAGAGCACGTGTTTTAAACACTGCAGACAGCTAATTAGTACATAAAGGATGTTTGAAGATAGGTGCAGAGTGTTACATAAAAATATAACAATGGACCCCAAGCCTGATGCGGAAGTCAAGCAAGATGTGACAGTCAAGCTGATATCTGAGCGGAGCACAGAAATTTGTGTATTCTGCTCTTCAACTAAGTAAATGGAGAAAACCAGAGTTTTTGGCAATCTCTCCAGGGTGAAAAAGTCTTGTTTTTTTTTTTTTTTTATTGGTAAGATTGAATCAGGATACAGAAAATAATAAAATCATCTTTACACACGATTGGGACCGAGCGAAATAATCACTGTTATCTTCATCGGCAGCGACAGTTTCAGCTGAGTCCGGGTCTTCGAACACAGAGGTTTGGTCCCAGAGGTAGGCTGCCACCTCGGACCTCTGGAGAGCAGAGCTCAGGGCCCCTCCTGTTCCTCCCTGGCCTTGCCGTAGGAGCAGGCAGATGGTCATTCTGTCAGTGATGAAGGGACAGTTTTGGAAAGGAACCCAGGGCAGGGGGGCCCCGTGGGCTGAGAAGGGAGAGTGTGCAGTACAGCGCGGCTCCTTCTCCTAGGGACAGAATGCTGGGGGGAAGCCAGCTTCCCAAGAAGAGATTTTAAAGATTAATCATTGGAAATTTTCATTAATGATGAGTCATTAGTGATAAATCATTCATGATCCTCTTCCCGACAGCGATGGATAAAGGGCTGCATCGGAACAGAGAGCTCCGAGCAAAAGCCGGGACGCCAGCGATGAGGAGGACCGGGCCCGGCACTCCCTGGAGGGTGACACATCTGCGGGGCTGGAGGCAGCGCTCCCGAAGGAAGCCACGGCTTCCAGAGCATTTTTACAGTGCCATCTAGTGGAGGCTAAGGTTTCTGCAGGGCAGTCTCGGCCTGGGCCCCAGCCCTGCTCTGAAACTCCACAGCCCTGCTGTCCCGGGAGCAACGCCAGACCTTCTTCACGGCCCTTACACGGACGTGCGCGTCTCCCACAGCTACGGAGTGCACAGGACCGCAGTTAGATCTCAGGGGTGTCCTGCAGATTTAAAAAAAACACTCAAACGCTGGACTTGGAGCGTTTGGTTGGTACAGAACAGAAAGAGGAGGAAAGAACGTCTCGAGATGGAGACTTAAGATGTCAGGAAGAAACACGGCCACCCCTGCCACAGAGGATGCTTCGGGCTGGGACTCCCCTCGCGCCGTCTAGCCCGCGGTGGGTGTTTGGCCCCAGCAATCCCTTCTTGTTCCTGGGCCACTGAAGTTGGTTTTGATTCCTCCAAACCTTCCCAATCCCACCGCCGCCCTCCTCCCCACCCTAACACTGTGCTCCCCAAGGGGCTCGTGAGCTCCCTCCAGGTGTCCGCGACAAGCCAGACACCTTCTTCCCGAGGTCGCTGCGAGACTCTCCGTGGTCCTGTCTGCTCCTCGTGGAAAGCCCACAGCAAGTGTTCCTGCCCGGTGTCGCTCAGTACAGCTGCAGAGGTGCCGATGCTGGTGAGACAATGTGCTCGGGCGCCCTCTTTACCCACCCCTCTCCTACCACTCTCTCACCTTCAGTTTTGTTTGCATTCCTTGGTCCTCAGTCCGCCGCCCTGGCAGGAGGACACAGCCTTCCGCCTCTCTGTTCTACATCTCCGCCGCCCGAGGCCTGGCAGCTTGAGAACAGCAAGGGAGGGGACCAGGCCTGAAGTCTGCGCCAAACTTGAAGTACAGAGGTCCCGTTCCTTTGCAAACACGTTCTTTTCTGGAGGCAGGTGTTACCACTTTTTAAAAAAGGCTTCCTTCCTTCCTTCCTCCCTGATGCTGGTTTGGTCTTTTCAGAGGCAAAAATAATATTTTCCCCAACAAAGGTGATTTTCCTCCCATGGAGCCCTCAGACAACTGAATTGATTTTTCAGGCCAAAACAATTTCAGAGTCTATTTATCTTCTCAGGATGATGTCCTGCACCGAGTCATTTTGTCATCTTTTTGCTGTGGGTTTTTGTAACAGAGAAGATTGTAGGCCCTTCACTCGGGAAAATAAATAGGCTCCACCTGTCTCCCTTGCTGGCAGGCCCTTTGCCCCAGTCTCAGAGGTAGAAAGTTCTGGAGAAGAAATAAAACAATGGCATCTCTGTGAAGGCAGGAGTAAGGGGCTTTTTCTTTTTTAGTTTTAGATTCATTTTCCCCACGAGCTCTACAAAAAGTGATTTTATGGGTAAAATTTAGTGAAGCTAAGAGGGAACCGTTGTAAAATAAACTATACAAAAGACCCAATTTCCACATTTTATTTTCTTCGTATTGGAAGATTTACAAGCAATCGGAACATGAATTTTACTTTTTCCTTATAAAATCAATGATCTACTGATTAAAAAGGAAACAACTTAAAAAGTCTCCACTTACGTTTGTCCCCACATGCGCTCTGTACATACACCTTTTGCGTGCATAGAAATCGAGTGCTATTTTTGGCCTTTTCTCAGTATTTTGGAGATCTTTTTATATCAACATTTTAAAATCATACTTCATCTTTAAAATGACTAAATGAGTTTCTATGATGTACCTGGTCAATTTATTTGCCCAGATCTTGACTGATAACTTTCTTTCTGGAAATTTAACACAGAGCTACTACAGACTGCTTCAAGGTGCATGGTTACGTGTTTGGGGGAGTAGATCTTATCGAGCAGGGGAACTGGTGCACTTTGTTTCAGCTGAGAGGTGTCAAGTCGAATTGGCAAGTAGATGTTGAGCACTTAACACATCTTGCCCGATCCTGCAGAGAGATTGGTAATAATAAAAACCAGTACGAGGTAGACTATAAACACGTTGATCTTGCCATTGTAAAATTGTCTGCCATTAGTAACATCTCTTCAGGCTTTCTTTTCTTTCTCTCCTTTTCTTCCTCCTTTCTTTCTTTCTTCCTTCTTTTCTTTCTAGCTTTTCTTATTTCCTCTTCTTCTTCTATTGAACTCTACATGAATAGCGTTGATGATATCACAAAGCTAGAGGCTTTGCCCTGAGTGTCATCCTCTTGAATTTAGGTGTGAGTAGTCTGGTTTTACATCTGCTCATTCTTCACTGATTCCTAGCAAGGTGCGGCTGTCCCATGCTGGGGTTGAGGACTACATCGCCCATCGCTGGTAGCCACGAGTTTTACCCTTGCCTGTAGCTGTAAGTTCCCAGCACTCTGTGGCTTTCTCCTCCTAACCCGGATTTCATCTGTCCAGTCCACTTGACTTCTAGAGCAACTTCATGCCTGTCCTTAAAGCGTGTCTCATGCCTGTACTCGTCAGCTTTGTTGTTATTGAGACATCATGCTTGACAGCCACAGTTTGAGGGAGAAGTGTACTTGGCTCGTGGCTTCAGAGGATGCAGTGCACGGCCGACTAGTTTCAAGGCAGGAGCATGACGGAAGAAGAGCTTGGTGGGGCAGATGCTCAGGTCATGGTGGCCGGGAAGCAGAGCAGGGGAAGAGTGCCGCAGAAGAAGGGGCCAGGCACCAGATGGTGACCAAAGTCACAGCCCCATGACCGGCAGCCACACCCGGAAGTATGCTCCACCAATCCCCTGCTGGTCCCCAAAGTCTAAATGTCATGCATGCCCAGGGTGGGAACAGCTGGGCACACAGTCTCCCATGTGTGCATGAAGCACCTTCCCCAGTTTGTCCCCCAGCTGCTGTCCTCTTGTGCACATGCACAGATGCAGAAGGTCCACCAGGACAAGCCTGGCCTCGCTCTGCACCCGCCTTTGGTTCCTGCAGGAAAATATGGGCAGAGTGAGCATGTAGCAATTCCATGTTTAGCTCCAGAGTGCAGTTGTTCAGAAACCCAGTCTGCTCCACCTCAGCTGCTTTGCCTCTGCCGATCTCCCCACACACATTATTCCTTACATCCTGGGAAAGGACTTTGCTCTAAAACATCACCTCTCTACCATGTAGATTTTGAGAAAACTCTGTGCTCAGATCTGTAGCTTCGTTCTTGATACGGGAAGGGAAGTTTGGGGAATTTGGTAAGATTTTTATTGTCTTAATAAAAGCTAGTCTCTTAAGACTAATGGCGTGCTATTGACTAAAGAAAAGCCTACTTTGTAGTTCAATATTTCCCATATTTTCAGGTCTACCTGTCTTTTTCTAGAACCAAGGTACTTTACTGATTCAAGAAGACTCAGGATGTCATGGCTTCCTGGGAATGAAAATACGTGGAAAAAGCCCAACAACATATTGTATTTTAAAACATTGCTCAGAGAATACACTATAAGTGCTCCCATCACAAAAAAGATTCATGTGAGGTAATACATGTGTTAGTTAGTTCAATATAGTTGTTCCACAAAGTGTAGGTATTTGAAAAAATAATGCCATATACAATTAATATGCTGCCTTCAATTTTGTGTGCCAGCTAAATAAATAAAATACTGGTAAAAACAAAAGCCTAAAGGCAGTGAAATAATGGCTTTGAAGTGCAAGGAAAGAAAGAGAGGAGAAATTTGTCATTTTAAATAATTAATACCTAATATAATTTTTTTCAACATGCACTGCAAGAAATGCTAGAGCAACTTCTTCAGGCTGAAAGGAAATGATTCTAGATGGAATCTCAGGTTTTTTTTTAAAGAAGAAATGAAAAAATATAAGAAATAATAAACATTTTGGTAAATATTCTTAAAATTATTTTTCTCTTAATTTCTTTAAAATTCATAACAACTGTTTCAGGCTAGTATTAGAACAATCATCTTCTCTTTTAACTTTTTTTGTTTTTTATCTTATTACTACATGTTTGCAATTCATGCAGTTTACAGTCATCTTGGGGAGCAGCCACAGGTACATAATCCGGTTTGTTCCTTTTTTTAATCCCTTCTCCTTTCCTTCCCCTCCCTCTCTCCTCTTCTACTTCCCCTATTCCATTTGTCTGTCCTGTGGATATTATTAACCTTAGCTCATGTTATGGCCTATAATGCTTACATGAATCGAGTTATTAGACTACTGTACATGGCACATCTTTTCTAGTTATTTCCCCTTCCGCCCCCTCCCCTCAGGGACCACTAGACACTGCTTCCCTGTTGCAAGGGAAACATCTCCTTGTGACCTCCTATCCATCCTTTATTACTCTCCTTGCTTGTACTTTGCCTCACTAAAATAAGAGATTCCATACAGTATTTAAGCTTGCGTGTTTTGTTTAGTTCACTCAATATTATATTTTCCAAGTGCATCTATTTTCCTACAAACATCTGAAATTTGTCTTTCTTTATAGCTGAGTAGTATTCCATCATACATGCACTTGGAAAACTTTTTACAACAGCTAGTGTTTAATAGTTGTATATGCCAGGTATGTTGCTAAGAAGTTTAAATGAAATAACCAAGATACGTTTTAAAAAATATTCCCATTTCAAAGCTGAGGAAAGCAGTGCTCCCAGAGGTCTTATGCTGCACACCTAGTAAGTGGAAAATTGAAATTCAAATCCAGCCTAATTCTAAGACCTGAACCCTCATATTCTACACCTAAAGGACAGAAAGGAAAGGTTGTCATATTTTTGTTGCGGATGTTAAGGGGGACTTCAGGATTACCGCTGAGATCTTCTAATCAACAAGACAACTGGCGTTCTCAGCCCTTGAAGTGGACCCTATCCAGGAAGGGGCTGTAGGATCTAACACCAGGAAGGACTGCAGAGGCAGTCAGGTCTCTCAGTCACACACATTCAGCTATTCTGTGAAGAACGACAACTTGCTGTCTAAAGGTGCCACACAGATAGCTTTTGAGTCAAGTATGGAGAAGCGTAGTCTCTGGAGTAGGTGACAGGTGCTACAAGACGGCACGCAGACCGCCTCAGGGTGCGTCCATGTCTGCGTCAGTGGCAAAGGTCCTGGCTGGCCCACTAATGTGTTCTCCACAGTCAAAGAACACTAACAGAACTCTAAAGCATCTTGTGTTGCTGCTTCTGTCATTTATATGGTCTCCTGACACACTCAGTCGTTCAGAGTCTCTCCCTGTGGTTGTACTTTCCTGACACAGCCGGGCCAAGGGGGGCTGGGAACTGATTCCCCGTCCCCCTGCCCCCCCCCCCGCACGGAGAAGCGGCAGGGCAGGAAGAGCCCTTGGGTGGTTCCATTTGGGTCTCTGGATATACATGCAAATGCATTTGAGTTTAAATAGTATCATAGAGCACAACAATTACCCAGCTGTGGTAGAGTATACGAGTAGAAGTTAGATACTCCAGGGACCCCAAAAAGTCTTCAGTAGCATCTTTTATTATCTCTGCATGTTTTTGTTATTATCAAAGAGCTCTGAGCCTTCATATAAAAATTCAGAAAGAGCCACAGTGCCCTCAGAAATGCAAAAGAACATGAGAAGTCACAAAGTGAGTTGAACTTACTTTTGATTCTCGAGACTTCCTCCCCAAGCCTTGCCTCCCCGACTCTACTCCTACCTCAGCCAACAGTTCCTTTTATTTATTTAATTTTTTTTGGTATCAGGAATCAAACTCAGGACCTTGTGCTTGCTAGGCCGGCGCTGTGCTGCCGAACTGTATCCCCGGCCCAACAATCCCTTTTTAAGCAAAAACAGAAGTTCTTTTTCCAGGCTCTTTCATTTTTTTTTCTTCCATTATGTAGTGTTCCTTTCATTTTGTTGTGTATTCCGAGTTTGCTTCCTTCTCTTGCCACTTGACATATTTAATGAGCATATCTAAGAAGCACTGTGATTAACACTAGCTTAATATATGAAAAGAGAAAGAGTACTGTAATGGTAGATACATTGTGTCAGCTTGAGAAGTTTAGAAGTTTTCACTTTGTAAAACTCCTTACCGTGTTCTGGAGGAGGGCATGGAGATCCTGTGAGTGCTATCCCCACCTTGGGTGGACAGCCTGCTTACAATATAAGGGAGGAAAAGAGGCTTGCTCCTCACCCCCATTTTGCTCTTGCTGTCTTTGCTGTCTTCTGCCACCTTGAACTGCTGCCCCTGTGCCATGGCACTCTTCTTTTGGGGCCAGGTGATTACAGACTGAAACCTCCACAAACTGTGAGCTAGGTAAACTGCATCAGGGTATTTTGCCTCAGCAACGAGAAAAGTAACTAAGACAAGCACTTTCCTCTTCAGGCTTAATTGGAGCTCTCTGTGTGTTGATGGGCTAAACACTTCCTTCACTCTGTGCTTCCTTGTATTTCTAAATCAAGCTGTTTAAAAGGGGTCAGTTCTACATGGCTGCAAAGAACATTTCAGTGCAGAGACCAATACATCTTGCAGGGCAGACAGATGAAAAAAAATGGGTGAAAAAGCTCATGTCCAAAAATCGAAAGAAGCAAGGACTATGGCAAATCAGAAGCAAACATCCCATCAAAACTGGAAAAGCGCTACTCAGCTCTGAATGATAGTTTTCATGTAGGAATGTACCCCTGTATTCCTGAATCTATTATGAAGTTTTTATGAGAAAGCAGAATTCTTAATTGTGGTATAATTCCTTCATTTGAAAAACACCATGAGACCCAATTAGATATTGTCAGAGATGCAGCCAAAGAACTGCCAATTTGTGACCCTTCCAAATCTTTTACTTTCCACTTAGCTTAGCAGGGATGGGGCCCCATCAAACGTATGGTCAAAAGCACCCCAACCCAAGTTTTACTCTTGGCATTTTAGAATGCAAGATTAGTGACTTTCATTGATCCATATATCTTATGAATTCCTATAACAAAACTGAGTGATGAGTATGCAAAGACAGCGTTTTATAAGCTCATATTCTTCTAAGTTCTCCTCTTGTTGACATCTTGTTGAAGTTGGAGTCTTCTTGTCTAGTCAGTCTGATTTCTATGATTATTTTGTCATTATCATTGGAAAGCCTGGTAAGTCTTTTCCATATTCATCCATAATCCAGCCCATCCACATTCTAGCTCAACCATCTGAACTTCTTTCTCAGTCCCCGTTTGTCTGAAGATAGTAAATAATGTGACAGTAACTTCCTCTGCCAAATTAAATTGAAGCCTGAGTATGCTTACTGGTTGCACCTCAAGAACATATAGTACTGTTGCTGGGTGTGGTGGCGCACACCTGTACTCCCGGCTCCCGGGAGGCTGAGGGAGGAAGATGGTTGTGAGTGCGAGACCAGCCTGGGCTACAAAGTGAGCTCAAAACCAACCTGAACTGCATAGCGAGACCCTGTCTCAACAAGACCAAAAAAACCCCCCCAAAACATGTAGTACTGTTGATAGGTTACCTACCTCGTCCAGCTGAATATGTGGGTCAAAGTTATTCTGAGTTGCCCACTAGAAGAGCGTTCTCTAAAATGTGTTCTACAAAATTTTAGATCCGAAAGCTCTGTGGAAAGTGTGTACATGCACTGCATTAGATATTCATATATGTTTAGAAAAAATGGCAAAATATCCTCTATATATGCAGATCTATGCACATGAGCACACACACACACACACACACACACATCACACAAAACTGCCACACTTCCATCTCATAAATTTATCATAAAATTGACACTTTTAAAGATATAAAGAGTTATAAACATAGAATCTCAATGAACTTTAAATCAATGTTTCCCACTGAGTTATTACATAATCCAGGAACACATTCTTGTGTAATACCCACATACATATCTGTGGAAAACGCTTTGGGCATTGTTGATTAGAACAAACAATATGACTACCCCACACACGAAATCTATGCAACTTTCATTAATGAAAATATGTGTTTTGCTTGATGCTAAAATATACTGAGTAGTTTGATGGTTTTGCATTTGCTCTACTGAATATTCTCCAATTTCAAACAGAGTCCAATGTGGGACTCCATGAAATGTCATCATACTGATTTACACACCAGTTCACAGGACAAAGAGCATTTTCACAAGTACCTCAAGTATCTCAGGCAAATGCATTCTGTACTTTGTGTACTCCCTTCAAACAATACAGAAAGAAATGCGTTGCTTAAAGCTGATCAGCACACAAATACGAGAATGTGGTTCCTCTGGCGTCTGGTACACAGATACTTCAAAATTCAAGTTCAACTCTGTAATCCCAGAGAGCGCGGAGAGGCTGCCCCTAGCACCACTCCTCCGAAGTTCTGTGTGAGTCTGTGGTCCTAAGAACCGCCTCTGTTTAGGACAGCGACTGAAACCACTGGCTCGTACTTGCAAAAGAGGCCCAGTGGGAATCTGCAATGAGTATGAATTAAAAGGCAAAACCAGGGCTGGGGATTTAGCTCAGCAGC
Source organism: Chinchilla lanigera (assembly GCF_000276665.1). Lineage (NCBI taxonomy): Eukaryota > Metazoa > Chordata > Mammalia > Rodentia > Chinchillidae > Chinchilla > Chinchilla lanigera. Next base: position 8,721,708 of record NW_004955476.1, read on the forward strand.
ACAGCACCTGCCTGGCAAGTGCAAGGTCGTGAGTTCGATTCCCAGAACAGGAAAAACCCAATAAATAAATAAATAAATAATAAATAAATAAATAAATAAATGGGCAAAGCCACAGAACTCATTATAAACCTCCAGCTCATGCCCAGGGAGCAGAAGCATCACGAGTTCGTGTTTGTACATGAAAGCCTGGTAGGCAGGTTAGAAATATGAGTAAGACATATTTTTTACTCCAAGTAACTCAGGAAAAAAAGTAACCAACAGTTTTAAGACACGCATGATCCACTGCCAAAGAAGAAAATCAGAGGAGATAGCAAATGAGGAAGCTCAAGCAAGGAGGTTGACAGCTGTGAAATAAACCCTGAGTTTCACACCTGGAGATGGCTAATGGCCTTGGAGAGGGCAGACACAGTATCACAATTGCTAGGAAAGTTGCTCACAAAAGGTTAATCACAACTACTTTCACCTGACAATACGCACCTCACCTGGAACCTAAGTTTAGAATTTATTGTCATTTGGTCAGAAATCTCTGAGTTGTAATAAACCTCATGAGTTACAGCATGGCAATGTGTTTAAAAATGCTTTCATGCCTACCTTCTTTTCAGACTGCAGAGAGCAGTTAAATGCTCTATTTTTCAAAACTCATATGTGAATTTGTCTCTGCTGTCTAGAGCAGAAATTGAAGGACGCTTTCAAAATGCATCAGCTTCGGCAGCTTTTCCCTTAGACACAGGCTTTCATGTAGCTGACCTCAAAGATCATTTACTCAGGCCAGTTCCACACATGAATCTGCCCAGACTGTGAGGAAATCTCCCCGCTTCTCAGCTGCATGTGTTCCGTCTCTGGCCGGACACCGAGGAGAGTGCACAACTCCCATTCTCAGGGCTGGTGCTGCTTTGAGGGCAGCCCTGGCAGAACCAGGGAAGACCGCACCTAGGATCTGTGCCTGTGTTTCCCAGCTCACAAAGAGAAAGACAACAGTGGCAACAGACTGTTTCCCACAAGGGTTGGATGTCCTGTAGACCACTGTTCACCCAACCTTCATAAATTACTCGTTGGCTCTTTGGAATGCTCTGTTTATTCCTGTCTTGGCGATTCCTGCTCAGCCTTTGTGATCCTCCTCCAATCAGCCCTTTACTTTTGCAAAGTTTGCCTGACCATTACAAGTCTACAATCTTGCTTAAAGCACTACATTTACTTATTTTTTTAAAACCGTGGGTTTTTTTCCCCACATATTTTAAGAATGACTTTGCCTTGTCTTGAATATCCAAGCCTCCTCAGAAATGATGGAAGCAAACGTGCATTAAATGGCTATGACAGCTTCTATAACTGCCTTACATGGTTGGAAATATCCTCTCTCCCATAGACAAGGAACTTGAAACTCAGAGGATTCTGAAGTAAAGTGGCAAGAAATGACCAATCCCAGACTGGATGCTGGCTGGCCCCTTCACTGCAGTGCTCCTATGCCAGCTGAGGTGCACAATCTGGATTGTCCACTTGACTGGATGAAGAGAAGCCTGAAGAGGTGACTGGATTTTGAGGGTGCTGAGCCCTTGGTGTTTTGAGTACATGGCTGAATGGGCTGGTAGCAGTGAGGGCTTGGTTGAAAGAGCCAGGTTATTGGGGGAATCCCTTTTGTGGGGTTAAGCTTCATTGTATCCATTCATTGTCTTGGGAACCATCTAGGGAATTCCTGGGGCACACTTCTTGGTTTGTCTGCATGTGTCATGAAAGTGTGACCTTGGGTCACATACAACTGGCTTGGGTTCTATAACTGGCTCTCGGGCCCTCCTCTCTGGCACTGTTCCCCTCCTCTGCGTCACAGCTGCCCTAAACTAAGCGTCTCTGCTCTGCAATGCTCTTCCTCCATGACGTTCCTGCCCGGGAGCCAGCTGGCTATGAACTGGACCTCCTGGAACCAAGAGCCATACTAAACCTCTTGTCCTTTAAGTTTTGGATGTCAGGTACTTTGTCGTAGCAACAGGAACGCTGACTAGTTCACCACGGAAGAGCCTGTCTTTGCTTTGTTCCTTCCCTCTCAGTCACTTCCTGGCTCTCAGGAGGTGGGTAGCTTCCTCCCACCATGCCATCTACCATGATATTTCTGTCTTGGAGCCGGACGACCACGGACTGAAAGATCTGAAACTGTGAGGCAAAATAAACCTCTCCTGCTGTGAGCTGTGTAGATCAGGTATTCGGTCACAGTGACACAAGCTGACCAAGAGACTGCCACAGCAGAGGCTACAGACCTTGCTGCATGTATGAAGGGTTTGTGTTTTAATGAGAAAGAGATATACTCCCCCATTTCTTCATGGGTTCAGAAGTAAAAGCATTGTGTCCACCAAGAAAGTGAAAGATCACTGATGCACCATGGAGGACAAAAGGCGAGAAATGAAGACCTTTTGAAAATTAAGGCCACTGAACATAACAGGCTGGTTGATAAAAGAAAAAGTTCTATGTGCTAATGGTCAGAGATTATATAAGACATAAGCCCTTCTTTAGTGGTGCTGCCTCAATATCAAAGAGTATCAAAGAGACATATGGTATATTTCAGACACATTAGTGATATTTAAAAAGCCAGGCTGGCTGAAACATCCCTGTGGTTCCTAGAACTCAAAGCCCTCCCAACGTTTTATTTCTTATTTTCAGGAACTTTTATTTTCTACTATGTGCCAGTATCCCCTGGTTAAGTAAAGGAGATGCTATGTCATCCTTGCCTTTGAAGAGTAAATTGTCTATTTTAGGAAATATCCATAATAGAATCTGATGTGAGGGGTGATATTTTAGGAAACATCAGCAGTGGAGTATGAGGAGAAGATCAGACACAAGGAAGTATAGTGCTGTTACAGAGAAAGGACTAATCAACTCTGTCGAAGTGGGTCAAAGAAGGCTTTTGATGGAGTTGCTTGGGTTGAGTTTTAAAGCACTAAAAGACTTTGGTAAGAATGTTCAAGACAGAAGAAACTATATTGCAAAGGCATTGTAGCGTGGAAAATCAGGGCATTCTCCCAGAAGTTGGGGCAGCTCCCTTACTGTACAAGGAGCATGGGCAAGGGATGGGGGGATGAGTAGCACCAACCTGCCTTCCATAAGCTTCCTAGGAAAGAACTTCTTAATACAGACTGACTAAAAATCAGCAACTAATTTTTTAAGAAAAACTATATACTTTAATATATTTCTGAAAAAAAATATGAAAAGACCAGGTAGAAATATAGATTGTTTGGTGGGACCTACTCAGGCAGAAGGCAAGCATCAGCAGTTCTCCACACACAGGAATAGGTACTCAGGTAAGAGAGTGAGGAGTCTTGAAAGAAGTGAAGATGTCACCATGTTGGGACCTAAACAGTGGTGGGAAGGGGAAGGGGGGAAGGAATGGCACGTGAGGAAATAGTCAAAGTGTGTTGTATGCATGTAGATAAATGCCAAATAAAACCCACTATTCTCTCTAATATGTGCTAATTTTTTTAAAAAGATTGCATTTGAGTTCATCGTCCTAGCTACAGGTACAACTGAACAGATGAAGCCTGACCATCCTACATTCTTGCAACCATTCAGCAAGCATTTATGGAATGTTTGTTTTGTGCCAAGACTTGCTTTAGATGCAAGGAATACAACAAGGAATAGAAAGCTCTTTCCTGCTGCTTGGACCATGTGTTCTGGAGGAAAGAAACCAAACAATCCACAGAGAAGTGAGACTATGACAGGTTGATAAGTGATATGGAGAAAAAGAAAACAGGAAAGGAGGCTAGTGAGTGTGTGGACACGTGGAGGAGGGGATAATGGTTTCTAAAAATATTAAGAGCTCTCTAATAAAGTAGTGTTTTAGGAAATGGAATGAAATAATGGACCAGGATGCACAGCTTAGGAAGAATATGTCACATTCCAAATAAATTTTAGGAACGTTTTCTCTAGTTTTGTGAGGTATGCTAATGATGTTTTGAGGTTGCAGTAAACCTGTATAACAGTGTTGGGACTATGGCCATTTTCACTATGTTGGCTCTTCATATCCATGAGCAAGGGATAACTCTCCATTTTCTGATGTTCTCTTCAATCTCCTTTTCAAGAGTACTGCAATTTTCAATGTGCAGATCTTTTATTTCCTTGGTCAGATTCCTATGTATTTCATTTTTTGGATGCTGTTGTAAAGGGTGTGGCTTCACTGATTTCTCTCTCAGTGTGTTGTTTGTGTACAGGAATGCTATTGATTTTTGAGTGTTGATTTTGTATGCAGTTACACTGCCGAATTTGGTTATTAAGTCTAGAAGTCTTTTGGTAGAGTTTTTCATGTCTTCTATGTAGAATATCATGTCATCTTCAAAAAATGATAATTTAAATTCTTCCTTTCCTATCCTTATTCCTTTTACTTCTTTCTCTTGTCTAATTGCCCTGATTAATGTTTGCAGAACTATGTTGAATAGGAGTGGTTATAGTGGACATCCTTGTCTTGTTCCTGATTTTAGAGTGGAAGCATTCAGTTTTTAACCATTTAGTATGATGCTTGCTCTTGGTTTGTCATAGATGACTTTTATCAGATAAAATTTATCTGATATTTATTGAGATAAAGACCATCTGTTGCAATTTTCTGTAGGGTTTCTTCTCATGAATGAGTTTTGAACTTTGTCAAATGCTTTTTCTCCATTAAATATGGAGATGATCATATGATTTTTTTTCCTAGTTTTGGTAATATGGTGCATTTCATGTATTGATTTACATATGTTGAGCCATCCTTGCTTTCCTGGTATGAATCCTACACGGTCATGGTGTACAATCTTCTTGATGATTTGCTGCATTCTGTTTGTCAGTATCTCACTGAGGATTTTTGCATCTATGTTGGTTAAAGAGATTGGCCTGTAGTTTTCTTTTTTGGTTGGGTTCTTCTCTGGTTTTGGAATCTGGGTAATACTTGCCTCCAAGAATGATTTTGGAAGTATTGCTTCCCTTTCAATTTCTTTAAAGAGTTTCAGCATTAGTGGTAAAAGTTCTTCTTTAAATTTTTTTGTAGAATTCAACAATGAATTCATCAGGGCCTGGGCTTTCTTTGTTGGTAAAATTTTAATTACATTTTCAATTTCATTAGCTGATATTGGGTTATTTAGAATTTTTATATCTTCTTGATTTAGTTTTGGCAATTTCATTGTGTCTAGGAATCTGTCCATTTCTTCTATGGTTTCTATATTATTAAAATATAGGTTC
>NW_004955476.1:8728477-8815780 GCF_000276665.1 Chinchilla lanigera
AAGATAGTTATACAGCTGGCTTCTCTTAGTTCATTGAAAAGAAAGGTTTGAGCTAATATTGTCTGGACAAAACATCATGTCTATATCTTGTAGTCTGATATATTACTACAAAGATAAGAATATGCAATATATTAATTATTGTTACTATCTTACTAGACTGTTTTGAAACTGTTTTATTGTTATTTTTATTTTTATATTTTTCTTTCTTTCATTAAAATATACAAAGAATATGTTAGAGAATCACAGAGGAAGTCTGTATGGCCGGAAGGACAGGTGCAGGGAAGAGAACGGTCAAGGTGAGACCAAGCGGGGAAGGGCCAGTACAGGCGGGACTCAGGTTGCCTGGCCAGTTTGCACTTATGGCTATTGTCTAGACATCATTATTTAAAAGACCCTCTTCCTACCCCCAAATAACACCAGCTGGGGTAACAAATGATGTGACCATCCTGCTCCCTGGTGAGCTTGTCTTAAGAGGCCCAAAGCACTCGGGGGACTTTCAGCAGAGGGATGGAACAATCTAACTCACCACTTAGATCACCACAGGTTCTGGGTTCAGGAGGGGCACTGAGACAATCTGGACAGGAGAAGAGGATAGTTTGTGCAGGGAAGTCAAGAGGGAAAACAGCAGAGAGCACAGATTCTAGTTCATTTTTATGATGAGGATTTGTTGATAGATGGGATTCAAGGGGTGGAATACTCAGGAACCCTCGGATGTGTTCCTAGACTCTCTGTGTATTTTTGGTGTTTATTTCTGACCTTGACTGTTTCATCTAAGAAGTAAGATGGGTTTTATATTTTATCTTTAAGTAATTGCAAATCTACAGAAAAAATTGCAAAGTTAGTATAAAAATCTCTATAAACCTTTCATGCTTCTTCCCCATGAGTGACTCCAAGATCTGGACACAGACTTCCTGGAATTTATCACCTAATCTCTCCAAAAGGGGATTGCCCTTAATGCCAGAAGAGATAGTCCTCAAGTTTGAAAGCTCTCAGAAAGCTAGCAATACTCTTGGAATTGCTTATTCCACACTTAAGAATCTGTCTTAAACACAGAATCATTTAATGGAAGCAAATATATGTTTGCTAGAATCCTAACAACTGCATGTAGAAAAAAATGAAAATGTAAGTGATGGAAATGCTCACCCCTAGAGAGAGAGTTGTATGAATTATGACAGAATAATAGACAAGAAAACAGGTCTTATATATAGAATAATATAGAGACATGGGAAATTATATAATGATAGGTTAAATAGAACACTATAAGGTAAATGCATATTGATTGCCATATTACAAATGTCTATGCATATGACAGCTAATATAAAAATCAAAATTTTCACTTATAAAGTGGCAGAGTTTTCAAAATGCTAATCCTTATTTGCAATAACAACAAGAAGGACAAGTGTCCAAACTAAGAAAAGACCTTACTTTGATTCAGTGAGCCAGTTAATTCCTGGCATTTCCTCCTGCTGTAAAATCTCCTGGTCTCATGTGCATGAGAAGAGAAGGAAGGAAGAGAAAAAGAAGGGAAGAGGAAGAGGCTGGAGGCCAAGGAGAGGTGGAGGAGCCCTGCATTCCCCAGTGTCTCTCACATTCCCCAGGAAGCCATGCTCCTTAAAGTAGCCAGCCCCATTCCCTAGACTATGGACAGACTCTTTCAGCACGCCAGGGTGTGCAGGGTGTGTGCGTGTGGGGGCATATATGTGTGTGTGTGCATGTGTGCATGTGTGCATGTGTGTGTGTGTGTGTGTGTGTGTGTATGTGTGTGAAACTGAGGAATGAATCCAGAGCTGCACCCATGCTGGGCAAGCGTTCTACCATTCAGCTGTATCCAGCCCCGTACAGTAGATTTTAACACATGCCAGATCATGTGATCACTAATGAATTAACCTTCCACCCCAGAGTGCTCCCTTTCCAAACCCCTCAGTGTTCTCTGGGTATCCCTGAGGCCCATCAGGGAATGTATGAGCTCCACATTATTTTTGTAATAACATGTTTGTCTGACTGTTTCATTTCTATATTCTCATGAATGTAACCACTGAAGGCAGATGTGAGAAACCCGGCTGTCTTCCAGGAAGTCCTGCACTGAAGAGGTTTGCAATGGGCATAAATGCCAGTCTTATCACCAGATGGCTTTTGTTTTGGAAAATGGATCGTTTTAGTTAAAATATGTATTATCGTTCACTTAAAATGAGTTAATAAACATTCTAATGTTATAAATTTAACTTTTAACACAAAAATATCAACAGATCTAACCTTCATAAAGCAAAATTCTGGAGTTCTCAGTAATCTTGAGGAGCACAGAGGAGGCCTAAGAGAAAATCATTTGGGCACTGTTGCCACAGAAAGGCCCTCTGTGACCTTCCTTGGTTGTCCCTTTCTCCCACGCAGGTTCACCGCTTGCGCTGCATGGCTGTGTTCACTCTCCCGCCAACCGTTGTCCCCGCCTCCAACACCCCCTTCCTGATTTCTCCACCCCATCCTTCCGTCAGCCAGGCGTCAAGCTGGAAGCCCCGTCCTCCTGGCTGCCTGACTGCTAAGTCCAGGACTGCCCCTTTCTTCCCACGTTTCTCCATCGACTCCGCCCACTCATCACAGCCAGAAGGGCCGCCGGAAACAAACCAGTGTCCTTCTGTCTGCCTCTCCCGACCATTAACCATAGCCTCGTTCGTCTCGCTTGACTGTGCTCCCGCAACCAGATCAGCGCTCCGCACGCCGGCCCGATTGACTGCGTTTCCCCCGGCCTTTGCCAGTCACTGCGGACCAGCTCCTCCCGGCCTCACACCCGCCCTTCCTCCCTTTCTGCCTCGCCTGCCTCCCTCACCCCAGGGCCTTGTTCACTTCATCACCACTTTCACCACCTCACAGTTCTGCACCGGCCTGTGACGCTGTCCTGTTTCCTATCACAAAATTCTCCTAGGTTTGCCACAAGTTGATTCACTTCTCTCATCCCACTGTGTTTCCTCCTGGTCCCTCCATGACCGCGTTCTTCCCTGGACATCAGCATCTTGATCCAACCCTCTTCCAACCTGCAACCCTCATTCCCATCTCTGCCTCGGTCCCCTGGCAGTCTTTCCCGCCATGTCTTTCTACCTGCGCAAATTATTCCCTTTCATGAAAGCCCGACTATGTCCTCTGCCTGCTTGTGCCACTCAGCATACTCAGAGCAGCACTGTGGATGCTCCTTTACTCTGTACCATTCAGTTATCTCAAGGGTTGGGACTCAGTTTCATCTCCTTGGTTAGTGTTTGTCTAGAATGTGGTGTTGAGGAAGGTTCTAGGTCTCAGAAGGAAATGAATGCCATGATTGATTAGTGATGTCTGCCAGTAGGCCCAGGCAGAGAGAGAAGGACTTACTCAGCAATTGCTAATGGGTTCCTGGACACTGGTCCGTGTTTAATCTCATGGGTGAGGCTAATGCATTCCACCAATCCCATCACCGAGTCTTTTCTTAGTACAGATACACGGGATGCATTGAATCCTGAAGTTAGAAAACGTTCTGATCGGTGCTTCTACCCTTCCTAACTTCAACTCAGAGCCCAGCAGAACCCCTGGCCTGCTTCATCTGTCCACTTTCAACTCCCTCTTCACGGGCAAAGGGAGAATCAGTCTACTCAGGAGGTGTCGGCCGCCTCACTTTTCTTTCTGCCAAGCCTGTGCTGGGGACACAGCAATTCCAGCTCTGCCACTTGCCCTTTGGTTCCCAATGCGCACATGCCTTTTGTCTGGTCATTACCGGAATCACAGTCTAAATGGTAATTTTCCAAGACGGAGTTTGTCTCTAAACGTAACCACCACTGGCACATTTCGCACCCACAACAGAACTGCATCGAAGTAGGGGGCTAAAAAAGGAAACGTGCCGCTTCCTATAATTTGGAAATTTCTGGAGCCCTGTGCCATGGCACAGTAGGGAATATGATCATGATCTATGGTTGTTTCCACTTGCCATCTTTACAAAGGTCCCACACACTCACTTTGCAGGAGATGTCACCAGATTCTTAGTAATAGCAGTCACCTCAGTATGGAGATTTCAGCAGAAGTGAAAGCCACAAAAATAAACATTTGTTGAATGATAACATATCCAGAAAGCTCTAGATACAATCAGTGAAAACCTCGGTCCTGAAACTATATCAAAGCCATTTTCTTTGTTATTGTTGTTATTGCTTTATCTGGAAAAATCCATAATATTTCAGTAAACCTTCTGCAGCTTTCGCATGATTCTGGGTGCCAACTGGGTTCCAGCTACTTCATCCACACAAGTAGAAAGAGAAAGAAATGCATTTGATACTTCTTCCAGCTTTAAAGTTCATGATCAATCATCTAAATTGATATTTTAAGTATTGAGCCTGTGAAATGAAATTATTTCAATTAATATTTCATACAGAAAGTGTTTTGGGATGAGAGACCGAGCTTAGATTTCAAGCACTCGGAGGGAGCATTTGGCTACTTGGAGGCACGTGCTTTAATTAGCCTACCTGCCTACTCTTTTGGAAAATAGTTGATAATTGCAGAACTGGGCAAGATTGCATAGGATCACCATCCTGGCACTCGGTACAGTGTTTACCAAGGCATAGTGGCTTTTTACAGTTTTCTTGTCTGCTCATTCCAAATGCAATTTCAAAAGCAGCAAAATCAGAGCTGCCGCTGCGGATTTTGTCAACTGATTCAACCTGAAAGGTCTCTTCTCAGCCCTTCACTTGTTCATGTTATTGTCTCTACCTGTGTCTCTCCTTCCTTCAAGCATTTTTAGTGAAACCCCTGGGAATGACTAGCCCATCCTCCAGCAAGATAGTTCCCCAGGGGTCGTCCTTCCCTGAACTCTTGGGAGGTCTGGCCTCTCCCTACCCTAAGGGCCTCTTCCTTAGAAAAGCAAATCTGAGGTCCACAGCTTTCCTTTTTGAAATGTAAGCCTGTCTTCTCAGGCTTTCCTGCGTGTAGCTTGTCTCTGTCCTCTCGCAGTTTCCTCTGCCTGAAGCAGCACTTTCCCGACTGTTGGCACAGCCGAATTCTTATCTCTCACGTTTCAACCCACGTATTACTATCTCCATGAGGCCCTTGCTAACCCCCACCTCCCCAACAACTGCTACCCTCCATTACCGCTTATTTGCTCCCAAATTAACTTCAACAATTACATCATGCTTGGGATTCATTTTCCAATCTCTATCATCTGTTGCAGAATACCAGTGTACAAGGGTAAGGACTATGTTTATCTTCACCAGCTCACCTGTACCCTGAGCATCTGGAGCTAGGCCTACCACCAGGCAGTTCTCAGTGACTGCTATTTGAATGGATAAATGGAAGGTAGCACTGGAAGAGTAGAGGAATCAGTGGGGCTGGATCCGTCTTACAGTACTGGCTTCTTGCTGAGGGGCCTGGTCTTGGTTACTGTTGCCCCCACCCCTATGATGCAAGCTGGCATTGTGTGGATAGAGGTTTAAATTCGAGTCCTTCCACTTGCCAGTTCTAGAATTTGAGCACTTCTCCAGCAGTATCCAACCTGGTTCTTTATCTAGAATATGCGCTTCAAGGTGACTGTGAGGATAAAATGAGATCATGTCTAAAAAGGAGCATGATGGCTGCTGGATAAATATTAATTACTTTGCATCTCTGCTCTCCCCCCTCTAAGTGCACCAGCGCTCCTTTAACACTTTGGCTCAAGTGTGGGCAAAAGCATCTCCTCTTGGTGCTCCTTAGCACATCAGACACAGACTGGCACTTTACTAATTGCTAAGAGGAAAACAAAGGGTGATTAAATATAGAAAACAGAAGCATTCTAAAGCAATATGTCTTCTCCAGGGCAAGGTTTAGCTTCTGTGCCGGACTCAGAGGCCCCTGTCGCACTCCCAAAAGGCTCTGAAGGGAGAGAAACCCTACGGAACAAATTCTTTTCCTTCATCTCTCTGCTCATCCATTCATTCATTCACTCTTTTATGTTGGTTGCTTCTTAAGTATCAAGTTCAAGGGCAAACCCTTTAGTCTGCAGGTCACACAGTACTTTAGACAGAATGGATATCAGTAGTGCAGGGAAACTGATCGAATGTGGGGGAAAGGGTGTGATTGTGGTCCCTCAGGTAGGAAGTTTAAGGTTTTCAGACTTTCCGGCATATATGAGAGGGGAGCGGAACAAGACACCAGTTACATTTGAAAAAGAGCTCTAACTGCTGTCTTTCCTTCTTTATTCTGCTTTCCTTCTTTCTTCCTCTCTTTCTTGAATATAAAAATTTGAAAGCAGTATATTTGAATGTCCTAACAAAATAATATAAGATGCAAGTCAAATTCTTACATAAAGGGTGTGTGCCATGTAGGTGTATAGGACGCCTAGCAAACCTCCCCCAAGAGAAGGTGCCCATAATCAAAGGCCAAGGTTCACTCTGACCGAGGGTATGAGAGATGCCTTGACCAACTCCTGCCTGCTCTGCCATATGCAGAAGACACCAAAAATGTAGAGGGACAGAGCTCACCAGACGGTATTGAGGATGGACGAAAGGGTGGCCCAGGCCCAGACTTGGAGCTGGAAGGACCAAGACAGATAAGAGAACTTCAGGAACCATAAGGGCATCAGCGAGCTGCGGGGCTAACCGCTCACAGCACAGGGGTCCTGCGCTATTGCCAGCAGGAGAGGAGGCGTCAAGCAACCAGAGCAGGTGCTGTCCCGAACCTCCCACCTGCCAAGCGCACATCTCTGTGGCTGGACCTTGGGGAGCTCCAGGAGATGCACCTCCAGGGGACTGCAGGTGGCCAGGGTGCTGGTGGATGTGGACACGCAAGGAACTAAGAACGCCACTGCCCCTCGAAAAGAAGCATTTGCATATTCTAACAACCACTTTGGTGATATCACTGCATCACTAGAGAATGTCAGAACTTCCCCCCAGCTTGTCAGAAGGGGCCCTCTGGCCACCAGTCTTGGGAACAAGCTCTGGCTTATTCTGAGCCTGCTGACTGAAGGAGAGCTGCTCCTTCTGGTTTCGAGTTATCTTGCACATGAGCTGACTGTGACAGACATCTGCTATCTTTTGGGACTGGGACAGAGATCAGAGAAATGGGCACTGAAAGCCTCACCTTTGTTTCACAGTTCGCTCTCTACTTGGCAAGGGTGAAATCAACATCTCCACTCCCGGGCTGGAAGCTCCAAGAAGCGGGAGACCAGTGCATAAACACAACTCTCATGTCAGGCATAATCTGGGAAAGAACATCACACCAGAGGACACTCAGCCATAGAGAAGGTCATCAGTTTATTCAGTGTACATTTGCTTTCAAAACCTACCATGTAGCGGGCATTCTGCTTTGCATTAAGGTCATGATAATGAAAATAAAAGCAAATACTAGCTTTCACTTATTGAATATTTCCTTTACATAAATCTGTGCTGTATGTTTGACACACATGTTCCATGTGACCTTCAAACCTTCTCAGCAAGGGGATGTTATTTTGTCTGTTTTACAGATGCACTACCTGAGATTTGGACAGTTTAGGCAACTTGACAAATTATGCACTGCTAGTAAGTGGCAGAGCTAGGGTTTAAACCCAGGACCATCTGATGTCAAAAATCTCACTTTACAGGAATCTATCTTTTAACAAATAGGAACATCTCATCACTAGCAAATAATAGTGCAGAGAGGTGAGGGCTCCCATAGAGAGGATGTAAGGTATACAGGACCTTGAAGAGGAGTGCATGGTCCAGCCTAGGGTAGCAAGTAAAGCTGCTCAATACGACCCAAAGAGGGTGGCACCTCTGTGCCTTAATCTTGAATGACTCCCAATCATCCCAAAATCACAAAGTCAGCAACTATAGACACCAACTAATTTCCTTAAGTATACCAGAGGCAAAGCACTTAAGAAATAATCACACCATTGGAGAATTTCAGCAAATCACGAACGAGACAGGATAATGGGAAAAATGTAAATTCCAATGAATAGCTTAAAAGTGTAATGGGGCGCATGGTGAGCCTCCCAATTATCATTATATATCCTGTCAGGATGATCGATGCTGTGGAATATAATTCTGCTGAAATACTATCTATCTTGTCAAAAAGACAAGTTGTAGCTGCCATCAGGTAGCTCGGTGCTGCCTGGTACCCTAAAAGAAAGGGAGGCCATGCTGATTCTTAGGAATGGTGACAGTGGCATGAACTACTGAGGTGAGACAGTCACTAAGGGAAGGACTTGCCCTAGAGTGCCACCCCTGGATGCTGATCTCTTCCCCACCGTGGGAAGGTGGCCTTGAAAGCAGATGGCAGAGGGGCTGACTGTTGCTAGGCGACAGCAGAAGAGAGTAGACTTGAAACAGCAAGCAGAAACACAAAACAAACCCAGGAGTAAGGGCAGATTTATGTCAACAGGTACTGATCAGGATCGCTCCCAAAATATCAGGCCCTGCAGGCTCAGAGAGGGAGGACTTTATGTGGTTGCAAAGGGGAAGCACAGAGGTAGAGCACTTGGCTGTCTTTGATTGGTTCTTAAAGTGTGCATCACAGTGACCAGCTTTGCATCACACTGACCAGCCCTTTCTAAGAAACAGAAGCAACTGGAACTGCAACAGGAACTGTTACCTGGGCGACTAAGAAATTGAAGTATTCTGGCTGGGTGGCCATTTTCTGTTACAGACTGAGCCCCAGGCTAAGTCTCATCTCAGCTCTCCTATTGGTCAGTGGTGGGGTCTTGCGCCATTTCTTCCTTCTCTCTGGATCCGTTGCTCCATGAAAATCATCCAGTCCCAGAGCATAACCTCTAACATTCTTCCCATATCCCATAAACTACTCACTAGGTCCAACCCAGGACTGGAAGGGTCATCCACCCACCTAAGGAAAACTAGGAAAGTCCTTGGCTCATGCCTAGAGACGGCCTGGTCAAGTGATCACACTCTTTAGACCATAATTAACGACCAAGGAAGTGGCTTTCTGCCCTTTCTTCACCAATCAGAAAAGAATTATCAAGCAAAAATGGCGCCCTCTCTGATTTTTCACTAGAGCCCCATCCTTCCATATTAAAGGGAATTATATAAATGCACACACTGCACATACCTGAGTCTTCAGCAGCTGCTGAGTAAACACCACTTCTGCCCACTTTCTCTAGGACATTGGGTAGCGACCGTTCAATGGACTTGTCCTTTTTAAACACTGATTCTCAAAAATTTTTACTATGAAGATGGGAAATGAATAAAAATTGCTCTTGTCCAGACCATTCCACTCAGCTAGAGAGACCGATCGATCTTGTGATGACTCTTAGAAGCTGGCTAACTTTGGTCTCTTACAAGGATTCCCCAAATAGCATTCAACATTCCTTCCTGGGTTCCAAAATTTTTGCAAAGAGCCAATCAGAAGGCTTCCTAGCTATCCTGATAGTTCTGATAGGGACAGTTGGAGGAGCCACCTGTGGCCACCCTGCCTGCCAACCCCTGTCCTCAGTGAAGTGGGTGAGCACTGAGGCGGGGCAGCCTTAACTTAGAAGAATGAATAGTGGAGGAATTTCCTCTACAGTTTCAGAGAAAAAAGGGGGGGAAAGACTAATGGATTTCTTCCAAGTTTACAGTTAGTTCAAATGCTCCATCATCTCAATGACATAGTAAAGATTTTTAAAGATTAGGACTCTACTTACAGAAAATCCTGCCTGTTGAGATATCTACTCTCAATTGTCAGCTTGATGGGATGAATAGATGCCTTGAAGATTAGTAAAGCGCACTTCTGGGTGCAGTGGAGCTGTTCATAAAGATGATTAGCGTGTAGACCAGCGAGCAGGAGATGGTGGTGGCACCATCCAATAGACGTGGAACAAGAAGTGGAAGTAGGAGAAAGTCAGTCTGTTCTTGGAAGATTGATTTGGCACAGGTGGGTGCCTCTTCTGATGCTGCCCTCACCTGTTCACATCAGACTCCGGTGTCTTCAGCCTTTCCACTCTGATTTCACCAGCAACTCTCTGGGGAGCTCCCAAACCTCAGCCCAGACTGTGTCCTTTGCTCCTCTCGTGCTGAGGTTTCCAGCTTCCTGGCCTGAGCAGCTCCTGGGTCCTCTAACTGTCCAGTGTGCAGATGGTCACTGTAGACTGTCCCACCTCTGATCCTGCAAACCAATCTAGAAATCCCCTACAGAACCCTGAAAAGTGTGGAACTGAAGCCAGGTGTTGGAAGAATGTGTTCTCTCCTTCATGAAAGATAGTTCACCTGGAAAATCATAGAAGAAATAAATGAACAAACAAATTTGAAACCATTTACACAGTTACAATGGATAAAATGAATCCAAGCTCAGGAATCCTATCAGGACTGCACAAAAGCATTCAAGATAAGAATATCTCCCTTTCAAAATCCTAGATGCACGTCCTTTACTCCAAGGAGACGGAAGCCTTGGGTTAAAGTCCTGACCACTTTGAGGAGCGCGGTCGGGGTGAATTTGCTGTGGCCAGCAAAATGGAGTGGGTCATGTGAAGGGAAACAATGTCCTCCAGGATGATCACTGAGCTGAAAAATGACTTGACCAAATGGAAGAAGGGTGGCAGCTCTACAGCCCAGAAGGGGGCCAGCTCCTCATTACAACAGCTCTCAGGAGAGATGCTTCCAAAGTATTTCTACACTGTTAGCTGATTAGGATTCAGTTAAATCGATAAAACCTCCAGGGTTAACTGTCTAGGAGATATTGCTCTGCAATTATAATGCACAGAAAAGTGATTGTTATCAGCTTTCTCTTGTTTGGGCTTAATTATTTAAACACTTGTGATTCAGTAGTCATCTTCCTGCCTCCCCAGAAAGCAACCTAAAAAAGAAACTGGCAAACATTTCACAGATAACAGATTTATTTCCAGTGGGCAAGTAAATCAAATGAAAAATGGATTTATTTCTCAATTATATGCATTCAATACAGTATCTGCAGCCAGCAAAGGAGTAGTTACCATAGAATCATGAAAGCCACCATTTCTTGGGTATTAGGAGGGGCAGGTGCAAGCTTTGTGGACATTATCTCACTTAACCTGCAAGTCACCTGCAAGGGAAGCATTGTTATCCCCATTTTCAAGTGCGAACGCATGCCAGGTCACTAAGAGAAAGACACAAGGGCTCACTTTAGGCTTACTGGTGTTAGGAGATGAACCGTGTTGTCCAAAAATGCAAATATTAAAGTACAAACCACCAGTATATCACAAGGTAGTCATATTTAATAATAGGGTTGTTAAACATAGGTATCTAGTGAGGGTGAAATGAGAATACACTGGAATAGGGCAGGTATCTCATCACATATGACTGACACCTTCATAAAGGAGAGGATTTGGACCCAGGCATACACACAGGCAGAATTCCATGAGAAGAAGACAGGGACCCAACATGCAAGGAATGAGGAAGACAGACAGAAAACCATCCAACCGGGAGATTCCTCTTGAGAGCACAAAGAAATCAATTCTGCTGACACCTTGATGTTTTACTTCTAGCCCTCAGGATTGTGAGATGATAATGTTTATTGTTTGCTTGTTTATTTGAGCCTTTTGGTTGGTGGCCCTTTGCTGCAGCAGCCTGACCTGACTGGGATAATTAGGTTCCCGAAATCTAGCTCTCCCATTGAGTTTGGACCAGTTGGGCAACAACTCCTTGCTGCTGTGGAGTGTGACCACCTGGCTGGACACCCTCGTAACAAAGGTTGCTTTATTGCAGTGTGGACTGAGACTGTAGACGTGCCTCTGTCAGCATTCCTAGGTGCTCCGGGTCCCTCCCTTAAAAGTTCAGCTTTCCTAGCCTGTGCCTTCACCAATTACCTAATTTTCTCAAGAAAGCCATGTTGCCTCACTCTCTAGGTTCAAAGGTCAGTGTTATTCACTCATTCACTCCAAAAAACACCTTCTGATGATATATACTTCCTCCCTACTATCTCTCCTGGAGTTCATAGGTTAACAGCAGATCCAGACATCAAGGAAAAAAAAACTATAAGATCATTATGCGTATCTAAAATGTATCAATAAACAATTATATAAAAGTATTATAAGGAAAATTACGCCAAGTACCGTACAGAGGCCCACAAGGACCTACCAAAATAGAGACAGATCTACCTTGTTCTGAGCATTATTGTGATTCTTTTAAGAAATAATAGGATAAATCTTTCAGAACCCCAGGAGACAGAGACCAGAGGATCACTGTTTTGCTTATTCTGTTCTCCAGGCAATGATAAGCAGTATTGAGCAATTATCTGTACTGCTTCTGAGAACTCTGCCAGTGAGGTTCAGTCGGCTCCAATATTCAAGCAGCTCTGTATTTAATTTCTAGAAGTCTAAATTCCCCAGCGGAGTAGCAAGAACCAGTGTTTTTCTCTCACTATAAACAAGTAGAAACAGCACAAATCAGGCAAACACCTATTTTTAGATATTGATCAGTAGACAGTGCAAAGTACAATCTATAGGGGAAGCAAAAGACTCAAGGTGAGACTAAATCACTCCTGTTTCCTACCTGGAAACATTTTCCAGACTCTCTTACAGGGAAGCGAAAGTGAAATGCAGCTACATTCAGATTTTCTGAATAAAAGACACAGAAGTCAGAGCCCGGAAAAACTGAGAAGGCTGGAATCAGCAAGCCAGAATGTCAGAGAGAGGGGAGCTACACAGAGAACAAGCTCCACAAACTGCAGAGCTTCCCTCAAATCTTTGGTTAAAAAAGACATAGGCAAACATAGGGTGAGGTTGCACAAAACCAAATAAAAAATTATTAGGAGCTATAAACTGCAAAATGCCCATGGCTGCCACCTGCCGCCCAGTCCGGAGGGAGGCGTGTGTGCTTGAAGCACTCAGAAGAGACTGGGGACAGCCCCTCCCTGGTAGAGGCAGACTACTCTACAGCTCTGCTAGACCAGCTTCAAAGCTTAAACACAGACTTCAAAGTGATGACACTCACCCAGATAATAAGGATCTAAAGCAGGCTGACATTCTTCAGAGGCCGGTAACAATATTCATACACCCAGTTGTGAAGTTTACAATGCTTATGGCCCAGAGAAAAATTATTAAATGTACCAAGATGCTAAAAATATGATCCATAAATATGAGAAGTGGACAGAAAGGAAGACATCATAAAGGTAGTAGGAAGAGATCATAAAAGTAGTAGTTGAGGGCTTCAAAAGAATTGTTATAGATATGGTCAAGAAATTAAAAGGAAAAAACATAATAAAAGAAATAGAGCATATAAAAGAGAAACGCATGGAACACTTAGAATTACCAAGTACTTTATGTGAAATGAAATATTCATGGTGACTTTATAACCAGTTCAGATGCTGCAGAAATAAGAGATCATTAAACTTGAAGATACAGTAATAGAATAAAAACAAAACTGTAAGACAAAGAGGACAAGTAATGTAAAAATGATAATAGCAGACCCATGACTTTTAAGGCAATACCAAGCTATCTAAAACACAGAAGTTAAGTCTGTAAGAGGGAAAGGAGGAAAAGGGGAAGAAAAATGAGCAGAAAAGTATTTCAGGTAATAATATCTCAGATTTATTAAACCACAAACCAGATATAGCCAGGAAACTCATCAAAACCCCAGCAGGATAAAAATCACACAGTGGCATGGCATAAATTAGCATAAATTCAGCAATGCATGCTGAAAATTAATGATAAAGATAAAATCTTAAAAGCAATTAAAGGGAAAAGGCATATTATATGGGGGGGATATACAATAGTTCAGTATCCTCATCAGAAACAAAGCAAAGACAGAAAACAAAATGTTCGAAACTAACAAATTAACTTCCTGACATAGAATTCTATAGCCACTAAAAGTATCCTTCAAAATTAAATGGAATTATAGCATCTTTTGTGAAGTTGAATTTGACATAACATATTGCAAAAAATGTGCAGAATGAAGAATTTACACTAGGTTCAAGGAAAGTGATATGAGATGTGTTGAAAAGGATAAATATAAAAGACTTTTTCTTCATTTTTTAGTTTTTAAAAATGTAATTGACTACTCAGAGCAAAGATAGCCCATTTGTGTCAAAAGATTGAAATACTTTAAAAGAAAAGTAAATGCCATAAACAACATCAAAGATGGATGGAGGAGAAGGAACGCACACTGTTGTGGGTGGTTTCACAATGTGTGACTGCAGCAACACTATTTTTTTTTTTGTTTTGTTTTGTTTTGTTTTTTGTTTTTCTCCAGTACCGGGAACCGAACTCACAACCTTGTGCTTGCCAGGCAGGCGCTTTGCCGCTGAGCTAAATCCCCAGCCCCTTGCAGCAACACTATTAGAGATAAAATATCTGCTTTAAATCAGAATAGACAGATGATAGGGAGATAGACAGATGGACCCACTGTGTGTGAAACAAAAACCAACAGATAAGTGAAATAAATTCACAATTATTATTGAAATTTTCTACACTTCTTTCTCAACAATCAATAGAACTAGGAGATAGAACATATGAAAATACACAGATGAGTCAAAGTGAACTGATAATGATATTGAATATTTCATCCCAAGGTAGTAGCATGTTCATTCACTACAAGTACATACATAGATAATGAAAAATGCTAAATGATAGAAATTATATAAAGTATGCTTTTTAAACACAATGGAATTAATTAAATTAGTAACAAAAAATCTTAAAAATCTTCCAAAATTTGGAAATCAAGAAATACATCCAAATGACCCATGGGTCAAAGAAGAAAGCCAGATAGAAATTAGAAAATGATTTTCAGTGAGTTATAATGACAACTCAATATGAATTAAGATTCAGAGATACACCGAAAGCAATGCTTGGAGGAAAATGTGTAGCTTTAAGTCCTTATAACATACAATAAAATATGTAGGTATAAACTAAATTAAATAAGCCTTTATCTTCAGAAGTTAGAGAAAAAACAATAAATGAAACCTATTATAGTTGAATAAAAATACATGTACAAAATTAGAAACATGAATTTAGTAATAAAAGTACTATAATTGTGTACAATGGTTGATCCTACTTAGAAAAACCAAAAGGAGCTATCTGCTTCAGAAATTGTTAGTATTACCTAATAAAGGCTCTATGAAATTTAACTAGATATTCACTCTCAAGCTCATTTGTCCATATATCTCCAGTCCAGTAGCTTAATAAGTTCTTGTAGTTTCATTTTCATTTATTAGTGAGCATTTATGCGGTGCCTTTCCAGAAGCCAGGAATATATCCATGACCAAGTACCAGCCCTATAATAGGTTTCATTTATTGTTTTTTCTCTAACTTCTAATACATTAGCAACCACCATAGAGACAGAAAAGGGGTCTAAGTGGACGCATGTCTGATGTAAGTGTGTGAAGGACAGACTCTGTGGGTGATCTTTTAGATACTAAGAAACAAGAAGAGGAGAAGCTCAAAGCATGGTTGGGAGAGTAAAGATAAAGTGGTGATGTGTCCTTGACCTATCCTTGAATCAGGAAGTGGGATGAGCATTAAATAGACAAATAGGGTGTAAGCCTAAGGAAGGAGCAAGGTAGGACCAGTGGTAGAGCCTGACCATGAAATCCCAGCCTACTCTTGGAGGAATTTTTATTCATCTTTCTGACCTAGAATCCTCAACATGGCCAAAAGGAATACTTAGAAGGGATTCTGAGATCACCAATCTAAAAATATCAAAGAAAGAGCTAGACCTGTGTTGAAACTGACAAAATACAGCAGAGGATTCATCATTCCGTGGTGAATACTGAATGGAATTTGGAAGGATTTTGGCATTCTTTTCCCCAATACACGATGCTTTGTCAGTTCTAACAAGGTCTCTCAACTGTGTGCTCCCTGTCAGCACAACGTAAGCTCTAGCACATTTCAATACCCAACAAACCACTAGGTTCTAGGTACAAGTAATTTGTATAAGTGGGGGATGTGAGACAGGCTTCTGTCTGCATGGTTCCTAGCTGAGCCAGTGTAGCTCAGAAATCGTTTGGGTAGATGTGGTTATTTTTGACGTTACTGATTTGCATATTCTAAAGAAATCAGACTGAGACTCTCCCTAAAGAGTTTCCTACCATTGATCTTTGGGGAGCCCAGGTGTATCAGTTTGGCTTTTGCCATAAAATTTAGGTATCTATTATAAGCAGAAATAGCAAGCGACTGATTTTTAGACCAATTACCTTAATTTTTAAACTATTCTTCCAGTCATCAAATGTGAACAAAATTATATGCCCATATTTAAGTTAACCTAAAAAAAAATCAAACAAAAAATGAATACATCTACAAAATTTTGGTTACCAAAATTCAAATGATCTTTGACACTGTGGATGAAGGGCCCCGTAGGAGGACACTTGCCATACTCCAGACTAGCCATTCACATTTCAGTGTAACCCTCCATCACATTGTTAGTGCCTGAAGAGTGTGGCCCCACCCTGAGAATTACAAGTAAAGTTCTGAACATCGTGCTTGTGCTTCTCCTCTGCCAAAAGGTGCTTGCTGAAGCCAAATGTGAGTACGTAATTTGGTGAAGAGGTGTGTTTTGCCGCAGTTGCAGTGCTTCGGGCCCCCAGCTGCTTATTCCCAGCCCAGGTCAAAGCGCATGTTTATTTCCTTTTCTGTCTCTGAAAAGCAGCCCACAGCAATCCCTGTGAGCCCAGCGACCCAGCCGCTGTGATGGAGAAAGTGCAGTCCCTTCTTCCCACAGGGTGCAGCCTGCACGCAGCGGGTCTCCACTTTCCCAGACTGGAAGCGCTAAGGGTCTGCGCAGAGCAGCCTTCGCTAAACCCCACTTCCTCAGTATTTTCTGTCTCTCCAGAAACAGCCCAGCATCCCGGAGCCAGCACTGTTTGCCTTGTAATCGAGGTTAATTACTATGATATCATTTAGATGTTTGGGTTTGCTTTTGATTTAGGTACAAACAAATTTGAAACAGCCTAGCCTGGTGTAAAGGAATGATTCTGTAATGTACCAACTCTGCATTTCAAAAGGGCGTTCCTAGTTTCAAAAGGGAGTCCCCTACTAAAGGATAGGGGCTGGGGATTTAGCTCAGGGGCACAGCGCCTGCCTGGCAAGCACAAGGTCATGAGTTTGATTCCCGGTACCGGAAAAAAAAAAAAAAAAAGTGCCGATTAAAGGATAAACAGGGCACTTGGAACATTATCTATACACTATTTAATCCCATAATATTGTCAATGGTGCCCAAATGCATTTCAAAAACAACAGAAATGGAAGCTGCCAATCATTCTACTGACCCCCATGAAAGGAAATGCTACCGAACAGCTTGAGACTGGTGGGTCCAAAACAAATTCACAAACACCCCTCGCTGTTTAGGCTGTCGAGACCAGGCATAGGAACGTACACCATTCACCTGCGTCCTTACAGCTCCTTCACAACAGATTAATTAAAGAGGAGGATGTTCTTCACCACTTTTCCATAGGATCTGGCTGACTGAGCAAAAGCTGATTAATGGAAATGGAAAGTGTTTGCACTTTAATGAATGCATTTTAACTGATATTAAATGAGTTTGAATCATAAAACTCGGTTTACTGCACAATTTACTGCAGTTTTTGTGGGCACTGGAGCCGGCAGCCTCTTACGGCGATGAATTCTCTACCAGGCAACAGTCCAAAGCCTGATAGAGGTCTAAAAGCCACCTGAGAGCCACCTATTTTTCTCATTGGACAAGTAAAAGACTGAAAAAAAATGTCATCAATTACATGTTCTGATATTGGAACTCTGTCATACACTTTAGGACTAAGTGTCCTGCAAGGGAGGATGGAATGTCTTTGGTCACACTGTCCTCGCTGCCTGGAAGTCCTGAGGCCATTCAAACCACTGCCTTTCATGCTTTTTTGGATTTTAGGGAAGAGCCAGAAGTCACACAGTGCCAGCTCTGAATAAACTGTATGATGACACAGCATAGATCTCTTCAAGTATGCCTTTCCGTTGGATTCCACAGAGTAGGAGCGTTCACATCTAGTGAAGACCCTCATGAAAGAAGACTTTCAGAACTGCTTCAGAATGTGGCAAGAATGGTGGGAAAAGTGTGTTCAGAGCAAGATGGAGGATGGAGGGGGATGAATGGTAATGTGTCCTTTATTTAATGGTAATAAAATTTTAAAGTGTTAATGCTCACTGTACATTTTGATAATACTTCAAATGTGCTGGCAGAGTAGGGCCACTATTCCTGTGATGCTGTTGAACTCCAGGTCTCATTGCTTGTTTCCTGGGGGACAGTCAGGAAGGAAGCGTGCCTGACCAAGGTCTTTGGGTGGCACCGGTTCCATCTTGCTGTGCTTTTTCTGGCAGAGTGACTGCTGTTAAGCTGTGAGAGCCGTGGGAGGGGTAGGCTAGAAGCCCTGCAAGCATTCAGGGTTGCAGCCTAACACACCACATCTTAACAATTTCCATTCACATGTGAATTAAAATCTAAGGAAGAAGAGTGCATTTGGGTCTGTGGATATTCAGTCACAAATCCAATGAATATCTTTCCCTAGCAGGTTACTCCTGAGCATTCTGCTACTTAAAATACATTTGATGAAGAACCTCCAGCGTCCTGCAACTCCCTCTCAGGCACTAAGATGCATTGCCTGTCACCTACCGTCTGGACCAGCAACTTCCCCCTCTGGTGGGAAGGGAACCGTGAAGTCCAGATGCTGACACCTGAGGCAATTTAACAGGCTGGGTTTAACTGACTTGCCAATTAACTTTCAGTGACATAGTTCTAGGAAGCAGGAGAGAGATCTTTTGCAAATGTGAAGGGAACCAAGAGACAGAGCGCGGGGGCAGGGCCGCAAGGAGGGGAGGGGATGAATAAAGGACTGAGATGCGCAATGTGGGGGCCCCACCGTGAACGTGAGCATTATCTACTGCAAACATAAACTGATAGTAATCATTTTTTAAAAGATATAAAAAAGGGTTAAAGCTTGGAAGAATGGCTGCATTTTCTGGCCTCTTTCTACATCTTGCTTATCACGTGACTATATATTCTCTCCAACCTGATTCTCTCCAATCTGACTCAAAAGAGTAAACACTGAAAATTCTCCATGCCTCGCGTTGCTTTTGAAGATGGTAACTCTTCTTTACCGCCACTTTGAAACATCCTTCAATATCAAAAATGCTGCCCGCCAAAGGCGTGACTTCAGACTCCTCTTCAGTACGAGCCATTTCCCGTGACACCTACATGTGTGTGTTCATAACCCCAGTGGGGACATTGCTAGAGGTCTACTTTTAATACTTCTCTAAAGATTTTCTGACCCAGGCCCATTGTTTTCTTGGAAATTTCAAAGAGTTTTGCTGGATTTTAAGGGCTTTTTTCCCATGAAACATAAGCACCAGAAATTGCTTCAAGGAAACTTTCTGTCACTTCTTGAAGTCAATGCTTCCATACTTCATGCCTATCTGTCCTCGCCCTCCAATCTAGATTAAAACTGATTTGTGAGGGGCTGGGGATTTAGCTCAGCGGCAAAGCGTCTGTCTGTAAGCGCAAGGTTGTGAGTTCGGTTCCCAGTACCGGAGGAAAAAAAAAACTGATTTGTGCTCAGAGGTTCTTAGCATTTACTCTTTGCCTGCAGTGCAGACTCAATGGGAAGTCTTCCTTATGACCTTTGAAACCTAGGTAAGCTCTAGAGCTGACATATTTTCCAGAACATGGGTGTCAGAGATTATTCTTTCCCCAATGGCTTTTCTCCATCCAATTTGAAACTCTCAAATTGAGAGTGCATGTTGAGTCAGTAGTCCTCTCATAAAAGTCATCTGACCTATCCTTCCAGAACAGTTAGATATTTTTTGACTGTCCAAAGATATAAGGACAAAATAAAGATGAATAAAATCGAGTGGAGAATGAAGGCTGTATGTGTAATGTTGCCATTTATCGGATGTTAACACTAAGATCTGAGGTCACCTAGGGTGCTTCTTCTAGGGTCAGAATTAGGACACTGCTTTCCTTGTTTTCAGCTTCTTTTTGGACTCTTTGCTACCAGGCCATAGAAACAGGATGCCAACAAATCTGGTTCACTTGTTTATGGCCATCTGCAAAATACAAACCACTTGCACACGCCTATGTTTTCTACATCATCCTTATGTCAAAACTGGGCTGCAGCTGCAGTGATAAAGATAATATTAAGGTGGTGGCTCTGTGGAAATAGGGTTTTGTTTGCCTTTCTGACTCCATCTCGGCACTTGATAGGTGTCACTAATGGGTTAAATGACTTGGACTGATTCAAACTAAGCTGAGGATCTTTTTCCCGTGACGTTTCATCGCAGTTTCTCTTCTGAAGCCGCTCACAAGCTTTATCTCTTCTCAGCCTGCACGACATTCCAGTGAGGACAGCAGCTGTGCTCTCCTTTGCAATGTGAAATCAGCAGTTCATACACTAGTTCTTTGACTCCTCCAATTCCTGGACAAGTTCTTCCACCTTCTTGGTCAAGATTCCTTTGTATGTGGAGGGCTTACGTGAAATACACAGTTTCATGAACGGGAGCTTGGGCTCTGGATGACTGCAGACCATAGATTTGCCAAGGAGTCTTTGAAAGTAGCGAGAGAATATCTATGATTGGCCCTGAGCACCTGGCCCAGTCCTGTCACACTGAAGCTCTGGTGACGATGTGTAAGTGACAGGTATTGAGTACTCTTGGCCTGCACTGTATGCCTGGGTCTAAGGACAGTCCTCACATGGACTTCAGTTACCTTTGCACAGGGAAGTTTGGAATCATCAACGCAAGGCATCTTGCCCATTCTTTCTCTGTTTTCTTTTGCCTTCATTGCTACTTCCTGCCAATGTAGCTCAGTCAGATTTTCGAGTTCAGATTTTGTATTATTGCTTCTGTCAAATTTCTTCCACCTAGAAAAATAGGGTTTTCCCTTATTGATCTTTCAAGACAAGATCTTTAAAGGAAGAGGTGAAAAATCAAAGGCATGTGGCAATACCAATGTCTTACCGATATGAACACCGAAATTTTACTTACATGCAGAAGTTTTGTACAGAGCTAAGAAACTCTGGCCTGAGAAAATCCAAACTGCCGACAGAAAACACGGTGAATGTTTTAGAACTGAGATGTGAAGCTGAATCTTGGCTTGGCCCCTCTGTGTGCTGTGGGCAACTGCTCAGAGCTCATGTCCTGATTTTCAAAATAAGGGTAACACCCATACCCATCTTTCAGTAAGAATTAACATTTATTTCGCAGCTACTATGAGCTAAGCAAATACTATTCATTTATTAGTCTTTTAGTCCCAAATATCCCCTTGAAGTGCATGTTATTGCTACGTTTATATTATAGAAGAAACAAAAGCTCAGCGAGGTTGAATAACCTGTGCACACCGCAGCTAGTCGATGGTGGCTGAGATTTAAACTCAGGCCGTTAGCTCTACAGTCCTACACTCCCCATTAGCCCGAGCACAGACTCCAGAACATAAAATGTATTATTCCTTCCCCACTGCACTCATCGACCCCACCAGCAGGAAAGACAAGGGAGCAGCAAACCCAAAATAGAACCTGGCCTCCATTACAGCTCCTCCCAGCCGCTCCAGACCCTCCACAAGTTGTGTTATCTCTCTGAGTGTCAGATTCCTCATCTGTCCAATGGTAACATCCAGGACTCATGCATTCATGCTTCGAGAGGCCCGAAGGATGACGCAGTGAAAGAGATAGGTTAAGCTGGCTGTTCCAACAGAGAGGCACCTTGTTTCCTATTTAGTGCATAAACTATATGCACATATATGGCGTATTGAACAACACAGAAACCTTTGTCCCTTCCCCTTCAGCCTTCAGGTCTCTCGGGTTTGTAACTGTTGGAAAAGTTAGAAAAGCTGTACCCCTAATAATCCTCTTTCCACATCAAGGCCCCGAGACAGCTGTTAAGCCTGGAAATGGCCTTGTAGAGGCCAGGCCAGAGGAAGGAGTGGCCAGCTTCCCTGGGTCTGTTTAGTCTCCCAGCAGCCTGACCTTGGCCTTCTGGCCAGTGCTGAGCCAGCCACATCTGGCTGTTTAGACAGACGGCTCAGAACATGTGGTGCTTGGAAAGAAGTCACAGCCTCTACAGTCCACTTAGTCCCTTAATCCTTGCTCCCAGCAGAGCGAGCCTGCACAGAATGCCTGCTCTGGCCTCCACCCAGAGCGGCAGCCAAGACCGGAGCCAGATCACGGCCCCTGGCCCACCCAGGAGGCCGGGCTCCAACCGCCCCAACCCCGGCTTCCTGTCTTCCCAGGTAATCTGACTGTGCAGAGCTGGAGTCTCCTAACACGGAAGTGATGAAATCCACAGTACATTTGATATTGGGACAAATGTCAAATTTTCTTCCCTGGGCACCAGATATAAAATATAAATGAGGTAAGTAAAAAATAAAAAGCCTGAAGCAAGCAGACAGGCAGCTCTGAACTGGTGCTGCTTCTCTCTGCAGAGAGAAAACTCTAGAAAGGGAGGTAGGGTCCACTGCAGACACTGAGGCTTCTGAGGGCAGGAAGTCGGGAGGCCTGGGTTCCAGTCCCCACTGCTCCCGAATCAGCCCTGACCCCAGGGGCAAGCAGCCTTTCCTTCTGTGCCTCAGCATGGGTTCTGTAAAATGAGAATTCTGGAGGCCACAGATTCAGACAGACCTGAGAGTAATCCCATGCGTGGGACAGATTCTTTATGCAGAGCACCGTGTTTGCACACTGGATACATCGTGGCAGTCTCCACTTTCAGAAAGAAATAGGCTCCCTTTCACTTTTTCATGCGATAAACTAATTCTAGAAGCGTTTAGGCTTTACAGAAAGTTACAAAAATTGTAGAGGCCCTAATATTTATACCCACATGCAGGTTCTCCTTTGTTAGCGTCTTGCATTGGGACCCTATGCTTTCATAGCTCTCTTTATTTATGTTTTTTTTTTTAAATGGGCAGTCCCCTCTGCTTTCCTCCAGATCAGAGCACAGTGGGACCTCCGCACTGCAGAAGAATAACACGCGATCGCCATCACTTCCACTCACCTGGGCACATGGCCATGAGCAGGCACAGGTCCCAGCCAAGGAGAAGAGCAGTGTCTCAGGGTCACCCAAGGACACAGGTCTGAACACCTCCATTGCGGGGGATGGGCAGGGGTCTTTGCTTAATTTTGGGTTTTGGTTTGTTTCAAAGTAATCAGAAATCTAGATTTTTATGCTAATTATCCCAGCTTTTAGAGATTGGCTCATTTTTGTTTTCCTTCCTCAACTATTACATTGGCCCAACAAAAGAGACACACACCAGCGCCATTTGGTCTGCAAACTTCCATGTGTGATCTTCCGCTGGACTCACTTCGGTGGCTGAAGCCAAAGTATGAGCAGGGCCGGGCCCTTCTGGAGGCTCTGAGGGGCTGTTTCACTGGAGTCCTTTCCCATTCCTAGGCCTCCTGTGCCTCCTGGCCTGTGGTCCCAGCTCTACCTCCAGAGCCCACCAACCTCTGATCCTGTCATCACAGGGTCTCCTCCTCAGACTTGTAAGAAGTGTTCCAATCACAGCTGGCCCATTTGGAGAGTACAGAATCAACTCCCACCTCAAGTCCTTAACTTGATCACATCTGTAAGTGCACTTGCCTCATAAGGTAAGATTCACAGGTTCCAGGAAACTAGGTCAAGGTCGCACGCTGAGGTGGCTCATTAATCAGTCGGCCATACTGGTTTGGAAGCCAGGTTCGCTCCCCAGCATTTATATTAAAGGATTCCCTCTGAGCTCACTCAGCCACACAAGTGTTTTTTGTGGTTCTGTCTCCTTGGCCTCCTCTCAGAGGGGCCACTTTGGCAAGAATTTGTGAGGCAGTTGTCTAGTGCCCAGAAGCATGCTCATGACAGAAGAAAGGGCAGATTATAAAGAACAAGTGCTCTCTTTTCATTCCAAAGCTTTCCAACGTCCTTGCTTCCTTTACAGGAAGCACTAAGAACTCACTTCACCAGACAGATTTTCATGCAATCTAGAGGACAAGCTGGGACACATGCTTCTCTCTAGCAGAATATTACACAACTACGTATAATGTTTCCATTTACTGACACTGGACAGAACATTCATTTGTCACTGTCCCCACACGAGGACCTCAGTGATCCACAAGAGAGAGGAGACAGACTGAAAACACAGTCCGGGGTGAGGATCATTAGAAAGATCAACATATCAAGGAAGAAACTTTGGAAGCCAACAGAGCCATAATCATCTCATTCCTTTAAACAAAATTTTATACCCAATGCTACAGCCATTGACTAATAATCAGGAAAGACCTCTTTTCACTGGAACCAGGAAGTGGATATCCTCGGCAGTGAGTCCCACACATAAGCAGATTCCCCTTTCTCAGAGAAATATGCTTCTTTTTAACTCACTGCAATGCATTCATCACTGCTTTGCAATCTTGACTGCAGCAAGAAAAGTCTCTGAGGCACACAGTTGCATCTCTGGACATCTGGAACTGACACCATGAGTCGAGTTAGTTGAGCCCTTGTAGCACAGAAATTTGGATGCTGAGACCACTTTTGCAGATAAGATTTTATTGATAATTTTCCACTGTAGACTAGAGATACAGAGAGAACCAGGCTAGTAAAGAGAGTGCAATCGGGCAACAAAATAATCACACTCAGAGAGAATAAAGATACCCTGAGAGGTCTCATGGCTTTTGCTCCTGAAGTTCAGCCGCCTTATTGCCCTTGAGTTCCAAGACATCCTCATTTCTTCAAAACATAGTCTTCCCTTAGCTGAGACCAAGTCGGCTCCTGTTACTTGAAACCAAAAGCCATTCTTGTCCCTGGAGATCTCTCAAAGAGCTTCCCCTGCAGGCTCCCAGCCACTGCTGTCCCACTCAAAGTGTTTTCTACTATCAACTGCACTTGGGTCCCTGTCCTTTAGGAACTATTTCAGAAAGATGTGACACCGGGCATCTATAAGACATGAGAATACAGAACACCTTAGGCAACACAATTCACACATCAGCTTTGCAGAAGTGAAATGTTTGGCCTAATTTCTCAAAATAAAGTCATTTCTATGGGTGGATAATTTTCTCATGTCCCAGTTGCTGAATGGTTTCAAGTAAACCTTGAAAGTTTGCAGGGATTTCAGCCACATCCTTGCTGCTGTCCATATTTTAAGGAATAAAATGAAACTCGATACCTACCTCTTTGGTGCTTTTTCTTATTAAACAAGTATTGAAAGTATGTACAGACAAATTTGGAGGCAGAAGCCATTTCTTCACATAAAGTTTTATTGGTTTGTTAAATATTTTGTCACTTGCAGATATTTTCACCCACAGTACCCTATGTGACCCTCATAATCCTCCATTGGAAAGTACTGGGTAAGATCCTGGATTCCCATGTGAGGATTTCAAATGAGTTAATGATTTAACCTAGCAAAATGGCACCAGGTTCTGAGTCCTTAAAGAATAAGCAACAAGTGCAACAACTATTAATATACTGATCACTCTGCATTGTCACTGTTTTGATTTGTGTCTTGATGTCCCCTCAAAGCCTCATGCAGTCATGCGACAGGCTTCTAGAGTTTGTGATTAATTCATGATCCAGTGCTGGGGTTATGAGTGTGAGTACTACACCGACCCTGGGTGGGTAGCCTGCATACAGTATACAGAAAGGAAAGAGGCTTGTTTGCTGGTTCCCACCGTTTTTGCTCTGGTTGTTTTGCTGTCTTCCACCGCCAAGAACTGCTCCCCTCTGCCATGTGCCACAGTGGTTTAGAGCCAGCCGAATGTGGACAGAAACCTCCACAAACTGTGAGCTGAATTAACCTTTCCTTCCTTAATTCTGGGCACCAGATATTTTGACTCAGAAATGAGAGAAAAATAACCAAGACAGTCACTGTCAGCACGTTTCAAGGGTGACATGGTAATTTTAATCTCTCATAGCAACTCCAGCCACCTACAGCGGCAGCCTGCAAAATGGTACCATGGATTCCAAGACTGCATTTGTAGTCTGCAGAAAGAGGTGCTGTGTTTGAACACAGGCATCTGAACATAGGTAAGAAAGGAGATATTGGCAACTCGGGTACAGTATTTCTACCCCTACAGTAAATGCTCAATAAATCTTCACAGACTCAGGCCAAATGTGTAGACCCAAGACTGAATTCCAAGTTGCCTGAATTTCAATTCCATTCCACCTGGCAGTCTTTACTCCCATCCCTGATATCTAAACCAGAGGTCAAGGGACCAAGGCCCAACAACCAAATGGCCTGCTGCCTGTTTCTGTAAATAAGTTTTCCTTAGAACATGTAGTTATACACCGTTCACAAATGCTTTCGTGCAACAGTGACACAGCAGTGTCACAGTATAGATGGGTGGCCCACAAGGACTACAGTACTCACCACCTAGCCCTTTACTGAAAAACTTTCATGAACACTACTCCAAAACTAAATCAGAGAAACTCAGAGGAGCTAAAATGAGACGAGTCTTACCCTGTCTTTCCTGTTTCATAGAAGAAGTTACCCAAACTTGTACTTCAGTGAGCAGACTGGAGTGTACCTGGCCACCACGAAACATCATTTTGTTCTTATTAGGGTGTGTAGTAGATATACAGGTCAATGGGATTCATTACACACATACATGTAACAGTGTTCAATCATTTTCACCCTATCACCCCTATTCTCCTCCTCTTCTCTAACAGTTCTCTTTCTCCCTCTCTCTTTCTCTCTCTGTCTCATTCCCTCCCTCTCTCCTTCTTTCCCTCCCTGTCTCTCAGAAAGAAAACATGTGCTAAGTATTCCACGATAAAGCAGGTGAGTGAGTTTTCCTTATTGAGCTGTTCATGGGTTGGCATTTAGAAAAGGAGCAACTCTATTATGAATTAAAGACTTTATTCACTTGTGCCTAAGATGATTAATTCATTCAAAGGTAAAAGATAATACAATACAAAATGAGCACTAAAAGAATTACAACCTGCTGTAAACTCCTATTCACCCGAAATTCAGTCAACCAGAGAATCATAACTTTTATTTTCCTCTTTGGGGGGCAACTCTTACACCAAGACTGGTTAATGAACTTAACCATTAACAAAAGAATCAGCATTCAGCACACGCACTCCAAATAAAGGAAAATGATTTTATAATGACAACACTAAATGGCAACGTACAAGAAAAGTTTAGTAACTTGTGAGAGTTAGAGGTTGATATTAAGTTGAGCACAATTAATTAGCCAAGCTTTCCAAGTCTTGAACACACAGGAGAAGAGTACCTTGGGTTTATCTTACAGTTTTTTGACTTGATGCAGTACTAAAAGAGTGAAGCCCAGGATAGAAAGAAATAAAATGCTTTCAGGTTAGTTCGCTCTGCCCAATAAGAGCATTGGTTACAATGCTACACAATATGGCACTCACAGAGCTGGTAATTAAACATTCACGGTAATTTATATGGAGACCCAGCTGCTGCAGAACTCATGGTCCATCCCCCTTCTGTGTGGAGGAAGAAGACACAGTCTGGTTGGGCCCTAACCTATGATCAAAGTGTGCCATCAGACTACAGACTGGAGTACTTTACTCAAGGACACATGAAGATTCGGGCTGGGAAGTCATGTCGTAAACAGGTCATCACTCCAAGGTCCTGACCAAACAGCCCAGGTACTGGACTTGCACGGTGAACAGGAAGAATTAAGAACACCTAGAAAAGAGAGGATGGCTGAGGAAGTAATAGAAAGATGGACTGAATTCATATGTAAGACCATTTCATTCATTTGTACAATTAACAAAAACTTATGAAATGCCTAACATTGGACATAATATTCCCTCTTCCACTTCCAAAACAGCAACCAATGGAAAGATAAGTGCAAGAGTCAGACAGAAATCCAAGCATCACTTGTGCTATTAATAAAGCTACTTAGAAAATTTGACTATAGGCCTATAAGAACCTACTATAAACTCCTACTATAAAGTATTAATATTTCCCCAAAGTAAGTGGACTGTGTCTTGGTCAATGGCCTGACTGGTCTACCTCAGGTGTTACTCCAGGAAAGATCCCTCCTCACATGGTAGAAGGCAGACTGGAATGCGGATGACTTGCCGGCTCCGAGAGGAGGAGAGACAGGGGTCTAAGATGAACGTTACAGTAACTCCCCAACCTAGGAACATTCACATTGTAACTTGCAAAGATATGAAGGGACCTCACATTACAAACATTCGTTGATGCAAACAAATCGTGGAAGTACCTCACATGTCTACCTTCCCGTTTTAAGGTAACTATAGAAGTAGAAATAGTTCATTCACAGAATGTCTGTGCCCTGGCTTTTTTATGCTTTACTTTGCATATGTGTGTCAAATGTGCATAAGACCCACTCTGTTGGACTTACAAACTCATTTGTAGGTTGGAGACTTACTGTATCAGATTATTTTAGCAGAACACCAATCAGAGAAGTCATTTTATTTCTGAAATGGGGAGAACTAAGCAAGAAATACAGAATCCTGAATTCCCCTCCATTCGCACCTTACAGGTGTGCCAGCGCTCTCTTAAGTGCCAGGATGTAAGTGTGAACAAGCCGGACAAAGGCTAAATTCCCATGGAGCTTACAGTCCAGTAAGAGAAGACATGGAAACTCACAATGTGGTATCAGCGAGTGAGGAATACTGGAGAAGAAAATACAGTACAGACTATGTTGGGTTGCTCGAAATTTGGGAGCAAATCAGTCCACCCCCAAGGTACATGCATATTGCTTTTCTGAGTGAACAATACTATGTCCTGCCCTTTGAATCCAGACAGGCCTGTGACTTCCTTTGACCAACAGAATGCAGTGGAAGTGACATTCCAGGCTCTTCCAACAGGGCTTAAGAGAACCTTGTGTGTCTCAGATCACAGCTGCACACTGTAACAAAGTTCAAACCAAACTCCCGAATGAGAAAGGCCACATGGAGGAGGCCGCAGCAACACGAGGCCACCTGCACATTTCTGTTCCAACAAGCTCCCAGAGGTATGGGGCCACCAAGGGAGCAAGAACTCCCCAAGGGAGTCTGTAAGTCCACAGTAATAAATTCTTGCTTAAGCCATTGCATATTGAGGTGATGTTTACTTAAAAGTAGGACCCTAAAACAGAGACTGATTTTTTGTAGGGAAAGGTCATTTCCACTTGTGGTCAGGGAGGTGTTTGAACCCAGGGAGAAGGGCCACAGCCCTGTCTGTCTGTGGCAGAGCACACCAGGAGGAACAGCCGGCAGGTGAAAAGGCACCACCCGGGTGTGCCTAAGCAACACTAAGCAGCCTGACGTTACCACAGCGGAAAGAGAGAACCTGAGTGCAGATGGGCCAGAGTCAAGGTGTGCTTGAAAGCCTGAGTGAGGAGTTTGTATTTTCTTTTAAGAACACTGGGAGTTCCGAAGCAAACAGTGATGCAAAGCAACTTGTGTTTTAAAGAAATCATTCTGGTCGTTGTGTAAAGAATAGACAGAAATAGTGCAAAAGTCCCATTGGGGAAACCAGCCTGGAATCTTGCAGAGGGAACACCAAGGCTTGTGGTAGCTTACAACCCTTGTTCAGAATACTATAAAATTCAACCATTTCAAGTGAACAATTTGGTGAATGTTTGTGAATATGCAAGGTGTGATAAAAAAATAGGGTGTGTGTTTGAATTAAATTTATCACAGAAAAGACACATGGTCATTAATCCTCCTCAAAATACTCTCTCTCACTTTGAACGTCCTTATCCCATTGTTCTTACCACTTTCTGAAGCAGCTCTGGGTGGGTTCTTTTATGAGTGTCTAGTTTTGCTGAGGTGACTGCTTCAGTGCCCTGAATTGATTCATAATGTTTACCTTTTATGGTCATTTTGACTTTAGAGAAAAGTGAGAAGTTGCAGGATAGCAGGTCCAGACAGTAAGGTAGAGCACGACACTTTGATGCTTTCTGAGCCCGCCTTTCTGATGGATACCACTGGGAAGCAGAATTCACTGAATTTTTAATCATACTTCATGAAGACAATCTTGAAACAGAACTACTTGAGAAAGTGACAGGAATGATGGGATAAGTGTTTAAAGTGACGGGGAGCGACTTGAGAGGATTAATGACAATGTGTCTTTTACTGGTATAAGTTTTTAAATTTAAATGTCAGGCATGTATTTTGATCATATCTCATATATAGTCACACAAAGCTCACCACAATGGGACTTTAGCATGCTTGCATTACCCTAGTTTTTGCCTTAATCTGTTTGTGCTGCTATAACAAAATACCTGTGACTGAGTAGCTTATAAACAATAGAAATTTGTTTCTCACAGTTCTGGACCTGGGAAGCTCTAGGCCAATGGCCTGGCAGGTTGGTACCTGGTGAGGGAAGACCCTTGCTTCCAAAATGGTGCCATGTTTCCAAGATGGCCTCATATGGTGGAAGGACAGAAGAGGCAAAGTCACCCTTAGGGCCCACTTATAAGATACTGATTTTGGGGGGCTGGGGATTTAGCTCAGCAGCAAAGCAACTGCCTGGCAAGTGCAAGGTCATGAGTTCGATCCCTGGTACTGGAAGAAAAACCAAAAAAAAAGATATTGATTTTTTTCACAAAAACAGAGTTTTCGAGATTCACCCAGCCTCTATGGGCTCCACCCCCTAATACTGTTGCACTGGGCATTAATTTTTAATATGAGTTTTGGAAAACATTCAGATCATTACAGTTCTTCAACCCCCTTTTACATTCAAACCCTAAGCCCATTCATGGTCCAAAGCAACTGTCCTATTCCATTTATTTGTAAAAGTAACTAAATACTGTCTGTACTTGTAGCTTTGCCTTTACTTTTTCCAGCAACCTTATATGAGTGGAATCATACAAAATGTGGTCTTTTTGGCCTGGCTCCCATTCAGCATGATGGACTTGAGGTTCATCTGTGTTGTGTGTATCACTAGTCTATTGTTTTCATGGCTGGGTAGTATTCCACTGTGCATCATATACCACATTTTGTTTGCCCACTCACCACTGAATAGGTTTTGGGTTATTGCTAGTTTGGGACTGTTATGAACCATTCTGCTACAAATATTTATGGACAATCCCTTATGTGAACATGGGTTTGCATTTGTCTAGGTAATTGTCTAGGTAACTGGATATTTATGTGACACTATGCTTAATAAAAAAGAACTGTCAAACTCTTTCCTAAGATGGCTGCATCATTTTATAGTCCTGGTGTTACTGGAGATCTGGGGTTCATGGACTCCTGCTAAAGATCCTTTCTAGGTTCTTGTAGTCTTGAACAAGGAATTGGTCAAGACAAGCACAAAATGTAGAAAGGTATTACAGTTATTAAAGGTAGGAAAAACATATACTCTGCAGAGTGAAAAATGGGCCGCTGAAAGAACTTACAGTGGCCACAAGGTTAAGGGCAGCTGTTAGATGGAGACTGCCCAATCAAAAACCCTCCTTGATCTCAGGTCAGAAGAATTGAAGACAACATTTTCTGATTGGTCCCTGTGCAGGTCTTGGGATCTGTTTGTCTTCATGTGTCCTGTATTTCCATGATTGATCAGACACAACCACTTGCCCAGCCAGCTGGCCATGCCCTAATCTCTTGCCTCACTACCAGCTATGAAAGAAAGATCCATTTTTTCCTACAGTTCCATCAACACTTAGTACTGTCTGTCATTTTTAGTTTTAGTCAGTTCAAGTAGGTATGCTGTGGTATTTGAGTGTGGTTTTAACTAACATTTTCCTGCTGACTAATGATGTATGTTCTTATTGCTTTCATATACTGTGGAGAAGTATACATTCAAATATCTTGCTCATCATTTTAAATTATAAGAGGTCTTTTTATGTTCTGAATGCATGTCTTTCACCAAATGTATATTGTGAAAATATTTCCTCCCAGTCTTGGGAGTATTTTTTTAATTAATGGAATCTTTTGAAGAGCAAACATTGTAAATTTTCAAGTCCAATTTTCTTTTGTTTATGGCTTCCTTTCATGTTATATATAAGAAATTTTTGCCTAGCTCAAGTTCACAAGAATTTTCCACTATATTTTCTTCTAGAAATTTTATAGCTTAAGCATAATGTTTGTATCTATAAACCATTCCATTGGAGGCATTTTATGTGTTGCTAGATCTCATTTTGGGGGCACATTGCTTATTTTAAAGAGTCTGAAATTTGTAGATTAAAATTTCTTCTATAACTCAAAAACTAATAGATAGTCTTTCAAAAAGGAGATATTTATCATTTTTCCATCATTCTATCTTGGCCAAGACTGCATTGTTGCCTGAGTCTGGCAACATTTACTCTATGAAAGGCATGTGAAAACCGTCTCACACCCTCCACCCAAATCTTGGTGCTGTGGAAGAGAAGAACATAGGGTAAAGACTGCCCTTCCCTCTCCTGCTATCCCTTTTCTGCAGGAGAAGAACTGTCAGAATAACACTGCTGAGCTACTTTTGCTCTGTCGGTTGTCCACCAGTGAACAGTGAGGCCCCTGTGGGACATACTGCCTTTGCCTCCTCTTGTCAGGAGGTGGCTCACACGCAGGGAATGCGTGTTCTCTGCTATGCAGTCCACAGGACTTAAGAAGGGCCCCTTCCTGGAACTCAGGGTTCCAAAGCCACCTGTGACTGGTGGGCAACCTTCTCCACAAGCAGTGAGAAGCTCACTCAGCCATGCCCTGCAGAATCTCAGCTTTATCCATGATGAGGGTAATATTTTGCCTCCATTTGCTGAATCTTTTGTCTGGTTTGTCACTTTGTTGAAAACACAAACGAGGATCAAGGCTTTTATTTGTTGGAACATCTGCACATTTCCCCCGATCCCCTATCCTATGGGTTTACTGACACAGTCTCTCTGATTATGTAAATCCTTCTTTCTCTCTCATCTTTATCAGATAAAGAATTCATTTTGATAGACAGTGGACTTTTTGTGTATAAAAATATTTCAAAATTTCAGACTATTTAGAAGTTACAGACATACAAAGGAATACTAAGATTATTCTTTTCTTCCACCCTTTAGCACTGTGTGATACAAAACTGTAGCCATTTACTCTATTTAAATTTAGATCAATTGTAATTAAGTTGAATTAAAAATCCAGTGCCTCATTCACACTACCGACATTTCATGCAATCAGTAGCCACATGCAGCTAGTGAGTATTCTATCATGCCATAAAAGTTCACAGCTTTTCCATTATCACAAGAAATTCTATTGGATAATACGCCTCTAAAGAAAATTTGGTATTCAATATAGGATTCAACATTAAATAATCTATTATACATACTGTGTCTCTTAATATCCAGAGGGATTTTGTCCCAAGACCCCTGTATATGACAAAATCTATGAGTGCTCAGATCCCTGTGTAAGGCATAGTATTGCACAGATCCTATAAACATCCTTGCTTTGCTTTAAACCATCTCTAGGTTACTTATAATACCTAATATGATGGAAATGCTATGTCATTGGTTGTTGACTGCATTATTTGAGAATGACACGAAAAAAGTCTGTGTATGTTAGCAGAGATGCAATTTTTTCTGAAACTTTTTGATACTCAGGTGAAACCTATAGGTGTAGAGCCCTAGGTATAGAGGGTTTATATATATATATATAAACACATATGTGCATACCGTACACATATATAGGATCAAATGTGCATACTGTTCGTAACCTTACATTTCACTTAATTTTTCATCTCTTACATTCACTCTTTACTATAACTTTTTTAGTGACTGCACATTTCTGTTATGGATTGAGGGAACCACATTTTCCATAACCAGATGCTAGACCCAGCTTTTATTGCCCAATTTCTTTCTTTTTTTTTTTTTTTTTTTTTTTTTTTTTTTTTTTTTTTTGTTGTTGTTGTTGTTGTTGTTTTTCTCCGGTACCGGGAACTGAACTCACGACCTTGCGCTTGCCAGGCAGGCGCTTTTGCCACTGAGCTAAATCCCCAGCGCCCCCAATTTCTTTCATTATAGCAAAACATGCACTGAACATTCTTGAGTGTCTTTGAACTGTCTTAAAATCCTGGAATGATTTACAGAGTCAAAGGGCACACGCACACGCTAACCTCCCGGATGGTGCTGTCGGTTTGACGGACCCCTGGCTTCAAAGCCACATCCTGCCCTCCTGGGCGGAAAGAAACAGAACATGGTGAGGGCAGACTTCACTGCTCTCTCTATCGATGGCAGTGTGGAAACAAAAAGGCCGAAGTGCCAGCTGCCAGTTAACATGCTAAGGACCCCTTAGGAGGGAGGCTGCCACCACACAGACACGCTCTGCAAGCCAGTGCTCCATTTGACTCACACTCCAGCGACACTGCCAGCTCTCCTCTCCACACTCTGAGAAGGGTGGTTCTCCTCAGAGGCCCGACACCTGCATTGCTGGCCATTGGATGGGAGTAAAGGCCGACTGCCGGCGACCTCACCGTGGGTCTGTGTTCCTTCTCCTTCTGCCACTCCACAAGGGGTGCTGTCCCCACTTCTGTGTCACCAGGGTGGCTGAGAGGGGCCCCCAACATGGAGAGCACAGGAAATACCTTTCCAGATGTGGCAGGGGCACATGCAGACCCCAGAGACGATCTTCACATCTGGATCCCAGCTCTGACCCTTGTAGTTGTGCAATTCACTCAAGATCTAAACCCACCCTTGGGTCAGTTTCCCTCACCTAAAATGAGATGACTGCTGGCCTTATTACAGGCCTGGCCCAGAGCAAGCACCCAGTAAATGTCTGAGGAGGAAATAGCCTAATCAGCTCTGTGGGATGATTGCCTGTCTTTATCTACACTTCGCACTGCTGGTGACGTGGGAAAGAAGCAAGTGCAGTACCCGTCCACCCCACCATTACTGAAAACTGAGCTTGAGCCAACTGAAATATCCAGATCACCATGCCCAAGTCTGTGCCCCGTGAGTGGAGCATTTTCTCTGCAGGGAGCCTGGGTTATGATTCTGTAAGATTGGAAAATGTCACCAGCTTCACTTCTCGGGCTGCAATGCGTGTAGGAGTATTTAGGGTTCTGGGAGGTGTGCAATACATACACTTAGGGAATTCTATTTAACTAACGTCCTTCCAAACTTGCTAAAAAGGCCAGTATCCACTCTGAATCCCCCTGGGGTAGCACCACCTCTGTTAGCGTCTGGTCTCTAGATGTCAGTTGATGAAGTCTTCACCTCGTAAGATCACCTAAGCCTCCTACCCCAGACCCATCTTGGGCTTCTATTTCTGGTTTGTTGAAAGATTTGGCAGAGCATTATATTTTCTTCTAATCATTTTTATTTTATGTAGTTAGTTTTATTCTTTTATTCTAGCTTACAAGATTTGGGGACAATCTCCTAATGAAGGGTACACTTCAGGGTCATCTGCTGGAGAATTCGCGGATGTGATTTTGTTTTGTCTTCCTCCAAGCATTTGGCAAAGATACCAAGGAGAAAGGGCTCAGGGAAGGGCAGGTGCCACCCTGTCTGGTTCTGAAGTGTTTATGGCAGTGATATGGAACACCGCTGAAAATAATCCTCAGGAACATGCTGGCGGGACAGATATGAAAACAAAATATATTTTTCAGTGTTTTGATATGCAACCTGTGGAAGCATGACCGTGGATGGGATGGGGTTTTCCAGCACAAGCCCACTGGTCCATTGTTGGCTTCGGGGGACAGACGGTGAGGCAGTGCTTCCGTTTGTTTTCTGCTGCTGTAACAGAATACTGGAGGCTTTATAGAGAACAGGGATTTCCTGGGCTCACAGCTCCGGAGGCTGGGAGACCCAAAGCCTGAGGATGGCACCTGCCCGGCGCTTCCCTCCTCCACATCCCAAGGCAGGGGTGAGGAAGGCAGGAGAACACAGCCCAGGAGGGGACCTCACTCGCTAACATATGCACCCAGCAGCAATGACACCACCCCAGGAGGACAAGGATGTTAAAGATTCACCCCTACCAGGCCTGCCCCGTCACGGCTGCGTGGGGACCAAGTTTCCCACACAGGAAGTGGGGAGCACATTCACCCCACACCACAGGTGCACTGCTATGGCACAGCTTTGCCACCTGCCTGAATCACCTTAACCCAAACCAGAGATTAACCCCTTCCTTCCCAGACCCGCTGTCAGCGCTGACAGACATTTTGACGGGGAGAATCTTGAAAACTTAGAATTTCTGCTACCTGGTCCTTCCACACCTATCATTAGCCCCAGTGATGTCTGGTTGCTTAGCTAGGACACAATTTCCTCAGCACAGCACAATTCATATTGAAAAAGCACAAGCAATAGTTTCATAAAACTGCCTTCAACCCAGAATCCAGAACAATCTAATCAAAGTAATCAGAACCAGCAATATAATAATTCATCGAAATAAAAAAAAATGAAGACCGAGGTTTCATTCTTTTTTCCTTTTGCAAAGGGCAATGGGATTCTAAGGAAATACACCATTTCCTTTTTGAGTGTATTAAGGTTAAAATCATACCAAAGTCTTCTCTGCATAGTATTGTATATTACGAGGGATCCTGGAAGTACATTTCTAAAAGAATGCTGAGAAATTAAGGCCCTTGGCAGCACAGACAGACGGTGGAAGAAGAAGGGATTCGAGAATGTGCTGGGAGCTTTGACAAAGGAGATGCACTGCCTTCCAGCCGCCATCAGCATGGGGCCTGCTTAGGGAGCGCGCAGGTCAGCGGGCTCTTTCTGTGGCTTTCCCTATGGCTCTCCACACCCAGGTTTCCAAGGAACTACTAACGCTGGCTTCTGCGGGACCACAGAGCTTTCTAAAAGCGCCGCGTCCCAGACCGCACTCCCGAGTCAGCTTCTCCTCCTTACCTCGGCGGCTTCCGGCCACCACCTCCCCAACCGCGGGACCCTCTTGGTCATGCTGTTCCTTTTCCCTTAGCGGGACGCAGCAGCTCTGGGTCCAAAATTCAAGGAGGAACAACAGCACCTGTCATGCGGGAGCGTGCCTCTGTCCCAGGCGCACCTCGGCGCTGGAAGACGCTAGCTCAGCCGTGGACTGTGGAATACTTCTCCAGTCCCTGCCCTCCACCCTGTCCCAGGCCAAGGTCTTGAGTCCAGGGCGCATCACCCCGCTCTGGTCAGGACCGTGGCCCACACTGGCCTCTCCCCGTGGCCACCGCCAGCACAGATCTACGACCAAGCCGGGGCCCAGCCTCGGCAGCCCGGGCCTGGCTCCGCGCGAGACAGCGCAGCCCGGTGGTGGGAGGGCACACGGCCCCCTCTGCCCCCACAGGCGCCCTCCTCTCCTCTCGGCGCCGGGGTGACCCGGAACCCAGCGCAGGTGCGCCCCCGGCCTGCCTCCTTTCCTCCTCCCAGCCCTGTCTGCCGTGCCCGGCTCTGACATCTGCTCTCCCGGCCCCAGCCGCCTGCGTCCTCGTCCTGACGCCCTGCCTCTGCCTGGACACTCAGCTCCTCAGAAACAAGTTTAGGATTTAAGTTTCGGGCTGGAGCAGGCGGAGGGGTTGCAGGGAGGGAGAGGATGGAGAATTACACGCCTACAGGTCCAGACGCTGCGAGGACGCGATCCTCGGGTCTATCTGAAATGTGCCAACAAAATCTGATGAAAAAGAGAAGTAGGACCGCGTGTGCCTGACGCCCTCGGGCCCAGCGGGGCGCCGGGCAGGAGAGAACTGTGCGGACCGGCTCTCCTCGATTCCCTGGGCTCGGCCGTCCTGGGGACCCCGCAGCCGCGGAGGGCGGGCGTCTTCCCGAGGGGCTGGCTGGCCTCGGGGGGCTCCGCGGCCAGGGCTCCTTCCCGGTCCGCAGCCTGTGAGACGTGAGGGGCGGCAACGCCTTCGACTTCGACGCCGGGGACCCCAGCCGGCCTGCAGCGCCCCGAGCCACGGGGACAGGGCCTTGATGCGCGCCCGCCCCTCGCTCCGTCTCGGTGCAGCAGGAAGCAGGCAATGAGCCTCGTGGGGTCTGCCTGTCTCCCCCACTCCCCTCTCGGGGGTCCCGGGGATCCCAGGGCCAGCAAGTCCACGAGGCGCTGGGACGGGAGAGCAGCACGGGCGGGGCCAGCCATCGGGTCCCGGGAGCGCCGCCTCCTCCTGGCCCGGCCTGGTCCGGTTGCTCGGGTCCCACACTGCGCAGCCCTGCAGGGGCGCAGACCCGGGACTGGGCGGGGAGGACACGCGAGGGCTACTCCAGAACGTGGGAAGCCCCAGTCCTTATTTTCACTCGAAGCAGGGACGCGGCGGGGGAGCGGGCCGCGAGCACCCCTGCCCCTGGCGGCCGGCTCCTGCCCCTGGCGGCTGCTCTTCCGGGCCCAGGAGGTCAGCACGGTTCGGCTTCCAGAAGGACCGAGACATGGGCGGCTACCGTCGCACGCTGTCTTCGCGAGGCCTGTGCCGGACGCTGGAAACGAGCTCTCGGCCACGCGCACACGAGCGCACACGCAGGGGGCACCGCGCGGCAGTCGTGCGTGTGCGTCGTGCGCGCACCGCGGAGCGTGTGACCCAGTCGGTAAACCGGGGGCTGAAGCAAATCTCCAGCGCGGCCAGACTGAGAAAAACGCCCCCGAGGCTGCTGTGCTCGGAGCGGCTCCCGGCCTGGGTGGGGTCTGGGCTAAGCGCCCATTCAGCGCCTTAGTTCCCACTGCAGACGGGTCCCAGCCTTCTCCTGCAGTTTATGGACGGGTACCCGGAGGCTCAGTGAGGTCAGATTGCTTTTGCATTCCCGTTCTCATCAGCACATACCTGAAGTCCGTCAGGACTGCCCGGGCCGCGGGGTGCTGCGCCGCCTGGCTCACCTGCTCCTCCTCCGCCCCCTCCCTCCCGCTCCCCGCGCCTTTCCTGCTTGCAAAGTGTCCAGCTCCCTGTTTCTCATTATCTAGCTTCCATTTTCCTCTCTAATTTGTTTATACTCTCTAACCGACAGTCAGTGGAAGAGTCACGATTCCGGTCTAAGTGTCCGGCGCCAAAACCTCAGACTCCCGGATCATGGCCTCAAAGAGACTGACCGCATGGCGGATCGCAAGTGCCGAGGGGGCAAAGCGCGCGCGGCCAGGGGTCTGCAGGCCGGGTTCCGCTGCGG
The DNA here is from genome assembly GCF_000276665.1 of Chinchilla lanigera. NCBI lineage: Eukaryota > Metazoa > Chordata > Mammalia > Rodentia > Chinchillidae > Chinchilla > Chinchilla lanigera. The sequence continues at coordinate 8,767,229 of NW_004955476.1, forward strand.
GACCTCAGCGGCTCCTGTCACCTCGGCGCTGTCACCATTCGTGGTCGCTTGTTCACTCCCACAGCTGTGCTTACTAACAAATCCTCACAGAGCCGCAGAGGCACACAGAGGCTGCGCATTTGTTGGTCGGCTGTCTGAACTCTCCTGGCTTTCGGCCGCCTGTGTCCTGACCCGGCTGGGCTGCTCGCCTCTGGGAGAGGGGATGCTTGCTGCTGGAAGAAAGGCCTGCTCCACCCCGTGCACCCAGCGGCAGCCTGGCAGGTGCCTAGGCAAGGGAAGGACCTGACATCAGGGGCGGGTCCGACTACCCGCTCTCACTCTTCCCCTCCTTGACTCTCCTCACCTCTGTCCATACGCGGCAGCCAATGTGGTCACACAGTGACCGGGGTCAGGGCAGGAGGGCTCCTAAGGATTTCCAGGCTGTGTGCCGGCCCCAGGGCTCCAGAGACCTATCCGCTCACCCTTCTCGGGCTAGAGGCCTGGAATCGAGGTCGGGCAGTGTGGTTCCTTTCTGAAGACTCCGCGGGCATCTGTCCAAGCTGAACCTTTGTCCATGCACACGCTGTTGCTGGGAGACCTTGGTGCTCCTCTGCAACCTACTGTCACCCCGTCCCTGTCTCGGCGGTCACCAGACTCCTCTTCGAAGAACACCCGTCCCTGGATTAGGGTCACTCTAGCATGACCTCAACTACCTCCCTCTGCAAAGACCCTACTTCTCACTAAGGTCCCATTGGAGACGCCAGGTAGACACGAGTGGGTGGGGGAGGGGATACTGCTCAGGTCAGGCTAGCACAGCCAAGGATGGAGCATCGGGGCTTTGGCGTTAACTGCACTACTGCAGGGTCTTTAAAACTGTTAAAGGAAACTGTCGTTTCCTTTAAGTAAATGAAGCCCAGGGCTGGCAAGTAGCTGGTCCAAGTTAGTGATGCAGCCCAGCACAGTAGTCAGGCCCTGGGACACAAATCCCCTCTCATTCCTCCACACGCCAAGGTCACACAAGGACACAGGCCATCGTTGGCCATTAGTTCATAGCAGAGTCCCCTGCTGGGCACTGTGGTAGGCAGAATATTGTCCTCACCTTCCTCCCTGGAGCCTGAGAGTGAGAGCATGTCATGTGACGTGGCAAGGGAGAATCGACGGTGCAGGTGGGACTCAGGTTATCAGTGGATACTCTGAGGTGTAAGATTACCCTGGGGCATCCAGCTGGGTCCCAGGGAAGCAAAGGAGTCCTCCAAAGTGGACGTGGTGGTCTGGAGAGAGAGGAGCTGCTGAAGAAAGGCAGAGATTCCTTGGTGGTGGTTCTGGGATGGAGGGAGCACACCAAGATTGGAGGCAAGAGTGACTTCTGGAGCCGAGAAAAGCAAGAAAGCATCCTGCCCTGCAGCCTCCAGAAAGGAGCAGGTCCCTGGCGACACCTGTGAGACCCAGCTGGGGTGCTCAGTCTCCAGAACCCTAAGACACTGAGCTGCTGTTGCTTAAGCCACTAAGTTTCGTATTTTATCACATCAGCAGTAGAAAACGAGTACCAGCCACCACTCTAGGGGGACTCTCAGAGCTTGTATTCTACATAGAAATACTTCTTGTTGCAAATATTTGAAAAGCAGTAGCTTCAATAAATATGGGCTCTAATTTTTGAAAATAAGAAACTTGGAGTTAGGGTAACAAAGGGCTCAGGGGTTCAGTGAGATCACGAGGGACTCCTGTTCCCCTGCTGGAAGCCTCCTCACCACTCTGCCACTCTGCCTTCATGTCTTTTTGGACACACTGGGTCATATAACCGTGCTCAGGGCCACACGGTCATATAACCGTGCTCTCCCACTCAGGGGAGTGGGAGACCTAGACCCTGGTGAAAAGTGACATCTCTGTCAGGACTAGACCAACCAGTCGTGATTCATCACCTTAGGCTGGGTGTCTCAGTGCCCAGAACACCCAGCAAGGGTGTAGGGAGATAAGTTCTGGGGAAGTAAGTAAAGTGTCAGCACAGTTATTCATTTCTACAATCCCTGCGAATCCCAGTGGAGCACTGAGGCCCAATTGCATCCAACTAGAAAAACCCAAAAGACAAACGAGGAGGCGTTCAACAAATACACGTGAAAGTACTCTCACCTTTTAAAAATGATTGGTTACTGAGAAGATAGACATGTTTAACCTGATTTAAGCATTATATGACATATACAGATATTAAAATACCACGTGCACCCCAGTTATATGTACAGTGGACCCTTGAGTTATGGGCAGCCTGGCATAGGAACAACTTAGGTCATGACTGGAATTTTTGGTTTAACTTACACCCAAAGTCTTGAGTTACAACCCAAATGCCAGTTGCTAGTGCAGTAGTAAGCAAAGACTCACGATGCCAGAGGGGCACGTGTGAGCGTGGGTGAGCATCAGGCAGAGCCCTATGCCCGTCTATGGACACAACTTTGGTCAGTGCTTCGTATAATCCCTGTGATTACTGCTATCAAAATGGCCCCCCAAAGCTGGAAAAGAAGCCAAGGAAGGAAGGGAAGGTAGAGCAAGCAGGTGCAATGGAGAACAGGGTTAAAGAAAAGAAACCGAAACCTTAGACCAGTTTCCAGTTCTGAACAGGTTGGAACCTGGAGAGCCGGGAGCAGGTCCTAGTGGGCCACAGACGCCCGAGGAGAGCGGGACACCAGAGCCAGAGTCCTGCTGTCCTGTGGAAGGGGCCTCTCCTTACCACAGTCACCACCCCCCTCCCACCCTGCCCCCTGCGAGCCGAAGGTGTCACCTTGAGTGTGAGCGGCGTGGTTGTTTCTGGAAACCCAGGCACGTTTTATAACTTTCGGTGAATACGCTGGGAACGTCATTGGTGTTTCTGTAAATTACACACATCATACACCCGTGTTTACTATAAGAAGGTCAGTTAAGGGGTGCTTTGGGAGGTTTGGGATGCATTGTGTGCATTTCCATTATTTCTTAGGGCAAAAATAGTCTTGACTTACAACCAATTTAAGTTACAACCAGACCTTGTAAACGCAGAGTGTGTCAGTCGGGGTCCACTGCTTAACATGTTTTTACATATCAGTTAAAATTGTTTTTAAAAATGCCTGTCCACAGATCAGTGGACAAAGGGAATGTGCATATGTATATGTGTGTGTGTATATATATGTGTATATAAATATATATCTTCCATAGAATGGATAAATCTGAGACATATGTAGGTAAATGTATGCATCTTGAGACCATAATGCAAAGTGAAATAAATCAGAACAGAAAGCTAAATATCACATGGTTTCCTCTAAAGTGAGAGACCCAAAATATAGATAACGTAAAGAGCAAAATATAAGAGCCAGAGAAGGAACAGGGAGGCCGTCCGCAGAGGTGGGAGGGGCTTGGGGACGGAGGGGGAGGGGACTGGGGCCCAGAGGGTCAGGGTGAGGCTCGAGGATGTGTCGCACCCCGGGCGAAAGTGGTCACTGTGGGTCGTGAGTGTATACTAACAGGAAAGATGACTTAGAAGTAGAGATGGATAAAGGAAAGCGAATGTTGTGCATCACGAAGAGGGTGAAAGGGGCTGTTACAGGAAAAGATGGGCGGAGCCCCAAGGCTGGCCGCGGGCGAGCGCAGCCCACCACACGGAAGGCGAAGCTTCGTCTCAGGCTCCCCGCACTTTCTCCGCTTGCTGGAGAATGGAGGTGGCTGGTGAGTTGGACAGCAGAAGCCAGGGGCTTCCCGACTCCCCCAGGTGGGCAGCCAGGCTGGCACGATGACCACGTCCCTGCGGGAGGCCAGCTCTGTGGACTGAGGAAGGGAGACGGGGGAGAGACAGGGCCTTCTGCCCCCACCTCTGAGACTCTCCAACCTTTTTATGATTCCTGTTTGGCCAAAGAAATGTACATCACATCATTGCAAACTCTCCAGGTGGAGAGCGTGCCTTATATTCTCAGCCGGAAGGACAAAACAGTGAGTCTCTCTCCCTGGTGCGGTGGTGGATTTCCTGTGCCCGCGTGACTGGACTAAGGGCCGCCTGGTGGAGTGGCATCTGGGAGTGTCCGTGAGGGTTTCCAGAGAGGAGCGTGTGAACCGGCAGGCCGGGCCAGATCTACCGACCCCAGAAGACAGGAAGACAAATTCACTCTCCTGTCCTTCAGGGGACATTCATCTCCTGCCCTCGGAATCAGCACTCCTGGTTTCTGCCACTGGTTTTCGTCTCTGATCCACGCTGTTACACCACCCAGTGTCCTGCTTCTCCAGATGGCAGGCCTCCTACCCTGGGGCTTCCTGGCTCCCGTGACCATGCGAGCCAATGTTCATTACGTACATGGACTCGCCAGCAGAACAAGCCTATATGCGTTTCCTGTTGATTCTGTTCCTCTGGAGAATCCAGAGGATTCTGGATCCAGGAATGGAGAATGGAGAATCCATTTTGAACCCAGGAATCCCAAGCCTGGCCTTGAAAAGTGCTTCTGTGATACCGGTTGCCCCTGAGGAGCAAAGAGAGGGAATGGGATTAAAAGAGATGTATAGGCGCTGTTACCTAAAACTATAATGTGTAATTTTCAGAAAAGTAAAAGACCTGAATAAAAATTTTAAAATGGCACAGTGTTAAGGAATATATATGTAGTGGATAGGTACAGAGGCATTCATTACAGCATGCTCTTCTACATACTTGATCTTCTCCTTACTAAGAAACATTTCACATGAGAAAGAATCTAACTTCACAGTGAAGAATGGATTTTCTTTATCCATTCAGTGAGAGACAGAGAGACAGAGAGAGGAAGAGAGAGAGAGAGAGACAGAGAGAGAGAGAGAGAGAAAGGGAAAGGGGGCTGGGCCTATGCTAGACACTCTTCCATAAGCCAAACACCAGCAGTCTCTGCCCCTGGGAAATGACTTTCTAGTCAAGGCAGAGGGGAATCAACAAGGTCATTTCCCTGAGTGTTAACTGCTCTGATGGAATAAAACAGAGGAAAGTGACAGAGTGACCCAGAAACTCTTGTGTTTTTATGAAGTGAACCGGGAGAGAATATCACTGGGATAGCACTTGCTCTGACATGTGAACAATGGAAATACGTCAGAAAACAGCCAGAGGAGTTTGTGAGGAGCCATCAGGAAATGCAAAGGCCCTGCAGCCACAGTGTGTCCTGAGAACTGACAGCAGCGGTCTGGAGGCATGGCCGGCCCTACCAGGAGAGATGAACAGGAGCAGGGAGGCCTGGCAGGAAGTGTAGATCGCATTTGGAATTCATGGGCAGCCAGTGGACAGAGGACAGATGAGAGCTGCAGGAGGGGAGAAGAGGGTCCAGTGTGTTATTAAATTATCGCCGCGTAAACTGCGCTGCTGAACAAACATGCCACAAAGCAGGAAGGAAAACAAGGTTACCTGGTAGGAGGTTACAGTGGGACATTTAATCAAGAAATAGTGTTGACTTGGAAATGAATCTTGTGCTTCCATTACATGTACTGAAAATGAAATATTAACAGTACATTGACAAGTGGAAAAAACCAGGTTATAGAACAGTGTGACATAATATACTGCATTTGCCCTGAAAATGCATATGGTCCGCATGGCAGGATGCTGGGAAAGGTGAGCGTGGATGCGGGGCAATTCCCAGTGTCTCCATCTTCTTCTCTAGGACATTTACTGCACAGCTTACTTTTCTTTTATTGACCAGTATTACTTCCAACTTACAACCAGTGCCAGTTCTGGTGAACGATAACACCGGCCTCCTAGCCGGTTGTCCTGACAAATGTTTCAGAGAAGTTCTGCTGGCCCTCCAGCTCTAACTCTGGACTTGGTCCACCGTAAGCATCTGATTTTCAGTGCCTAGGAAGGAGGCAATGGCAGAGGTTCATTTCAGAATGCTACATGTAAGAAGTCTAAATGCCCGTGCTCGGGCCTCCATAGCACAGTACTAGACCGAGCGGCTTAAGCACCAAAATTTAATGACCTCGTCATTGCCCAGGCTAGACATCCAAGGTCAAAGTGTCACGAGGCTTGGCTCTGCTGAGTCCTCTCTTGTACATGGCTGTGTCTTCACTTGGTTTTCTCTGCGTGTCCACGTCCTAAGTTATTCTTCTTATGAAAGTACCAGTCGTACTGGGTTAGGACCACCTTACTGATCGCATTTGAATTTAATTACCTCCGTAAAGAGCCCATCCCCAAATACACGCCTGTTCTGAGGCGATGAAGATTAATTCCTCAGTGTGTGAACGTGGGGGTTGGAAGGAGGATGCAACTCATCCCGTCATGGCTTGAGGTGAATCCTGTCATGGCTTGCGGTGAATATTTGGGAGTTGCTCCTGGGTAAACAAGAGTGAGCTCACTCTAGGAGAGCATGCAGGATGAGAAGAGCCAATGGCAGAGGCACTGGGAATGAACCCAAGAAAGAGACAGAGCCTCGGCGTGGCCAGCGAGCAGAAGGCAGGCTGGAGGAGGATGAGCTGGCCATGGTGCCCACTCAGTCCTCTGCCCGGACTCACGTCCACAGCCGCACAGTGGCTGCCACCAGGAAGCAGGACGCCAGACATGGCGTGAAGCCTTCGACAGGACTTTCTGAACTTGGTGTCCCTTTAGGGCCAGCACATCGCTCCTGCACCTGGTCCAGAGCACGGTGGCCTCTGCCACCTGTGCAGGTCACCTTGTCACACATGAGCTCGCTTCTCAGTCAGCCGGCACATCCCAAGCTCACCCTCCACGGACACTGCCGCCCTTGTCAGGTTTCGTGTGCGGTTACCTTCTCTGTGCGCTGGTCTGCTGCACAGGGCTGCAGGCTCCTCAGTGAAGTCCTACCTCGTGTGTATCTCTGTCACCCGTGAAGCCTGCCACGCTCCTGCTTCCTTGCAGGTGCTCAGCAGTGGCTCTTTGAATAAATGAGCTAATGCTATTTGGTGCCAAACAGAATTAAATAAGAATCCAGCGGCTGACATTTGAAAATGTCGGCGCTACTGACTCACCTGTTTGGGGGAAGGATGTGCTTTCTGGGATGACTCGGCGGCTTGCGCACCTGTCAGGCTGTCGTATCCTCTTTACTGCGGCTGCTCGTTACAAGGAGAGACAGCTACTCAGGAGTCGAGTATTTTCGCACAGTTGGATTACTGTGTCTGGAATTTAATATTGTTCTGTCCTGTGATATTTATTTCAGGGTCAATAGAAATGTAACCATCCTCATGCCCTATTCCTGTTCAATCTCATGATTTAGCAGGAGGGTCAGACCTATTACACTCTGGTTTCTGAAGCTTTAGGTATGATTTGTTGGATTTTTGACTTTATAAATATTTTCCAAACGTATTAACAAGCAGTAACTATTGCTGAATAGTGTAATCCTCTTTAAATGGTACCATTCTATTTGACATGTGAGTTTCTGACTATTAGGGGTAATGTATATACTAGACCATAGGCTTGTGCACAAATTTTTATTCAATTCTTATGGTAATTATGTGCACAGGCACGGTAGGATGCTGCATCTTTCAAGACCTCCATCAAAGTCAAATCACAATTTTATTACAGAGCAAGAGCATCCCAGCATTCATTACAGCAAGTGCTTGTATGCAGTGTCTGATGAAACCGTTCCATCACCATTCACTCCAGGGGCAAAGCACTGAGGTAGTTTGGCTAGTGCTATTGCTACCATCTTATAATACTTAGATGTAAGGAAATTATTTAAGAAGCTGTTGCAAGTTGCCAGGTTGAAAACAAGAACAGGTATCCTTTCCTCAGTTCCAAGTGCTTGCCAAAGCAGTTTAAGGAAATAAACCCCACTCCACAAGCACTTAGTGATTAGATTAGGTGACCCAGGGCCACATCTAATTCTGAGATTCTTCAAGTCCACAGAAAAAACAGATTTGTTACAACAGACTTTACTGTACCAGCCACACTCTTGATGAGCTTCTGTGTTAATGGATAAAAGCCTGTGATCCGAAGAGAATGTGAATCATATCACTTTAGGGAAGTTGTGTAATTCTTCTGAATTTCAGTTGTTCTATCTGTAAGTTGGGAGTAAAAGCGTTAGCTGACATACACTAAGATCTTGATAAGCTATTGGTAAAATGTATGTTACAGTTAACACTGCTGTTACTGTTGTCATCCTTATGATGCTTTAGAGCACACTTATAATTTGAGAGCAATATTCTAAAGATATTAATGAGAAGCTGGTTAAATGTCTTCTCCATATAAAAACTGTGTAAACCTGGATGATGAGATGCTCTGTCAATTGGTATTTTATGTTCTAAGAGAAAACATTGCGATGCCCTGGAATTAGATTTAATTGTAAGAAGATCCAGTCTCATCACCACTACAGAGACAAATTTGGTAGTGGAAACAGTTCCCTAGAGATTTATTTTAAATGTCCTATAGGAGAAAAATGGGATTCATAGGATTCCACTGCATTGTAACTAGGGAATAAGTAGAATCAGAATATAAACCGGAAGGTTTTCATCTTTCCTTACAAAATTCAACAGAAGTCCTGTCAAGAAAGGTAATCCTTGTGAATCTTTACTGATCCTTACTCTCAGCTAAGATGAGTTTCAGATCTCAAACTAGAAAATTTCCCTCTTGGTTCAGCTACCCCCGGGTTTGGATCCCTGTCTTTGCATGGTAGGGAGAAGAGCCTTCACAGCAAAACCTTCCCCATTACTGATGGAAAAACCTGTTAGAGGAGATAGAGGCAGCCGGCAATGAAACGGGTCTTCCATGTGCTCTGAAGAAGGGAGGAGCATTCCCAAGCTCTTAAAATCATGATTACAGTAAAGCTTTACATCACTGTTTTTATGATAGATCTAAGGGGTGAACAGTAAGTCCCTATTAGGAACCGAGTAATGCCTATGTCCTACCAGTTACTCCCCACATAATCTTTAACAAAGGAAGAGTATTCCGGATCAGCCGACAATGTTCCCGAGGCTGGAGGGGCAGGAGTTACTCGCGGCCATGCAGCTAGCGAAACACAAATTGTGTTCAAGCCCGGAAGCCCAAGCTCCTTCAGCCCCCTCAGGCTGTTCTTTTCCTTCTATTCAACACAAGCATCTATAAGAATGCATCCTTTTAGGTTGATTAGAAATCCGCTGCAGAAATAGTGGTAAATGAGATCTTGTTCCTACTCTCTGGTCATTTACAGCCTTAAAGGACGGCAAAATAGCAGGGAGAAAAGTGACAAAAGAAGGCACAGAGCAGGCCTCCACCCCAGCCTCTCTCACATTATGGGTCTGAAAGGAAGTGTGCTTTCAAAGTCACACTCCGGACACCAAGTAGACTTATCAGGGCGAAGCTGGACCACTTCATGGCTTCATTTCGTGAGTGACACCCTCTTGATGTTTCATGCCCACGGCCAGAGCTCATCTGCAGGGGCATTCCTAAAGCCTCACCCACGCCCCATCGCTCCAAGCTGCCAGCCAGTATGGTCTTCAGAATGAGGAGAGAAGAAAAGTGAGCAAGAAGGTAACAGGATGACTGTAAACTGTGTTTTAAAGCAGAGACTCAACTTTCCTCTCAGAGATGCTCGCTCACTTTCAAGACCCCTGTTGAATTTTGAAGAACATTATTCCCTCTTGCTTGAAGGAGAGCAGAGATCCGTAGAACAGGTTCTTAGGGCCACACATTCCAGAATTCCTTGCTTTGTATTCTCTCCTGCACTGACACACCAGGAGGACTAATGGGGGCTGAAGCTATGCTGAAACTAGAGCAGGCTCAAAGTTATGAAAGTCACGATAGCTTTTATGATCTGCAGGTCCTCTCATTTTGTATCCTACCTACCCCCTCCACAGTCAGTGACGCACACACAGTGAGCCATTACTCTCTCTTCCATGTTCCATTATCTTTGTTGAGATGTTAGAAGAGTCCAGTCTCCTTTATTATTCAGCATAGCTTGATTGGGATTCTACTCTGCACTAGCAACACACCATGGGCTGGAAATATTAGGAGGGAAACCTGAAGGGACCTGCCATCTCCCACCTGCTCATCTAGACTAGCAGCTCCAGCCATGGTCCCAAGAGATGAGTCCAGTGGTCCAGCTTGGCCCTTACCCCAGAGCCCTGTGTGGGCAGTGGACAGCAGCCACCCAAAGAAAAGCACAGTTAAAGCTAAGGCCAAGAGTGGCCCTGCTTTTAGCAGCTGGACACCAAGTCCTCTCCAGAAGTGGGTCAGCACAGGTCTAGCCATGTTGGCCACAATGTCACTATCTGGGGTGCCAACTCAAAAGGCCTCCAAGGAAGTACTGGGGTGGATGAGCAATGTCAGGAAGAGACACCATGATGGACTGAGACATGTGCAGGACCGTGCATCCCCATTTCCCTCCCCTCCCCCAAACCCATCTTCTGCTGTCTCCTTCAGATGCCAAGGCTGGGAGGAAGACACTGACCACAGACCTGCTGCTTCCTCAACACGGTGGTCTTCAGAGAGGAAGGGAGAGGCTACTTGTCTGGACTACTCAGGTTTGCAGACTCCTAGAGTGTTGCTCAAGACCTCTCCCTCAGCCATGGTCTGAGCCTCCTTCCCAGACCCTCTCTGAAGGCCCAGAATTTCTCAAGTGCAGTTGGAGTGTCCATGTAGACCTATGAGAGTGACAGCTCAATTTAGAGAGCACACCGCTGATGGCTTCCACCAACTTTATTCCAAAATAGATTTATGGGAAATCCAAAAGCTATATAAATAGGGCAAGAGATGTTTATCTACAAAGTATGCAAGTCAGAGAAACTAACCAAATACAGACAGTGCAGCTCTGGGGCAGTTTCTGCACCTGAAGTGCTATGGTGAGAATGGGATGTAATCAGGGAGCAGGACAGGCGTCATCACCTCAAACAGTCATGAGTCATTTTGCACTGCGATGCTCTTGTTGCCGTGCAACTGTGCTCGCAGCAGCAGGACTCCGTGATTTAGTGGCAGGGCTCATTTCTGCCATGGATGGCATTTCATTTATGGGTACGCACGGTGAGGATCTGTGGGGCTGCGCGCTCAGCCGCACCTGCCAGAGAGCAGGAAGGCTGGGCAGTTGGTGCAGCACCTCATTTGACTCTCACCTGCTGGCAGCCACCTGCAGGGAGGTAAATCTCCTAGGAAGAAGCTAAAAGTCTCAATTGTAATTGTACTTTTAAAGTCTTACATCTCAGAGCTCCAAGTGCACAAAGGAAATAAAACAGTCTCTGCTGTCGATACCTGAAGTTCTGATTTAAAACATCAGTTTCTATTTTCAATACTTCTTCCTGAGGTACAACTTCTGGAGTTATGAAAGGTACCTCGAATGGAACTGGCTTCTTAGTTCCTTAAAGGCTTCTTGAGTGCTCAAGCAATAGCAACCCCAAACTGGCTTCCATCTTTTAAGATTTTGGAGCAGCTGATCAAGTTCAAGAGCAGCACTCCTTAGACATGGTGTGTGCACTAATGTCTTCTCCACGGTTCCACATCATGAGTACAGCTGAACTGAACCATAGTTGCCTGCTCATTGCCTCTTGAGCCCTTTAGGACGTTCACCTGTGACCCTTGTTCCCAGTACCGTAGCTCAGTGAGAAGAGGTCTCCTTTGGGACGCCCAATGGGACCTCCCGCCCCTTGCCTTGCCTTGGAAATTGAGACTTCAACTCCCTTTAAAGGTCAAAAGCCTGGAAATAAGCCTTTGGATTCTTCCAAAATGCCACTGCCATGGCCAGGGCCACCTTTTCCTGCTCCAGACAGTGCAGCATTTGGGACGCCCACTGATTTATCCTCAGTGACTGGTGCAAGGGCACCCAAGCTCTGCAGACTAAACAGGTGGGGTCCTCTCTACTTTACTCAACAGAGCACAGTTGTGTGCCAGGAAAAGGGAAAACATAGCTCTTAAGCACCCTCTAAAGAAACAGGATTGGCCTTGGGTATAATTTCGATGTTGAGAAATCAGACTGTTTATGTTCTTCAGTTTCATGCTTTTGTTTAATTTTGTTAGTCCATGCTTGCAGCACATAATGATCACACTTTGTGTGGAGTTGGTCTGTGATAGAACACACGTGAATTCTTTTAAGTCTCCTTCCTCACCTCCCTCCCTCCATCTCCTGATCCCCCTCCAATTTGCTGAAGATTATCTCCATTTCCTATTATCTTCTATTTATATTTTTGGTGTCAAAATTTTTGCCAGCTACACCTCAGACAGAGGACTAATATCTGGATATAAAGAGCTCAAAAAAGTTAAATTTCCCTAAATAAAAGACTCAATCAAAAGAAGAGCAACTTAAACGAATAGACAGTTCTCAGAAAAAGAAGTGTAAATGGCCAACACACACAAGAAAATATGCTCAATACCTCTGTAATTTGCACTACAGAAATGCAGATTAAAACAACACTAAGAGGCCATCATACCCCAGAAAGAACAGGCACCATGAAGAAGTCAGCTTTGTCTTTTCATGGGCCTCTTGGTCTCTGATGGTGACCACTGTGGAGCGGCTTTGAGCAGGATTTAATATTAACTAATTGGCTTTGCATGTTTACTTGTGAGCTGTCCAAGGCTTAGGCACCTTGTCTAAAGAGGGGCAGTTGACTCATAGCAAGTAAACCTCTACGGGTGACTGGTCACCACTGAGGCCCGTATTGGCCTGTGAAGCTGTGATGCCTCAAAGGACAAGATAAGGCCACAGCTGAGGACATATGGCTCCACCCCCAATTAATTACCAGGAGACTGCAGCTGCAGGCTCCACACTCCTACAATAAATACCAACCTAAAGATAAGGCAGTTGTCCTGATTGACATCATTTACTACTTGGGAAAATTCTCCTAAGGTCCTGTGAGATTCCCGCGTTTTCTTGGGTATCCTCTCCCTTTGTTTGAAAACCTAATAAATATGGGCTGCTCAGAGCAGTCTTTGGCTAACTCAGAGAATACTGAAGCTGTAAGAGAGTTAGTCTCTCCTGGAGCCCTAAAATCATTACACTGCCTCGTTTATTTAAGCCTTCGCCATGCACTCACTTGGCAGATTGCGGGCCTGATCAGCCTGCAATAACTTAGGGTTATTTAACCCAGTTTTCAATAGGTCTCCTTATGATACTCTTGATCACCACACTGCACCTGCCCCAACATATATTTCCTGGTCCTGCCAGGACACATCTGTGAACATCTTCTGAGGAGGCTGCTTCAGCCGGGGGATTAGGTGGTCCCTTCCCTGGTCTGGTGGCAGCACTGGAATACACTGCAGCCCATATCACATTGCACTGCTGCCTGCTGTCCACGTATTGTGTGCTTGGTGCATGGTCAGGTTCCAAAGGGCAGACACCAAGTATTACTCATTCCCACCTAGTACATGGGAGGCTTAACTGTTTTGCCTTGAAGCATTAGGGTAAGCATATGAAGGAAAAGACGGTTGAGTCTGGTTATACTAAAATTCAAACTTTCTGTATTAAAATAAAAATGCAATCCTTTCTTATTTTATAATGTGTAAATTAGATGAACAAACAATTCACTAAAGAAATACAAACAAATGCAATAACACTCAACCTCATTTATAATTAAGAAAGAAAATACAAACAATTACAATCATCTTGACCGGCAAATGGGCAAATAGGTACACACACATAAAGGTGGTGAGATTATGGTAATAAACACCCTCCTGTACACTTCTGCAATTTACATCGAAAACCTTAAAAGAGCATAAATGTGCATGTACATGCAGACATGTGTGCATACATAGAATATGAGGAATGATCAAAATACAGTGAGTATAGATTTTTAATATTACTGTCTTATTGTAAAAAAAATGTTGCTATTAATTCTTCTCAAGATAATATCTCCAGCTTCAAATACACTTATCCTATCATTATTAGCAATGTGTCTCTTACTGTAATGATTTCTTTTAAATTAAACATTCACCATATTTTTAAATCACTAGACAAGACACAAACATGAGTACAGACATGAATATACATTCCTTCCTTTAGTCTTACCTCTAGTAAAATGAGGTAGGGAAAAGAATCAGAGATGCAGATGAAGAGTTATTTGCACTTGCAATTCCTTGTGATAACAAAAAATAAACCAAACTTGCTTGTCCAATCATAAGTGGTTAAATCAACCACTGTTCATCTGACAATTGTAATCCAGTTTTGTAAGAATATTTAATCACATGGATGAACCCTCATGATAAAGTGTTAAATGGAAAAATGCAGGGGAAAATAAAATTATTTTTAAAGGAAGGAGAGGAATCAAAAATAAAAATGGCATATAAAACATCCTGTAAGACAAAATCTAAGTTTTGATCTGGGAGTTCAGGAGCACAAACTTATCAACAGCAAAGTTTTTATTTTCTTCACATTTACCTTTGAAAGCAGCCACTTGCATTTCTGAGTATTTAACTTGCTCCTGGGTTTTCTTCAACCTGGACACAGAGAGTCACACATAACACTGCACCAGATAGGGGTGTAAGTCTTGGTCACCCCTGACCTTACCTGTGAGATCTGTATACATTATACTTCAATGTTGGCATTCCATGTTCTCATCTATAAAATAGGTGTCATAGTCGTGAAGAACCTAGCAGAATAACTATTACATGCTAGACAACAATCATTTCCTTCCCTTGCAACATAAATGTTTTTAGAGTAACTATCCTACTCTCCAGTCCTGCTAATCAGATATTAATCACGTTAACCTGATCCTTGATCCTAACTGATGGGAACAGATTAACTCACCCTAGAGAAGGACCATCCACAAAATGATTAGAGTCGGTCAAAACTCCTCTCACTTGAAAATCTGAATGATGAGAGAAAAAAGTTCCAGCAATTAGGAGAAAATAGAACTGAGAAGATCAGCTGGAAGACGTGGACGGGATGCCGCAGGACCATGTATGGGATAGTAATGATGAAAGCTCACCAAGAGAAAAGGGGAACTTGTTTATTATAGTCTTGGGCACAGAATAATGCCTCTTCTTGCACATATATGATAACTGTGTCGCTTGGCCCCTCTGCGGTTAAGTTGGGGCCGAGTGAAGAGGAGAAGATAGGAGAATGACAGTATTAGATTTTTAGCACTGTTGTGACAATCATCACAAGCTTGGGTCTCCAAGCAACACAAATTTACCATCGTTTATTGCTACAGGTCAGAAGTCAGCAGTGAGTTTCACTGTGCTGCAACAGAGGTGCTGACAGAGCTGCATTCCTGCTAGGACCAAATCTACCCCCTGTCCTGTCCAGATTTTAAGAGGCCACCTACACCCCTTGGCTCTGGCCAGCTTCCAGCCATGACGTCACTGCAGCCACTGTGTCAGTCACCATGGCTTCCCTCCCGCACCTCTGTTCTCCATGGCCCTCCCCATCGTGTTTTTGTTATGACCCTCAGACTTCCTCTTACCACTGGACCCACCTGGGCGGTGATAATCTCCCCATCTCAAGACCCTCGTCATCTTCCAAGTCTCTTTGGTTGTATGAGGAGCAGGGTAGGTTCTGGGAACTGGACATTGGAGGGACCGTTGTCCACCCTTCTGTGGTGACCACAGAGCCTCAGAGGTCATTCTCAGCCCTGACTCCATAGCTTGTTTACGGGAGTCTTGGGTGGCAGGAACAGTGCCTCCCTGGGCCCAAAGGAAGACTGAGTCTCCTGGCCCCTTTGTCATTAACTTGGGGCTGAGTGGATGATTCAGGTGAGTGGGATAGTGAGTGGGATATGTGTAGAAGAGGACCAACCCCTTACTTCTGCCGAGAACATCACCTTCTTGGAGCTGGTTAGGAATGCAGCATCTCAGGCTCTACTGGACACCTCCTAAGTCAGAATCCTCATATGAGCAAGGTCCCAAGTGAAGCACTGATTATAGCTACTCTGGGTCCTGACACTTAAGAATACTCCCAAAATCCAATCCTCCTCCTCCCTCATCCTCTTCTAAGTGGCCAGGAGCTGCAAGTATCCTACAGTATGTAGCCACCCAACCAACTAAAGACTGTGATGCAAGAAAAACACACACCTCTAAGTTAGGACCCCAGGACTTCAGAGATTGTCTTTCAGGTCAGCTACACTGCAGTATTGTGGTTTTAGAACGATTGAGTTAGTTTAGTGTTACGGTTTGAATCTAGAATCTAGATCCACCCCACTCAAAGCTTCCTGGGGGTTACAATTAGAGCTTTTCAGAGGTGGTTGGATCTAGAATGTGGGTTTGCGGGATCAAGGGTTGATCCCTTGATCATGGGACTGATGATCCCTTGATGTTGGGACTGATAGATATGATGCTGGGATTGATTCCTGGTGTAATGCTAGCATTAAGGCTGCCCCACCCTGGGTGTGAGTGTTACACCCCAAGGGTGTGTAGCTGCATAGAATGTAACGGACAGAAAAGCAATGCTATTGTCACTTGCTACTTGTCTCTTTGCTGCTGCTGCTGCTGCTGCTGCTGCTGCTGCTGCTGCTGCTGCTGCTGCTGCTTTACTGCTTGGCTGCTTTGCTGCCTTCTGTCCACCATGCACTGCTTTTCCTTGCAGTGCCTCTTTGCCCCCTGCCGTGGAGCCAGCCAACTATGAACTGAAGCCTCCCACATTTCTCATTTAACTTTGGGTGCCTTGTGTTTTGTCTCAGCAATGAGAAACGGTAACTAAAGCACTTAGATTCCTCTTTCTTGGAACCAATGAAGCTATGCCCTGAAAGGAAGCCTCATGCAGCATGCAGCAGGATCTCCTGACAGGCTTATTTACTGAAATGTACTGTGAGGCTCACCTCAAGCTTCTGATTTAGTGGCTCAAGGGTGAGGTCGTCATTTATGTCTCTTGCAAATTTCCAGCTGACACGATGCTATGGTTTATGAATACATGTCCCCCAAGAGCCTCAAGAGCTTATAGATGGGGCTTTGGGGAGGTGACAAGGTCATGGGGACTCTATAACTGGCTCACTGTTAGGAGGTGGGGCCTAGAGACGAAAGGCAGGTCCCTGGGGACAAGACCTGGAAGGTTGGATCTCCCCCGCTCCACCGCTCCTCCCTTGATTCTCTCTCTGCTTCCTGCATTTCCTCTGCCAGGCCCTTCTGCCATGCTGTCCTGTCGTAGAGCCAGCCAACAATGGACTCCTACATGAGCCACAGTAACACTCATGCTTTAAATTGCGGCACTCAGGTATTCTGTCCCAGCAACAAGGGAAGTGATTACGACCTGTTGGCACCACTGGCCCGGGGGCACAGTCTGAGAGCCATTGGTTTTCAACCTTGCTGTCAGGTTTCCGCACCGATATGCAATTTAGCTCAGACAGTAAAGACCAGGAACACGCAAGCTAAGGCTCATATGCCAAATCTGACCATTGCCAGTTTTCACAAATACTGTTTTATCGGGACTTTGAAATGACTCCACACTTACCATATATGTTCAATCCCTCACTAGTATGGCAGAGGTCTTATATTATGATGGAGACCAGAGGACTCACTAAGCCTAAAATATTTCCTAGCCAGATCTTTACAGAATAATTAGCTGACCCTGATGTAGACCACAGTGCGGTAGTCTTCATGATGTAATCCCGTGACTACAGAGTATTATTTAATTGAGAATACGCATTTACCATTCTTTACCTATATTTGTCCATTTTCCACTTGGCAGCAAGACTATGAAAGTTATTCCAAGCCTAGTCCCTTTGAATAAGAAAATGGGTGACATACACTTAAGGTGTTTCAGACATGCATATACTGTGAACTAATTGACACAAACTAATTAATACATTTCATAGAACTGGCTTTTATAATGTGTGTGGTAAGATTACTGAAGATCTACTTCCTTGGAAAATTTCAGGTACCGAGTAGATTGATATTAACTACAGTCAACGGGCTGCGTCCTTAGGTCTCCACACTTCACTCAGTTGGCAGCTGAAAGTTCATACGTTTGGACCAAGATCTCCCCACTTCCCATACCCTCCCTCCTGATCCCCAATAGCCCTTTGACTCCCTGTGTCTATGGGCTTGAGGTTTTTTCAGGCTGAAGGTTTATGAGATCAGGCAATGTCTGTCCTGTGCCTGACTCAGCTCGTTTAGGGCAACTTCCTGCAGTCTCCCCCACATCATCACAGTGGCAGGATTTCCTTCTGTTCAAGGTTGCCCACTATTCCGCTGTCCTTACCGATCCATTGACAGTGACACTGGGCTGCTTGCATGTCTTGGCTATTGTGAATATCTCTGCAGAAAGCACAAGACAGCAGACCAATATCTCCTCAATATAGTAATTCCATTAGTATTACAACCTTGTGAGAGGTGTTCACTAGCAATCACAAGTCTCCAGATGAGAGCCCAGCTGATTCTCGGGAGGCAATGGGAATTTTCAAAGGACTGCCTGTGTGTAAACTGTGGTTGCGTTTTACAGAGAGAAGCGTGCCAAGTGTGTGGAAGAAAACCAGGCAATTTCTGACGCTGTGCGCTCTCCTCACTACCTCCCAGGCTTGCTGCCCAAGTTATAGATAGAGTTGGGGTATCGTATCTTTTATCTTTCCAGGGTCAACCTAGTTTGCTAATATGAAGCTGCCTGTCATCTTCCAGAAGGGTGCATGTGTCCACCATGCCGCTCTTCCTACACACTTCAAAAGCCCTATGACCCTTCCTTTAAAAATTCTTAAATGTGCCAGCCCACACAGAGCACTGCCTTTTTTAAAGAAACTATTCTTTCAGTCTTGTGCCTCTTAAAATAGTAGGGTCTGGATAGCTGTCACATCAAAAAGTATAGCTCAGAGGTGGAAGTGATCAACTGAGGCTGCTTTTATTAGAATATTCGAAGAAATATTCTGGTCTGAGCATGGAAAAAAGGCTGGTACTGAATAAAAACACTGTGCTGCCGAAAGGGAGATTTGTGTGTGCGTGTGTGCGTGCGTGCATGCGTACGTGCATGCGTGCGTGCATGTGTGTATTTCATTTCTGTGTTTCATTTTTGGTTTTTGTCTACAAAAATCCTACTTCAAAAAATCCTGCCTGACACTTTAGATAGGAAGATTCTTCATTAAGTGAAGCCCAGTTCTTGTTTTGAAAAGTGAATGTTCTTGTAGGGTTTACCCAGAATTTGACTGCTAGGAGGGGCTTAAAGCTGACCCAGGAGGTCGGTAAGCTGGTGTCGACTCCGTCTTTCCAGAAAGAGCTTCCTCCCAGCTCAGCTCAGCTCTCCAGGTCTCTGGGGCTACCTGAGGGTAGGCACTGCTGCAGAGGGGTACCAGTCCACTAAAGCCAAAGTTCTCCCTAAGGATGCCACTGCTAGAACTGCTAAGATGGAAAGTGAGAATGCTGGCTTCCCTCCTGAGGGACAAGGACGTTCTTCTCCCTCCAGCTCTGCTCCATGCTCCTCACATTGTCCCAAAGCAAAATGTTCTTTCATCTTCCTGGAGCAGTTCAGTCCCAGGCCAAGAGCTCACATGTCTTTCCCTGGCAGTGAGAGACTGTTCTTCCTCCTCAAGGAAGTCTACATCTGGCCACTTGAGAATGCGTTTCCCCAAGTGCTCATGTTACCTACATGTGTCTCCCTTTTAAGTGACTAACCAGCCACACTCCACAAACGTGCCTTTGATAAGAAAGGGTTTTGCTGTTTGTAACCATTGTCCTCCACACACAGCACTGGCAGGCCTAGGGCAGGCGAATATAATGTACAGTGCAGAAAATTTTTAGTCTCTCAGCAATATCCACAGGAAGTCACCCAAATACTTTTCCTAGTCATTTTTGATCCAGACTGAGTTAGCCTGAGAAGAGATCCAGGAATCTTCTCTTGTGATCTCCTTCTGGCTTTGCTTTTTCACCTTCTCCTCCTGGCCTGTGCCAAAATTCCTTGCTTGCTTCCTTTTCTTTCCCTAGTGTAGCGCCCATTTCTCAAATTCATCACAGCTAAGCACATACAAGCCAGATACGACATGCCTGTCTCTAGCAGCGTCGTGTCAACGTGGCATGTGAAACAGCAGCTCTCCCACCAGCACCAAAGAGGAAAAAGAACAACAGGGAGAAGTGGACACACAAAGGATCTCTCAGGTCACATCCATGTCTGTTTAGATAAAAAGGTTCAGCGCTAAATATGAATTAAAATCTCCATATTTTTCCAGAAGAGGATCTGCAGCTTTAAAATGGCAAGTTCCCCAGTTTTGGTGTTTCTGATCTCAAGGTGAAGATTCCATCTCAGGCTCATTTCAAGAAACCTGGGCAACCCTAGACCTCCATGGACTCTATGAGAAGTAGTTCTCATAAGCTTTTGGTGGAAGAACAGGACTCTGTCCTGAGATGATGGCTTTCACTGCATGGGTAAGAGCTGCCCACCAAAAAGCCATGGGGACTCAAACTGAGAGTGGCTGAAGCAAAATAGAGATCATCTTCCTTCTTGTGGAAAATTCTGAATCTATGCAGTCTGAGCTGGCTTGTAGCTGAGTTCTGAGACATCCTGGGTAACTAGGGCACTATCCAAGCCATTTCTCCACCATGTACCCATTAGCCCAGGAGGATACAGGTTAGAGCACTGTGGAGGAGAAGGGGAAGCCAGTCGAGGGCCTTGTATCTCCTGAAGATGCTACAGGTGCCCGCCACGTGCTAGTCATGAGGTTTCACTTAGAACATGACTCTTCCTAGCTTTTAAGGAAGGTGAGGTATTTACTGTCTGTTCTGGGCAGCCATATGCCCCCACTAAACATCTATTTCTACAGGAGACTAGAGGGAGGATGAAAATAAGGGGGAAATCATCCATTGTCTCCACACTGTACTTCTGAAATTGCTATTTCTGTACTAAAAGTAAACTCCAGTGCCACCTCTAATAGAATTCTTTAAATTGTATGTTTTTATAAAAAAATTGAGCTCAGAGTCAAAATTCTGCCATTCACTATAACCATAGGCAACAGCTCAATGTTTTAATGCTGTGTTGTTGCATCTTTACAAGGTATGATCAGAAAATGAATGCTGCTGCTGAGTGCTACTCAGGAAAGAAAGCTCATAAATCACGATGGTGGGTCCTCATCCATTTTTTCTGGTTTGGGCACTCTGCAGTTTCAGAGTGCCGGGTAACTGTTTTGCATCCATTCAGGACATTGAGGCAGCCACACAGCTCAATTAAAGACACTTGTGGAAGAAGATTTCCAGAACTGCTGCAGAAAGTGTCATATCCAATGGGATAAGGGTGTTTGATGTAAGAGAGAGGATTTGGAGGGGATTAATGACAGTGTGTCTTTTACTGCAATAATTTTTTTAAAAACCTAAACTTTCACCATATGTTTTGCTCACATCTCTTAAAATGCTTTAGTGCTGACTCTAGCACTTACACATTGAGCGAAACTCCACTCCTCCTCTAGTGTCAAGCTTTTTAACAAGCCCCCTTGTATTAATGGTTCACTACTCAGTGTCCCACCTTTGTCTTCCACTCTCAACGTGCTGCTTCTTCAGCTTCCTCCTTTTGTTCTCCCCTGTCCGGGGAAGGAATCAAATAGATCTCAGCAAACTTTAAGCCAACACATTTTGGTGTTGAATCATGATGATCATGATGCCTTTCAGTCCCTGGATGTTTCTGACCCCTGGGCTATTTCCATGGCAGAAAACAGGGATGCAGGAGTCCCTGTGTACCCTCTGGAACTGATTCTATGCCAGTTACTCGCTGTGACATTAGGTACTTTTGTGTATTTCTCTAACTCGTAACATTTCATTTCTAATGTATAGTGATTGTCTTTCTTGTGGCTGGGATACAATACCAGACACCCACTACTTGAAGGAAAAGATGTTTATTTTGGCTTACACTTTATGGGGGTTTCAGTCCATAGTCAGCTGGCTCCAAAGTAGGGTGGCATGGCAGAGGAGAAGCAGTCCATGGCATGGCAGATGGGAAGTAGAAAGAGATGAAGGGAGAAAGGACAGAGATAGACCTTTCCAGGCCATGACTGCAATGTCCCACTTCCTCCTACCAGGTTTCACCTCCCAGCATCACATTTAGGTGTAAACTCATTGTATCAGTGAGGGTTTATTAGAGAAACAGATATAACACAAAATATACAAATGCATAAGAAATTACAAGGTTGACTTACGATGGTCAGCCACAGAGTTGGCTGAGGAAGTGTGCAGAGGGTGTCTGCATGCTGGAGGCTGATGGGTTCACTTCCAGGTATGGAGCTCACTGCAGTTTTCTGTGCAAGGAGCCGAAGGGGCCGCAAAGAAAAGCCGAAAAAAACAAAACGGAAAGCCGAAAAAGCCCAAGCAAAAACCAAAAAAGCCGGCCCAAAAACCAAAAAAAGGCCGCCAAACCGAAACAAAGACTAGAGTTCCTTGGAAGAAACAGCAATCACTCCTTGCTCATTTCCCTTTTATTGTACGCAGGCTACCCTCCCTGAGGGAAGGTCCTGTATACCTTCCCCATGAAGATTCATCTTCATGCCATCCTCTTGCACAGGCTGAGGATGTTTACAAAGTGAAAACCCTGGCCCCCTGCTGAGTGGCTTGGTTAAACTTCTAAACTTCTCAAGTTGACACAATGAACAACATCCTAGAGCAGGAAGGGCACGTCCTCTACACCCTAGGATGTAGAGCTGCTGAGTTACTTAGTTAAGCTTCTAGTTTCCTCAAGTTGACACAATGTATCAACCATTACATTCATAGTGGACTAATCCACTGATGAATATCACACACCCATGATCAGTCACCTCCCAAAAGTCTCACCTATGTGCATATGAGGCCTTGGAAAGACATCTAGATATAAACCATAATAACATGTAGTTCATAAAGTTGCTGAGAACGTTAGGCCAAAGGTTTAATGACTGTAAACATTTATCACAGTGACTAAATAATGGAAAAGGATTCTGCCTTCAGAGATCATGCTGAAGCTGAAAGATATGAAAGCACTGTCATGTGTGGGTTTGTGTGTGTGTGCACAGAAATAAGATGCAATTTAGGTGAGAAGTAAATAAGCAAGAAGATGTAACAGCAATTACTGGCCATGTGCAGTGTGTGCTGGATTTACTGCTGGCCCCACAGTAGGTTATTTTTCTTTCACCATAGCCCACATGAAGCAACAGTCTATTGTTAATTACTGAAATGTACGCACCACCCTCAGTGCTGTATGCTTCAGTTTCCAGAAACCTGCCAGCCAGCATCAAAGAAAATAAAATCCAGAAGTATTTACAGAATGTGTACTCTGTGCAAGATACAATTGCTATAAAGCCTAGGAGGTATTTTCAGCTTTGTGCATTATCAGTTGACTGATACCAAATGTACTGACTTTTTCCTGGAACACCAGGATGGAATATTCAGAGTCCTATTGTTGTTTTTAAAGGAGCTCCTATCGGGCTAATTCTAGGCCAGTTTCCTCTATCTTGCTCTGAGAGAAGAAAATGCAACAGAGATGAGAGTCTGGTTTTGTTTTGTCATTTCAGTGTCTCATCTGATGAAATAAAGTTCCATCTGACTGCCCACTGGATGAGCACAAGAAGTTTCCCTGGTAATAAGAAGACTTACCCTCCTGACCCCTAGCTGAAAAATATCAAAAACAGTATTGCATTTTCCTATGAGCAAGCACTGCCAACTCTCGGGCTTTTCATTTTATTATTTTTCTCAGTTGTATCAGCCAATGAAGGCTGGCAATGTATAATGCACATGGCCCAGATGTCAGACAAATTGTGACTCTGCAAGTTTACTCCTCAGCCTGCAAGTGGTATGCCAGCCTGTCCAACAGAAATATGATAGGAGCCATTAAATGACTTTTTTGAAAGTTACATTTTAAAGTAAGGCAAAAGTATAAAGGAATACGGGAAGTTTTCAGTCAATAACATGTGCTCTTATCATAATATATCCAAAATAGTATCTTTTCAAATATAATCAAGACAAGAATTATTGAGCTATTTTACCTTGTTCCTTATTTTGTCTTTGAAATCCAGTGTATATTTCATAATAATAGCATGCCTTAATCTGCATCAGATAGTTTTCAAGTACAGAATAACCACATGCCATTGGCGACTACCGTATTGGACAGTGGAGAGTTATACTGTCATTGTTGGGTTCTTTGGTGTGCTAAAAACTAATAAAAATTTGGTATTTTCTATGGAAATATTATATTATACAGATTACTTATTATGCTGTAATTTTAAAGATACACAATTTAATAAATAAATAAAACAAAGAAACAAAATATATTAAACATTTTAGAACTTTACATCACAAAACATGTCTCTCATAGGCGGAAAAAAAAGAAAAAGTTTATCAGACTGCAGGTGTGACAAGTACTTTATCAAGATATCAGCACAGATAATTTCTTACCTACATTCAGACATGAAAAAACTATTTGAAAAATAATCTTTGTAAATAAAAAGATATAGGCTTTTGACTATATGTACAGAAATTTGTCAACAGTTGAGGATACCGGTTGACCAGAAATCTCAGAAGCCAGCTGTGCATTTAAAATGGAACAAGGTGAGAGTAACCACTAGACAGGTGCTGGGAACTAAGGAAGCACAAGGCAGAACATACTAGGCTGAGCCGAGTGCTGAAACCATGTTGGGGCCACGGCTTCTAGAAGTGATATCTCACTGGCCTCTTGGAGGACTTCTAGGAGCAGCTTCCGTGCAGAGGGATGAGACACATGTATGAGGCACAGGGATGGAATTTTGTGTCCCTCCAGCAGCAGAAAAAAAGCACCTGTGATTTGGGAAAGTGTAGCGGTGCTTTAATCTAGTCCAGGGGAGTGGAGCAAGTATCCCTGAACAATATTGAATATTTGGTTAGGTGTGGAGTTAATTAATATTAGTGTGTCAAACTCTAAGGGAGTTTTATTTCCAGAGGGCTGGAAGAAAAGGGAGGTATGTCAGGCAGTTTTCAGATGGGAAAGCAGAAATCACTCCTAGTGGGTAAACCAGATGGAACCCAGGGGAAGTGGTTACCCAAGAGTTAGAATAGTTGAGGACACCCCAGACAGGCACTGAATCACCAGAGAGGTCAGAAGCAGCGGGAAGCCTGACCCGGTCACAGCATAGGGACACAGGTGAGCCCGCTCCAGACAGGGATTTCCTCACCAGCTAGGATCGCACAAGAAGGAGACCTTGGGTGAGGGATGGAGCCAGGGGAAAGCAGCTGCTGGCGGGAGAAAAACGGAAGCAGAAGGAAAAGGCAAGCGATGTTGCTACTTCCTCCACTGGAAAACAAAAACTCCTCATGGAGCAGTGCCGGAAATGCAGCTGCAGCAATCCTGTCTCTATAGCTTGGAGCAGGACAGGGCTAGAACAGGGGTGCAACTGAGGACAGACAGGCTCATCCCACCTGCACCCGCTCCTGCCACCCACTGCAAGCTCTGCCCTCCTGCCCGGAGCTGGGACTACACACTCACACACACACACACCATACTCCGGCCTACAGCCAGGCCCTGGGTTAATGCTCTAGAGCTCCTCTCTCCTCACCTTCTGGTGGTGTTTCCAGCATCACTCCTTTTGTGCTGCTCCACCACGGTTTGTACACTAAGTCCACAGCACCCCAGCACTCAATGCTTCACGGATCTTTGCAACAGAATTCCTGAAGGAAGTCCCCTGGATCTGCCCAGCCATCTCCTTGGCAGAAACACAGTCAGGTCTTTGTCCCCATCACCCCAAAGGACTCTTCTAGCGGTGCATGCTGGTCTTCCATGGCCACATGCACTGTGCCTTCCTGGTCCTCATCTTCCTGACCTGTCCCCAGCGCTGGCAGAACAGTCCCCGCTCCTTCCTCCTCGATACGCTCTGTGCCCACCTTCTGTGCCCGCACAGCCTCTCCACTGCCCCCTTCTCCACAGGCCCTTCTGCCTCATTTGGCAAAAGAAAAAGGTTTTTTCATCATGCCTTTGGCCTGTTCACTTTGGAGTATAACAAGGTTCACTTCTACATCCTTCTTCTCTTCTCTACATTCACTCCTTTCCTAACCTCTTCCAGGTTCATATCATTGACTCCTAAAGGCAGACTTTCGGTCTGTATTTTTCTCCTAAAATCCCAATTCAGCAGTGTCCTTGGATGTGTTATCGACACCACAAGCTTAACATGTCTGTACTGAACATGTTTCTGAGTCACAAACAGCCACACTACAAAAATTGTGTTCTTGACCTACCTGAATACAAATGCCAATTAGCGGTCTGAGAACACAGTCAACCCTTGAAGACTGTTAGGATGAAATCTGCTCCCTCTGGGCACCTTTGAGAAAACCAAGATGGAAAACTATTAAGTTATTAATCTGAATTTATTTTTCCCCAGCTCACTCTGTCTTCAGTTCTCCATTTCAGCTGACAGCAAGGTTATCCTGCTAGTCATTCAGATTAGAACATTTGAAGTCACCCTTAACTTTTTCTTTCTCTTACATTCTACATCTATCCATCACAAATTGTGTTGATTCTATTTTCAAAGTACACCCAAGGTCATGTGATCGCTCATAACCTGCAGGGCTACCACACCAGTCTGCACAAACCCCTTTTCTTACTGGGGCTGTAGCAATAGCATTCTAGTATGTCTTCCCATTTCAACCTTTGTTTCTCTCCATTAGCAGCATGCACTTTACCCCACAGTGGTCAGAGGGATGCTTTTAGACCCAAATAGGTTCATATCGCTACTCAACTCAAAATCCTGCAGTCTATCTGATCATACCCGGAGTAAGAACCAAAGTCCTCACACTGGCCTTAAAGACCCTATATGACTTGACTCTGTTATCTTCCTGACATATTTTCACTTTTCAGCCCTTGAGCTTTTGCTCCATTCACACTACTTCACAAATATTTATTATTTGTGAAACAATGAACCCCATCCTCTAAGGAGTTCATTATCCCCTGGAGGAAACAGATGTATATGCATGATTACAATCGGAAAGTAGTGATGAAATCTCACCTTTGCCTCCCGTCCTAAACTCCTGCATGTGAAACACCCCAGAGCATTAAAAGTTGAGGAATTTCCTGTGGATTGGGTGGTGTTGAGGGGAGACACGGAGGAAGCCCAGACACGTCTAGCTTAAAGAACATCACGTGCCGAGATCACTGGAGGAGTGAATTAATAACGTAATTAGGAGATCGCATGCCAAGTAGAAAGCGCTTCTTAAAGAATCAAATAAAAGGGTTAAGATTAAAAGAGCTGGA
Source organism: Chinchilla lanigera (assembly GCF_000276665.1). Lineage (NCBI taxonomy): Eukaryota > Metazoa > Chordata > Mammalia > Rodentia > Chinchillidae > Chinchilla > Chinchilla lanigera. Next base: position 8,794,150 of record NW_004955476.1, read on the forward strand.
TGTTGGAAGTAAAGAAAGATAAAGTTCCCGATTTATAGAGGAGTCAGATAATGAAATGTTTTCTGTGTGTTTGTTCCTTCCCTCACAGCTTGCAACCTTCTCCTGGAACAATCTATTAACTGTACCGTTTTAATGTACCTCTTCAACAAGGTCAAAGCAATACTTAGAAGGATTCTCATTTTCCCAAGTTAACGATTAGAAAAACACCTAGAGTCACATTTAATTTGACAAGGTAAAGGAGTGGGCGTGCTAGTGTATCAAATTTAATTTGTACAACATGATCGTCTCTGATAACATTATTCTTTCTGATCCACTGCGTTTAGACTACTCTCACAAGACTTGATCTCCCTGTCTGTCTAAACACTGATTCACTTGCAGCAAGTTTCACGTTAACATCAGTCATCTTAATACCCAGTAAATCCACAAGGTGTTAGTTGCACAAAATTTTGTATAAAAGGTGAAGTGTGACTTGTCTCGGTCTATAGCTTTCCTTCCCCATACAAGACAGCCGGGCACAGGTGAGTCTTGGTACTGCTAGTTATCAAGTGAAGAAAGCTATTTTTGAAATTACAGAATTTTAAGGGCATGATGAACCAATTAGAATTCACTGCTGTTGCTGCATTGGGAATTTATATTCATTAGCTTAGCTTCTTATGGTTGATATACTCTAATAACGGTTAGCAAACAGCTGACATTATGAACCAATTGTCCTGGCTTCTGAAATAATCTTATTTTTCACAAATTGTGGATGAAGAAAAAAACTTCAGTGGGTGGTAAAAATGAAGAAATAATTTCTGTTTTATGCAATTTTCTTTTTCTTTTTAAGCCAAACTAGTCATTAAAAATATTGCTGGATGACCACATAAAATGATTATGGTTATTTCCTTCAGAATGGTCATCTTAAAAGAGTCAATAATAACATATCTTCATTTTAATACAACATCTTTCAATGTCGCTCTGCTTAAATGACTGTATTGCTATTTCTATTTACCATAAGTTTCTACTTTGACCAAAAAAATGAAAAAGGAGGAGGAAGAGGAGTATGTGCAAGAAACAAAACATAAAGAAAGATTTTTGCTGAAGCACAGCCCGATTGGGGGAGATGTACAAAAATGACTTTTGCTTAGGTCAGTTTACATCATAATTATAATTCTTTGGCGTCTTCATTTCTGACGGTCCTTACCGGTTTGTGTCTCAGACCAGGATGAAGTCCATCCAGTTCTGTTTCCTTTTCTATTGCTGGAAAGCCATCTGCTGCAGTGGTTGTGAGCTGACCAACATCACCATTGCGGTGGAGAGAGAAGAGTGTGGATTCTGCATCAGCGTCAACACCACCTGGTGTGCGGGCTACTGCTATACCAGGGTAAGCCCTGTGCTTCTCAGGAAGGGAGGGTGCTGAGGCTATGTGCGAGGCAACATCATCAACATCCATTTTACCAACACTGTTTTCCCTGAATTACAGCTATGAGCTCCTTAGTTGATAGCATCTGTGCTGTGATTGGGGTAAATGACTCTGATGTCAGTTTGGGGCTTGGATTCAATTTTACGTAAACTTCGGAAAGCCTTAGAACTGAGCTGATAAATGTGTTCATGTGCCAACTGTCCATTTACAAAACTAAATAACTAAATAAAATATTTCTGTGCTAAATTTTACATGTAGAAAGATAAACATGGAAATATATATATATATCACTCATAAAGAGCATGTAGTATTCCTTAAAAGGTAGTTTCTATAATTAAGGTCATATCTCTACAAAAGATACACTACCACAACATGCCTCCAAGTCACAAACAGCCACATTACAAAAGTTGTGTTCTTGACCTGCTTGAACACAAATGCCCATTAGCAGTCTGAGAACACAGTCAGCCCTTGCAGCCTGGCAGGATGAAATCCACTCCCTCTGAGCACCTTTGAGAAAACCAAGACTCAGCAACACTAAGTTACTAGTCTAAATTTGCAAGGCATATTTACACTGATCCAAGTAAAGAGGGATTTTCCACTTGTCTTCTTCTTCACTTTCCAGATAGCACCTACTTCTCTGTTCTGAATTTCATGCAATCCACTGATATTGAAAATAGTGACTTTTCAATGACGTATACTTTACTTATAGTATACTTAATCAAAAATGAGTTTGATTAAGTAAATTCGCCTTATTGGACAATTTATTGCAGCTTCTTTGGATACAGACTTGGAAGCACGATATTGAAAGAAACACCAGCCCAAATTTTTCACCTCAGTGAAAATATATTTCCCACTGGAAAGTGCTAGAAGGGACGTTTTTGCCTGGATTAAAAAGATTTCACATGAAAACTATGCGTCCTTAGAATCTAAGAGCTCTAAGAGGTGTACAACGCATAAGCGAGAATTTCTACTGAGTAGAGGAACATTGAACATCTTATAGGATCCTTCATAAACATGTTAAGCATTAGCATTCACGTATAACTTTTCTGTTATAAATGTAGCAAGATAATAATTTATCCTGAATTTTTTTCTGAGAAACTATAGTATTTATGGCTCTAGTTGTTATTTACATAGTTCATAATAAAGTACAAAATGTTAACTGAAAATTCTAAATCATATTTCCATTTTCATCTTTTTTATGTGCTAACCTTTATATTTTGAGGAATAATCAATATTTTTGTATAAGCACAGGGATTAGGAAAGAAATGACTTACATATTTCTGTATGATTTCCCAAGGAATCAGCAATATATCCTAGCCTGTAGGTCATCTATGAAGCTTTGTGGGTGTTAATGGGTAAATAAGTGTAAGAACCTCAGAATTCAACCCCTGCCTCACTCTGACTGTGCTAAGCAGAACCTTCAGGATCCTGTAACCTGATTCTCCCTTCCTAATTTCCTCAGGACCTGGTGTACAGAGACCCCGCCAGGCCCAACCACCAGAAAACATGCACATTCAAGGAGCTCGTGTATGAGAGCGTGAGAGTGCCTGGCTGTGCCCACCACGCAGACTCCCTGTACACATACCCTGTGGCCACTGAGTGTCACTGTGGCAAGTGTGACAGCGACAGCACCGACTGCACTGTGAAAGGCCTGGGCCCAAGCTACTGCTCCTTCAGCGAGATGAAGGAGTAAGGGACAAGGGACTCATCACAGTCCAGCAGGACCCGGATGTCCAGAAGTCTGCGTGTGAGCACCAGGCCCAGGAGCTGACCTCGCACGAGGAGACATCAGACTGCAGTGATCCCTGCTGTGGGAAGTGGGCTGCAAGAACTGAGGGTGCTGGGTGGGGCCCATCACTCCTCAGGCCTGCGTCCCTCGCTCTTGGTCCATAAGTTTTATTCCATCTTAACTTACAGATCTGTAAGTTCTTTCCTTTTCAGCAATCTTAGGCGTCCTCTCAAGCAATCCTTACCTTTTAGACAGAGGGCTACCTGAGTCCGGTAGAGAGGAGATAATGACAGGGCTCAGGGAAAGAACTAAAGTTAGCACAGTCTTCTGCTAGACTTTGGGTCCAGAGGAGCAAGGCCCGCATCTTCTTCAATGCCTGTCCCTATGCCTAGAACTGGGCAAGAAATCCAACTATGGCTTCCTTGAGGAACCCAAGATCAGAAAGGTACAGGGTAGGGGAAGGCTGAAAGAGGCTGTGTGAGGCTGGCTGAGGACCCGCCCAGCAATCCCAGCTGCAGATGTGTTGGCCGCTGTTCTCCCTCCAGTCCTTTCTGGCACGTGCAGTCTTCAGACAGAAGGGTCTCTCAGAATTGCCAGATGCAGACGGAGATACTAGAGTTCAGGATGCCCAAGCTATTGCTACCAAGCACTATAGCTAAGGGTTAATGTAAGAAGTGTTCCTTTGGGGCTGTGGAAATTAGTTCACATCATTCGCTGCTTTTAAAATGGAGCAGTTGCTACCAGGGTCCACTCATTTGCAGAAGGGGAAGGCGTTGGAAGTAGGTTTGAAAGGAATTTGAGCAACTTCATATAGTCAACCCTTCTGCACACACATTGTATAAAGAAGTGGCTCTTTTAGAAAGACTTATCCATGGTAGAAGGGACTGCTGTTTTCTAGGGTCCTCTCCGTCTGTCTGGTCTTCTGTCTATCCATGTTCTCCCAAATCTATGATTTCTTTCAACAGTGTATATATTGAAACGATCTCATAAATTGATTTCTCCTAAAGGTGTTAACTCTTAGCATACTTGCTCCATGCTTATAATGTTTAATTTACTTAAATCATATTTTTTTAATAAAGACGCTAGCACAACAGTCATATGTTTGGATTATTCAATACACAAATGGATAACTTACTGTGTGTACATTTATAAAATTAGTTGAAAAATATATTTTAAATATAATTTCTAGTGCTTCTGGAGAGATGACCTGTATTCATCTCTGGAAACATCAAAAATAATTTTATTTTCAATTTCTAAAAGTATTTGCCATTTTAATTTCCTATCATTTTTGAAGTCATTTTTTGGGATGTCATGAGGTTAAAAAAAAAAACATGCAGAGAATCACACAGTGAGTGGGGACACTGGAGTCCATTTCTCGACTCTTGAGGCAAAAAAAAAATTAAGCAGTGATGTGAAGTAGTCCATCCACATTGGGTGACTGAAATACAGAATTTAGTCTGCTTGCCAAGCTAGATACCTACTCATTCCTGGCTGTGCCAGTAACTACATTTCCCGTGTTTCCTCAACATCAAGGTTATCCACACTCTGCCCAACAGAACTGAGCAGAAGTGTTGTGAGAGGGCTTCACACCTGCCCATAAAGTCCTCCCACCGGTGCCCATCCACTCCTTCCCCTATTCAGCAAGATGTCTACACCCAGGGAACCAGGACAGCTCTGTGTTCTCATGACAAAGTTATTTTCAGCCCTGAATGTCTGCGTGGAGCAGTGGGCCCCTATGTCTGTGACCACACATGGCAGTCCTGGGTAGACTTGATAGTCCAACAAAGTAATTTCTAGAAGGTAGGTCATTTGTAGGTTTATTGGGGGAAAACGAAGTCATTTTAACTAAAACATACACTGGCACTGGAAGTGAGCACAGTGACAGCTAACATGAGTGACACTGACTCAGCGCTTATGCCACCGAAGAGGAGAAACTGATGGTGAGAATAGAGTCTCACCTGTGAGAGGGGGCACCCAGAACATGCCGCCCGAGTCTGTAGCTCTGAGGCATGGGTGGCAAAGTGTGCGCCGCAGGCTCATCTGGTCCATCACTTCTACATAAACCAGTGAGAACACAGGGGAGCCCTTCTGTGCCCATATTCCCATGGCTCCTTCCGCACACCAACAAAATTTAGCAGCGTGATAAAGACTGTATGGGTCACAGTGTAAATAAAACATTTGAAATCTGAAAATTTGCAGAAAGTATGATTGCCAGCCCCTGTGCTAAGGAAAAGGTTTGCAGAGATTGGATGTTAACGGCGTTGGCTCTTACTTTCTGGATATTAAAAGGGGGATTGTGTGCAGCAGACACAAAAGGGAAAGGTCCGGGCATTTGGCACCTTGCTGTGAAGTAAAAGTGGTCCCAAGTGGTAAGGGATAGAGCGGGTTTAGAGAGCAGCAGTACACCAAAACTTAGTCCCGAGGCAAAGACAGACTCAGGGTGGCACCTTCCCACCCAGACTCGTTAGAGCATGCGCCGACAAAACCATTAGGAGTCATAAAGAAGTCAAAGATAAATCACACGTGACAAACACACTCAGGAAAAACTTCTGGACATGTCCATGGGCACCAAGAACAGAAGGGAAGTATTCGAGGGAGCTGACTGCCTAAAGCTCTAACGGACCAGACCTTGATGTTTGAACACACGTTGGCCCACCGAGCCTGATGACAGGAAGTAGACGATTAAATGTGTAAAACCCCAAGGAGAGTGAGTCTCAGTTCCACATCCAGTGTGATCACAGAAGATAACTGACAAGGAAAGAGCATTGCTCCACAGAGGAGAATCAGCATCTAATTAAGAAATTCTCTTCACTGGTGTGGCCGAGGATTCCATACAGGTCATGCAGTAGGATTTCAGTAGTTTTATCCAGTGGGCTGTTTCCCGTGCTTCCTTTTTTGAATGGAAGTGTTATTGTGAGCAGTGGTATTGTAAAAACCTGTGCCTCCTTCATTAGTGAGCATGAGGTGGAAATGGACAAGATGGACAACTCGTCTTCGGTTCATACATGTCAGACCATGGGGAGCCACATCCAGGCCCCATGGAGAAAACTGCACCAGCTGCAGATCAAGGGTCTGGGATTAGACTCAGGGAGGGAAAGAGCTGGTTCCACACGAGAGAGGAAGACGAAATTGATGTTTGTTGGACACTTGGGTTGGGACAGAAATTACTTTGTGTTCACCAAAACTCATCAATTTTTCCTGAGGACATAGCTAATTTACATTTGCCAGCCTCACTTGTGGAAAAGTTTGCTTATGACAGTTGAAGATTGTCAGAAGCCGTGTGTGCCACTTCTAGATTTGATTCACACTGCTACAAGGGAATTGTGCCTTTTCCCTGCTCAGCTGGCTGAAGATCAGTGTTTAGAGCAACCTTGAATGCCACACACAGAAGATGGCAGAGCCTGCATCAGCCTAGATCCTGAATGACCAGAGGGCACACACACACACACCTGCACCTCTTCCCTCTGAGCCAGGAATAAACCCATCTTTTGCGAAGTGCCTGCCTCCATGGAAGTTTCTCCATTACAGGTAGTAATGCTGCCTTTACTAACGCAGCAATATCCAGTGTTCAAGGAACCTAAATATCTTCCTTCAGGCTAACTCACATGGACCAAACGCACAATTAACTGCCCAGCATGGGGCATTTCTGTGACGTCAGAGCCTGTGCTCCATCTCCTGAGCTCCACCATTTCTCACAGGCACATCATGAGGGCATTTGAATCGAGGAGGTGGGGAGATAGACCACACAGCAGTGTTTGACTGGGACTTGAAATTTAACCCTCAGTGTCCTCACTACGTTTTACCAGAGCCGGGAACTCACGTCACAGTAAAATAAAATGCTGCTTCTCCAAATGGCATTGCTTCAAAGTCCCCACCCATCTGTGCAGACGGGTGCTAGGTAATACTGCTTACTGCAAAGGCCAGGAACCAGGTCCAGGAAGAGAAGACAAAGTACAGAGGCTCTGGGAAATAATTGGAGTTACTAAGCAATAAGTCTTCAAAGCCCCCCTTATGTAAAGTAGATTTATTTCCATCTTAATATAATTTTTTCAAAACCTAGAGCAAAAAATCTTTTTCTCATCTCCAAAGAGATGCTGAAAAGATCAGCGAATAACATCTATAATAACCAAACAACCTGAGTCACTTTGAAGCAATGTGCATAATAATCACAGACATAGTCTGTGTATAGAATATGGTCTGGTTACCTATATTATAACACAGATATTTAAATAACAAGCCCAGTCCATTTTCCATCCCAACAAACGCACATTACTATATGCCACCACCATTGGAAGGCTGGAAATAACAGACATCTGAAATAATCATACATGTTGCATTGAGGAAGTCAGTTGTCCCTAAAATAAGCAGAGAATCAGACTCCCATCCTGCAGCAATAGCACAAGGAGGGTGGGGTTGTACGGTTTCACTGTGTGCAAATCAGTGCCACTGGATGAAATTTATGACACGCCTCCAATTATAAACCTTTGGTGGCCAAGGACATCAAGATTCCCTACTACAACCTGGAAGGGTCAAAAAAGTCAGTCTTGCTTAAGGGCCCCAGCTCTCATGCTTGGCATTGCCCGCTGACAGCAGCTCTGATCTCCTCCAGGGGGACACAGCTAAATACTACGACCTTCATTCAGCACTAGAGAGACAGGAGTTGGGTGCTATCCGGCAGAAGGACCGCAGCCCCAAAATGGAGTCTGCTGAGTCACCGCCCCCAGGGGCCTCACAGGTCATCTGCCAGCTGCGCTCGGGCTGTCTGGGACTCCCCAGAGCACGGGCGGGAAGACACGGGCTCGAGGGAGCATGCGCTGCCCGGGCACTGTGTGAACACTGCAGGGACCCGGCCCCGAGGTGGAGGTGGCCCCTACAGGGAGGAGCTCACTCCACTGCACAGCAGCTCCAGCTCCCTCTGACCCGCCGAAATGTCCCCAGACAAAAAGCCCCCGTGAGTGTCCTACGCAGAAGTCCCTCCTGGCTGCCAGGAACTTTATTTCCTCGCCTTCATATCTTTTAAATAAATTTGCCTGGGCTGGGGATTTAGCTCAGCGGCAAAGCGCCTGCCTGGCAAGTGCAAGGTCGTGAGTTCGGTTCCCGGTACTGGAGAAAAAAATAAATAAATAAATAAATAAATAAATAAATAAATAAATAAATAAATTTGCCTGCACCCTACCTCCATCTGCAGTTTTATTCTTCGTCACTGTGGAACAAGACCCTGGTGCTCCATTAACTGGGGCAATACCTAACATGAATTGGAACTTTTGAAAAGAGTATCTTACCTCAAATTACTAAGAGAAAAGATTTCATTGGCTCAGATGCTGCCATCTCTGGAGACCGCTAGCCATCCCAATGGCAGACTTCTGGGGACACCAAGGCAGGTGGACTTGGGAGGCAGGGTACCACATTTGTCCTTGCGGTGACCACCCATGAGCAAACAACACTCTGATGCTGTCTTTTTGTTAGATTCAGTTTGGTTTTGGGTAAGGGAAGTTGAATATAGAGGCAGATTGGTTGTCATATAGCAAATAAACATTTATCTGAAATCAGGCCCAACAATTATCATGGCCTTGAAAAGCTCTAAGTAGTTGTGCTCTATTTGAAAAAAAGATGACTCATCCTTTTGCAGATAGGCATATTGATCTGAATTCAGTCCATTTCCTGGACGCTGGTTGCAACATATGAATACTGTACACCACCAGCACTGTCTGCTAGACAAGCCGTTCTCTTGCAGTGTGGTCCTAAGAGAAACTTGATGTTGTTCTCCCATTGTGCTGTTGAATTTGCTCTGAAGCAGCTGTCCTTTAGCTGCCACTAGATGAAAATTTACCAGACTACATCGGCGGTCACTCCTGGCAATAAAATCTTTTATCACTTCACTAACATAACAGTGACCAAAAGCCTCCAGGCCTGATTAATAACAAAAACTTCAGACCTGAGTCAATAGTAGAAGTTTCCCATCCTTGAAGGCATGGGGGCATGATCCCTTCATTCTCTTTCTCACCCTCTGGGATGTCTTTTCTCTGTCCCTATGTCACTGGTCCCTCTGGATCAGAATTCAGACAAAGCAGGAAGAGCAGAGGTGGCTATGAGCTCTTGCTATGCGGTAACTCTTCCAAACTGACGCTGTCCCAAGGCTGTGTCTGTGTCCCCCGGCAGCACCTCTGCTGGGGTGCACCTGCCAGCTCCGCCCCACAGGACTGGGTCTGTGCAGGGAGGCCCCTCCCGTCCCGCCGCTGCTTTATCCAAGTTTGTGTCAAGAACTTCGGACCAGGATCCATTGTAAACAGATTTTCCTAAGGTGGGGTTCCCATTCAGATCCCAGAATTCCTGCAACAACAGCCTAATATTAGAGAGGAGAGCAGTCACTTTCCAGACCTAGTTCTCTACTTTTTCTTTTTAAATATTGTTACTGTCTGTGTTCGTAGCACGTAATGATTGCATTCCTCCTGGGACATGGTCCGTGTGCACGACACGTGTGTCCTTCTGGGAGATGGTTATGTGCATGACACACCTCCTCTCCTTGTCCCTCCCTCCATGTCTTGGTCCCTTTTCCATCTGCAAAAGACCCAGAATTTGCTGGCTTCTTGATGTCTACCTTTCCCAGGTGTGAGTCAGGACTCAGTCACTACCTCCCACCACGCCAGCGCTTGTGTAGGGAGCTCTCTGACTGGCCCCTCAGCAGGCCCTGCCTTCGTCTTGGAATGAGGAGCGTGCGCCTCACAGCCTTTCCTCCTTAGCAACAGGGGCTGTGTGGGAATCTCACCCAAGCTTCTCCCAAGGGTTCCCACCATGACAACCTCATTTCCAATCACCTGCGCTTTGAACACCTTCGTGATCTTGGAGAGGTCTTTGGTCCTGTGTTCTGAAATTCCTCAAGCATTTCTGTCTCAAGGTACATTTTGAGGTCTAAAACCTGTTATAGCTTGGTGTCTTGAAACTTCTATTTTTAACATCCCGTGAAGCTGCCTAATGCATTGTGAGAAATCAGTGGATCAAAAGACAAAGGAAACACAATGCTTACCACTTTTATTTTTTATTTATTTTTGCTGGTGCCAAAGCCCGGGAGCACATCACAATGATTTTTAGTTTCTTCCTCGCTGGGCCTGCAGGCGCAGTGGGGAGTGCCAGACCGCACAGAGCACAGTGACGGAAACGACCTCAGTTGGACACCGCCACCGCGAGAGGAACGCGTCTCCCCTGGCACGCAGCTGCAACGTCCCCGATGCCTTTCCCCGCCCGCCCGCGTGGCATCACCTGCAGAACGCTGTTTCCAGATTTAATTTCCCTCTGGACAAAGTGTTACATTCTCGTGCAGCCCAGAGCATGCTTTATGTTCTTTTTTGTTTTCTTAAATGAAAGTCAGAACAAGGACAAATAAGCAGAAGCTGCGATGAAGCGCATAGACCTGCCAGAGAAGAAAGAAGTGGGAAACGAGCGGCTCTGGGAATTGCTTTGTCAGCTCCGGCTGCCCTGGCGACGCACCACTTGCTGCGGGCTTGAACAACGGGAAGTTATTTTCACTCGGTTCTGAAGTCTAGCAGTCCCAAGTCAAGGTCAAGGGGTGAACTGACTTAGTTCCCGGGTAGGGCTCCTTTCTTGGCTTGCCATGTTTTCTCCGTGTCCTCAAGTGTCAGGGATGGAAAGTGACACCTAAGGTTTGGGGGACAGTGAGAGGGGGAGAGACAGAGATGAGAAGGGAGGGGACAGGACGGGAGGGGAAGGGAGCAGAGAGAATCTATGAGATCCAGGCCCCGTCTCTGTGACCACAGAGACCCTATCTCCAATTACAATCACACTAGGGGTTGTGGCTTCAAGGTGTGAATTTGCTGCATGTGAAGGCTCTCGGGTGCTCCATTTCTTCTGGTGACTCCCAGGTGAGAGGACGGTCCTTACACTCAAACTTGTGCAACCTGCTGGGATGGGGACAACAGTGCTCCCCAACACGCCGATGCTCCGAACAGTAGACTCTGTGAGTGTGTCACTTTCACAGGACAGGAGACCCTGCCCATGTTCAGCGCCTTGAGAAGGAGAGGGCGTCCTGAGATGTGGCCAGGGGAGAAGGTCAGAGGGATACCGCGCGGGAAGTTCAGCCCGCACTGGGGCTTAGAAGAGGAGGGACACGGGCGGCCTCTAGCGGATGGGACAGGAAGGAAATATATTCTTCAAGGCCTCCAGGAAAAAACACAACCCAGTTGACAGGACTTTCACCCGGTGAGATTTGCGCTGGATTTCTAATGTAGAGATGTAAAATAGAGTTTGAAGTGTTAATAGTGGAGTCATCTCTCAAATACATGGTAAGATGTAAAATAGAGTTTGTTTTGAGACACTGAGTTTGTAATTATTTGTAATGGAAACAACAGAAAATTAATATACTTATCAAAGTTTCATTCTCCCCAGAATGGACCAGGCAAGCCTCAGACCCCTCCATCCAGCCTTGCTCCAGTATTACTAGCTGGACTCATGAGACGTGGACCTATGTTAGGTCTGTGGATGAGCTGTTTACACAATTCTATGGTATCTTGCAAAAGAAATAGACCGCGGCTGTTTGCAGGACGTAATATCCGTCTGAGATGCTAAGTCCTCTAGACACAAAGCACTCTTAGCAGCACCTCTTGTTTGTCAGTCAGCTTCAGGGCTGGACTTTGGTTTTTGTCATAAGGTAGGAGCTCTAGAAATGCTTGGTGAATATATAACAAAGTAGCCATTATAGATGCGATAAAAATCAGACAGGATAAGTCTGAAGATACTTAACAGTTTTTCACTTTCAACTTTCTTTTATTGAAAGCGAAGCTATTGTATTTGTCAGGGATTGCTTTTCTCAGTTTAAAAAGAGCTGGAAAGTCACCAAGAGACTCTCAGCCCTCACTGAGAGGAAGCAGCGTGGTGCCCGCTCCAAGCACGCCTGCATCCGGGTGGCTCGCACCCTCGGTCCTCGGGATTTTCGTCCTTATTTGAGAAATGACTCCACTATTAACACTTCAAATTAAAAACACAGATTAATGAACCAGATAATCCTGATTGTTGTCTTACTATTTCATGAGAGAATGTCACTTGCTCACCCAGGGAGAACAACATGACAATGTGTTTCTGCCTTCAGATCTGGAAGACCGCTCCGAGAATACGCCCACAAAATTGAATTTGCCATATCCTCTTTTTCTGATATTCACTTCCCACACTTAAAATCAGCAGGTACAGAAAACTGTTCACATAAAAATTAGGGTGCTCCATGGGTAAGTTACCCTTCTTTATCCTGCTACCCTTGGTTCCAGCAACAGTGGAAACGATGCCAAATGTAATACAGATGTTACATCTTCTAGCAGCCTGCAGTGCAGCAGGTGCTTTATTATGCACTGAGGAGAATATAATGAATTTTCATTCTATTCTATAGTACAAATTTCATTATATTCGATATTCTATAGTATTTCATTATATCCCATATTCAGAGTTGACCCCCAAACCTCATAATAGCCATCACCTCCAACATCAGCATGATTCCTCTGGAATCAGGACAGAAATCACATATTCCTTGTAAATACTAAGATGGCTACTTTTGCTTTTTAAAATACGGGACCCAGCTTGTTGGGTCTGGTATACACTATAATGTTGGAATTCTGGAACAGATTAGATCAGATTAGATTAGAGGAAAAATATGGTAGAATAACTAAGATTAAAACTGGCCAGAAAGTCTGGAATATAGGATCTGTTTATCAAAAAGAAGAATTGAAGGGATGAGGGACAAAGCAGATAAATGTGAAACTTCTTTTTACCCATAAAGAGCACTCATATATATATATATATATATATATATATATATATATATATATATGAGTAAAATAATACTTAGCCAAAAAAATACAATCAAATGTTAGGTGAAAAGAACAGAGGGCAAAAGCTACAGATTAAAGGGAAAATCATGAGTCACTACAAATATCTGCTGTTAGCTTCTGTTTGAGTTCCTAGTGTTTTCCTCATTCGGTCTACTCACAGCTGTGCATGGAGTCACCTGGTCAGCTTGGCAACTGGATTTCTTGCTAACCAATAGCAGCCCGAGCCCAGCCTCAGCCCGTCCAAACGGCAGCCAATGGGAGTGGACCTCTCATCCTGCTTACCTGCAACAGAACCAGCTCAAAAACAGCTTCAGTAGATCCCAAAGTTAAATCTTCAAAGAAAATGTGTTTATGGAAGCAACATGGTAGCTGGGGTGCACAACCACTGATTCCAATGAGCATCTCTTACAGCCGGCAGGGTTAGGTGAGGGTGAATGCTCAGGCCACTTTCAACTACAGTAAGGAAGGCTTAGAGTCATCTGTAGTGCAGCAGGGAATTGTTATGGGAAAGCTAATTACATGTGACAACATAATTTGTGAGGCAAGACCAGAAAAATACACCAGGACGTCTCAACTCCAACAGAGATCCATCGGGGGACTCAGCTATGCGAATACAATCCACCTTTAGAAAAGATAGTTGTTCTTTAAAACCAATCTCTCACATTCTACTTTCCAAACCCTAGATCTTTTTCTGTCTTTTGTAGCTAGCTTTTAAATAAGTGTTTTCTTTGTTTCACAGTGTCAGATTGGGTCCTAACAGGGTCCCTTTTTCACGTTAACAATATACTCTTAGGATCTTTGCTTACAAAATATGTAAGCGATGTGAAAAGTTCTCTCATTCAAGGAACTGTAACCAAAACATAAACACACCGAAAGGAAGGGAGGATGAACAATTTTGCAATGACGGTGGAAATCACATTAAAGTTTGCTAAAATGATACTGAAGCATCCATGTCATAACTATCAAGAAAAACTCCTCTGCAGTCTAAACACAATCTCAAACACTTCAGCCTGCAGTTACACACTCTAGAAATAGCCACAAGTTCTCAGTATGAGCATTATCACTCGCAGCTGCAAATAGCTGCTGAAGCATACTAGAGATGATACTGTGAGTTGTCAAAGTCACTGAGGAATATAAAGCTCAGTAAATTTATGATCTAGTAATTTCATAAATGAAACACAATCACTCCAGTCTAGGCAAGATGGTATAGATTCCCTTCTTCCCTGTTCCTTCCAGCTAAGCACTGGTATAAAACAAAAAAATAACATAAGGGATAACCAAAGGAAAACTTTGGAAAGTGACAGAAAGTAAACTTATGGTGGAGTCTGGAACTAAAAGAGCAAGTTAGCAAAGCATCTTACATCACTGCCCCCACACCTACCAACCCAAACCTACATGGATTCTTTCCCTCCATGAGCAAACCTGAGCCAACATCAGACGAGCCCAACAGTATCATGGTGACTGACAAGGTGTCTTGCTTCCTGACCCACAAGAAGTGTCCAGAAGAAGCATTTCTCCCACCTGCACCTTAATTATTCCCTTCCATAGCACACAGGAGGACATTAGAAAATAACCAAACTACATTCCGCCTACAATGTAACAACAGGGACGTTGAAAGTAAGAGGCACTAATTGTATGCTATGGAAACAATAATCAGAAAGAAAACAAGTTGGACCTGTAGGTATGTGAGGAAGTAGACCTCAAGCAAGGAAAATGAAGAGCGCTCCAGCTGCGCACCTCCTACAGCAACCAGAGCCAAAAAGCATGTGAGAGCCCACGGCCCTACAAAGTTTATGACAGAGATGATTTATAGCCTGGACAGTGAGAATCTCAGGCTTCTGCCATGAACCCAGACTAACTTCATCCATACACTTTAGGCCATTTGGTTCATTAAGATAAAATTAAAATGCAAATAAAACTTCTGTACCAAACTTAATTATTAGTCTGCTGATTGAAAAGCCAAAAGGGAAAAGACAAATTATGAAAAGTAGGCTGAATGAAAACTCAGGTGTTTCCCATTTTATCATACAGCTCTGGATCAGCAGCCCATCACTCATGGGAGGAAAATAAAGGCACTTGACTCAGATGAGTCACACTGGAGAAATCCTTGATATTTTGAAAATTCAAATGTCAACACACCATGTAATATGAGAGATGTGAGGCACTGGCTCTGTCCTTTTGAGCATCGCTACAAATGAATCAGAATCAAATCCCAACTGCAGAGGTGTATCCATCTCCCGGGGATGTGTAGGTGATCGTGTATACTGATGTCTCCACAGCGCTCATGGACATATTCTTCTGAGGAAGGCATCGTTCCAATCAGCGTGGTCCCTGTGAAGATGCTAGGAACCCTGAAGGTGTGTGTTAATGTTCCCAATTTGATTTAAAGAAGAGCAAATATTGTAAGAGCTAAACCTATCCCGGAATCATCTAAGAAAACAGCCAGCCACCCTCATTCTGCACTTGTCACACAGGAAGAAAGAATTCCTGTGCTCCCCACTGCAGGACAAGACTTTAAGCCCTGGCAGGAGCCCAGCGAGCCAGTCAGGCTCTGCCACAAATACCGTGCTGGAAGCAATGAGCCGTCCTTGGGGAAAGGACGTAGCTAAAGTTTGCTTAGAGAGAAACTCGCAGTGTCCTTGATCAAGTATCTCACTTAGGTATTACTCTTTGAAACCATAAATCTGTGCTCCTTTAATATTGATGAAAACATGTTCATTGTAGAAAATCTGGAAAGATTAGGCCAGAGAAGATTACACATACACACACACGTTTTCCTGTACTGCCACCATCCCAAGAAAACCCCAGCATAATTTTGACAAGTTTACTTCATGCTTTTTTCTGTGTACCTTTCATATGTAGTAGAGTGGTAATTGATTTATCATTCTGAATTCTTCAGTTGTTCCAGGTATCAGTATGTCAAAAGATCATCTCTCACGTTAAAACCTGCTTGTTAAACTATTTAATGGGTGCTGAAAATTCTGCTGTTATGATAGACCCATTTGCTTATTCAGTCCCCCCACATAGAGCACCCATATCGTTCCTTTTCCTTCATCCTCATAAGCAAGCTGCCTTCACTAACTCTTCCATGATTTTTATTATCATTCTGATTTATCTTGACATAGATACAGATATATAGATATAGATATAGATGATATATAGAGAAAGACAGAAAGCTAGAGACACAGACAGAGACAGAGGGAAGGACAGAGGGAGGGAGAGGGGGAGGGGGAGGGAGAGGGAGAGGGAGAGTGAGGGAGAGGGCTAAGGGTAGATATTGTTCTTTCCTTCCCTGGATGCCTTCTTTCTTGCCTATAGCGGATTCTTCTCCAGTTCCTGAACCAGCTTCTCTCCACAGATACACTCCAACTTTGGATTCCATCAGAAAGAGAGAGAGACAGAGACAGAGAGAGACAGCGAGACAGCGAGACAGAGATGACAGAGAGACAGGGAGAGAGGGAGAGAGAGAGAGGAGTTCAGGCCCGCATATTTACACAATGAATAAATATACAGGTAAGTACTGTACCTCAACACAATTCCTTTTATTTCTGTGTACTTTTAAAGGTAAATGTAGTGGGACAAAAATAGAAAAGCAGGGTGCCGGGGATGTAGCTCAGCGGCATAAGCACTTGCCTGGCTAGCCTGAGGTCATGAGTTTGATTTCCGGTACCAAAGAAAAAAAAAGAAAAGCATCGGACTGAAGTCCGAGTCTTAACATAGCTCTACCTCTCACATAAATCACTAAATTCCTTGCAACCTATTGCCTCACATGTAACATAAGAAATGTAGGTAGAGAGCTCAGCACGCTTCTAACTTCAGGCTTCTCGGACTGACGTTCTACAGCACTTGCTGCCTCGGCCCAGCAGCGTGACCCTCTGTGCTGAGCGGGTTTCAGGGGAAAGCCAAAGCTGCACCTGTACTCCAGGTGTGAAGCCTGCTAGCAAGACAGTTAGCGCTTTCACAAAGTTGGAGGAATTCAATGCAAAGAACAGACACAATACACAATGTCTTTACCACTGTTGCTCTCCTCTTCTCTTGTTTTGAAATTTTGTTTTCTTTTCTCTTTAAAATAAAATAATTTTTTATTAAAAAAAGGAGCTGCTAATTATTCCCCTGGCAGCAGGCAGGCTGCCCATCTGTCGGCCCTCCTGGAGCTCCTCCCCAGAGCTCACCTGCCTGCTGACCGTGGGTGACTTCAAGAGCTCACCAAAACGCCTAGGAATGTCAAGGACCTCGCGGAAGCTTCTACCAAGCAGCCCAGTCTGCAGCTCCAATGCCACCAATCTCAGGAGGCTCCGCTCACTGGGGTGGAACCTCTGGTCTGGGCACAGTTCTGCTGCACTGGCCCCAAGAACTTCTGCGCACTGGGGACCACGTTGGGAGAGATTCTGGACAATGCTCTGTGTGCCTCTGAATGTGTCCTAACTTCATCTGGAAAACACTCCTTCAGCCACAGTCTCTGCTACAGACACCGTTATAACATTGGCACTGTGAAATGCTAAACCAACCTGACATCAGGCTCAGCACCAAAGATACGGGGTCCTCCCTTCTTCCCAGTGCTACCCAGAGCTCACGTTTGGAAGATGCTGAACATTTTTTATAGGCAAAGGAGCAACAGGTACAATGGAGGCAAACCCTCAGAGATTCTCTGCTGCACCATCTCCTGCTGGAAGAAACTTCCATGTGGGTTCCCCACGGGACAGAGGCCCTGATACCCGCACGGGGACTTTCTGAGTCTGCTTTGAGCACAGAGACTGGTGCTTCTTTGTCATCTGTTCATCATCGCTGCAGTGTGCTAAATACCTGAGGTGGAGGCAATTGGTCTTTCTGTGATCCAGTTGCCAGGGATTGTCAGGGACTTTAAGAAATAGTACTTTGAATGCTCAGTGGCTCCATAACTCAGGATGAAACTATATGTATGGGCTGAACCATGTGCTTCCGAAATCCGATGTTGACTCCCTAACCCAGGTACCTGGAAATGTGACTAGGGGTAAGCAAGGCCTCTAGAGAGGTGATCAGCTTACATGACTCACTAATTCATGGGGCCCTGACTCACTCCAGTGGATGTCCCCATGACAAGAGGACATTTGGACACGCAGAGACACGCTGTGGTGCAAGCAGGGGAAAGACCGTGTGAAGACTCAGGAGGTGGGTCGCCATTAGCAAACTAAGGAGAGAGGCTCCGAAGAAAGCAAACCGTGCCCTGCCATTTCTAGCCTTCAGAGCAATGAGAAAATCAGGATCTGTTGTTGAAGCTACACGGTATTCTCAGGTGGCAGCTCTGCAAGTAGCTCCCGGTAGCAGCAGCCACATGCATTTGCGTGGGACTCCTAGCAGTGTCTGTGGACACGGGCCTCACAGCCTGGAGCACAAGTGTGGGGTTCATTATCTGTTCCATGTTTTGGAGGAATTTTGGGGGTTTATTTCTTGTACTCTGAGTAACTAGTTTGAAGATAACAATACACGGTGTAATAGCTATGTTTACTCTCTTATTATTTAATGATGAAATTTTTTTCATAAAATGAAAAAGTAGTCTTGGCATAGATTATTAAGTTTCTTCATTCATGTGGGGCCCTGTTTGCTTAGGTGCAGAGAGGGGAATACAAACTCTATGGGGACAAAGACCTTCCTTAGCCTATCGTACCGGCCGCTGTGCCCCTAGCATATGCATAAATAATTCAAAGCATTTTGAAAACTATGCACATTTCTGTCAATCATCACAAGCATCGTGTAGAACACTCTCATCACTCTGAAATGTTCCCACGTGCCCCTGCGCAGTCTTCCTCTCCATTTTCAGCTCTTGGTAAGCACTAGTCCGCTTTCTAAGTTTCGGCTTTTGTGTAGTTTACTATCAGTGGAATCATATGGAGCAGTCTTTCATGACTTGGCTTCCTTCACAGAGCTTTTGATGTTTACTGTGAAAATCCACTGCTGTGTGAGCCAGTACTCCTTTTTATTGCTGAGCAATGTTCCACTTAGGGAATATATCACATTTTTTTTCTTTAATTAAACAACTAGGCTGTTTCTACTTCTGGGACATTATAAATAATATTCCCATTAATACTTGGATACAAGTCTTTGGGTGAACATGATTGGTTTGTGGGTTGGTTGGTTTTACTCTTGGGTAAATACCTAAAAGGACAGCTAGGGAGTATGATAGCATATGTTTAGACTTATAAGAAACTGCTGAGCTCTGTTCTAACGTGTCCCTGCCCCTTGCCTTCCCTGTAGCCCTGTGCGAGGAGAGTGTGCTCCTCAGTGCTGTCTAACCTTGTGATGGCCATCTGCCCCCGCCCACCAGAACTGGAGACTGAACCCAAGGCCCTTCACACTGAGCTACACTCTCGGCTGCTTTTTGGTTTTTTATTTCAGAGCGAGGTCTTTCTAAGTCTCTAAGTCTACCAGGCTGGCCTGGAATTTGCGGCCCTCCTGTCTCAGCTTTCCGCAGTGCTGGGTTACAAGTGCGCTTGCCGCTGCCAGCTTGCCGTCTCTTTCAGTGTCGTCACCCTACCTGCACACAGCGGCATCTCTGTGCACCTTCCTGGTGACAGGTATGATGACCCCGCTTTTCACCTGCCTCCTCGCCCTTCGTTTCCTCCACTGGTAAAGAACCTTACCTCATGTTTCAAACTGAGTTGTTTTACTGTAGACTTTTCAAGGTTCCTTCTGTGTCCTGATACAACTCCTTTATCACATAGACGTCTTGGAAATATTTTCTCCCAGCCTACAGCTTACTTTTTCCTTTACTTCACAGTCCCTTCCAAAAAATAGGTTTTTAATTTTTGACAAAGGCCATGTTTTCTTTTTTTCTTTCCTGGTTTTCCTGTGGAGTCTATAAGGAACTGTGGTCTAGTCCATAATCACAAATATTTTTTCTTATAATTTCTCCTAAAACTCTGACCAGTCTAAGCATTATTATGTCTATCATAGATATTAATGAATTGTTATATGTGATGAGATATATTCTACACACATAAATACATATATATATGTGAATTTTTGCTTAGGTTTGATAATGGAATTGCAATATTGATTGTTTTAAGAATGTTTGTCTTCTGTTTCAGAAATACATACTGCAAGTCTTACAGATGAAACATGGCCAGGGTATGTCAGAACAAGACAGGCAAAGCAGTGTTGGCCAGAAACTGATGCTGTGTGATGCCTGTTGGTGTGTTACACCAGCCTTGTGCTTTGCACACTCGAGATTTTTATAGTACACATCACCTTTATAACAACAAGAAACTAAGAGGTTCAGAAACGGATCTGAGGATGTACTGATGTTTTAAACTTATTCCTGGTGAGTCAGGCTTCAGCTGAGTCATTTGGTTAGAAAGAAGAAACAATAATCTAAACACACTTATAAGCATCATGATCATGGTTTATAATCTTAAAATAAAATCTCCAACGCCTTATTTATTAGGTTTGTAAGTCTGTTATGGACAATTACACTTGTCCATTTGTCCAGAGAGGGGTTTATGGCTGTGAAGTCAGAAGTTAGCTCAGCTGAAAGGGAGCAAATGTCTGGCACACAGAAGCTCTTCTCACTTCTGCAATTTCATCCCTTACCCAACTGCCTAGCCAGCTACAGGGCATGCCTCACATTTTAGAACTACTTAAGAGACAGTTAAAGTCATATTTCTCTGATGGCCTGTATTAGACGATTCTAGCATAAGGCGAAATGGAGTGCTTTTGAAGAAATCAAAGCCCTTCACTTGGCTTTTGTTTACTCGTCTTTCAGAACGCTTCGCGCTGAGCACTTGCATCATAAGCTCTCGCTACACAATTTGAGCAGCAGCAGCTAATGGAAGTATTGAGAAAGATAATTCTTGTTTTCTGTCTGCAATAACAGCTCTATTAACTGTGAGAGAGGAGGCAGTGCCAAGGATTAATTTGATAATCAAGAGAAGTATAATTTCCACTTCTCAAAATTAAAGGGGCAGTGCCTAGTTACGGGCAAGGCTTTCCTGTTCTTCCTGAGCCTTCCCCCTCCTCTGCCCGCCATAGCAACAGGAGGAAGAGGCTAGGAGGAAGCGACAGGCTCCATCCTGAGTCCTTCCTTCTTGACAACCTGCGAAAGTTACGAAATCTCGGCTTCGCTGTAACTTCGCCTGTCAACGGGAGTCTCACATAATACTGAATGGCTGCCTACCAAGTAGCAAGCTCTCTTCTGGGCGGGCAAGACAGAGACACTTCCTATGTGTAGCTTGCATTCTGGAGGTTACACAGCCCTCTAGTAACCCGCTCCTGTTGGCAAAGACAAGTGATTCTGACATCGAGATAACACTGCAAACCACAACCACACCACTATTTTAATGCGGGGTTAAAGGAGATAGCTCACCACGAGCACTAGATGGAAACTCAAGAAACACAGTCCTTAAAAACACTGGTGCATTTTCTTTTTATCAGTCAGCTTTACAGAGACTGTAATATAATTTACATACATTTACCAATTTTATGGATTCACAGTTGTTCGTAATTTGACCTTGTTATTCTTTGAATATTTTAGGATCTTGGTAACTTGTGTTTTCTTCCTGATCAGTCTGGCTAGAGATCCGTCAGGTTTTTATATCCTCCCAGAGCTCTTGGTAACACTGAATTTTCTCCATTGTTTCTGACTTTTACATTTTATTGTTTTCTATTTCTAGCTTTATCATTTGCTTCTCTCAACCT